>NC_045616.1:74412457-74736207 GCF_009829155.1 Mustela erminea | reverse complement strand
GGGATCGAGCTCCACATCGGGCTCTCTGCTCAGCAGGGAGCCTGATTGCCCCTTTCTCTCTGCCTGCCTCTCTGCCTACCTGTGATCTCTCTCTCTGTCAAATAAATAAAATCTTAAAAAAGAAGAAGAAGAAGAAGAAGAAGAAGAAGAAGAAGAAGAAAAAGTGACACCACACAGCCGAGAATTTTCTAGGCTGGACAGTACTGGACTGGATGCCAATATTACCTTGTAGGGATTGATCTGGGAAACTGTTAACTACTGAATTTGGGGCAGCCTGGGGTTGTCCTCTGAAAGATATAGAGCTATTCTTAGACTAGAGTCGGGCATCTTATTGACTCCTAACTACAACATGATTTAACACGGATACTTGACTGTTAGACAGTGGTACATAGATAGTGGTACATGAGAAGAAATTTACTCCAGGTGGTGAAGGTTTAGAGATATCTTCCAGCTAACAGCAGAACTGGGACCTTAATAGCCAATTTAAAATGCTTACTAGCATAAGATTTCAGGGCTAGTAATGTCACAAAAATCAGGGTTCTCCTGTAGGTAAAGCAGAGAGTTAAAACTCAAAAACAGTAGACAGATGACTACACCTCCATCAAGGGAAGACACAAGGGAGGCACTGGAGGGGCCCACCTCCAAAGGCCTCAAAACTATGAGGCAGTCAACAGGAGCTTGTTGATGGAAGATCGGTACCAGAATTCCACTACCTATAACTGACCCATGAATTCTCCTTGTTTTTGACAGCATCACATGGTGACTGGGTCATTTGGTAACACAGAGGGTTAAACTGCCCAGACTAGCTTCATTAGGTCCACATTAAAGATGTCAAGTTCAAATGTGGGAAATGTGCCTGCTGCCAACAGAAGGCCCTTCCCATGGGCAGCTTCCCTAGAGATTACTCAAAGACATAAGTGGCTTATGTCAGTGCAGCATGGATAGAACACCAGAACACAGACAATATGCTTGAGGTATCTGATCACTTCATCCATTTGGCTCAAAGCTATCTTAACAGTCATTGCAAAGTGGAACTCATCTGAAAGAATTTCTTGGTGGAATGCACCCAGATGAGGATGGGACTTTAGAGTTGCCTGTGATAGGAAGTAGCTAGCAGGAGCCCAGGAAATCTAAAACCATGGCCCACCATTTCCAGGTCAATCCTCATGTGTAGAGATTTATCCACACCCTGTAAAATACATACAGGACATCTTCTCTGGGGGAAAGAAGTGGTAGAGTCAGCATTTGGCTTTCCTAGGGCATGTCATGATCCAGGAGCAAGGCCATATGGTTTCCCTTTCTCTTGGATGTCTGGAAGGTTCTGAGCTCCCACTGATCTTTGCTCTGGAAATCAGACTTCAGGAACAAACCTGCAAGAACACATCTGCTGAGGGACACAAAAGGAGCTACAGGAAGGTACCAGTATAGGGATGGAGGTTTATGGTGGAAATGAGGCTAGCAGGGTAAGAACAAAACAGCTGACCTTTCTGTGGAAAGCCAAGTCTGCCCGCATAAAGAGGTGGTGGTTTGAAACTTCACCCCTGTACAAAGCAAGGAAGGAGAGAAGGGCAGGGCAAATCAAGCTATTTCATAGAAATCATAATTTCTCATTGGAGAACTGATAAGGGAAACATGCCTTCAAATGCAGTGTTACAAAGGAGAAAAGCAGAGCCAGCTTACGAAGCAAAAGGAAAACTCAACCCTGAATCATCAGAAGAGGATTGGGGGAGGGGGGGTGGTTCAGTAGTGAGTCAGAACAGGGCATTGGGACCTCAGGCTACACGGTGGTAAAAGGTCTTCAGGTGAAAAGTGTCAGACAGCATCTCTCTGAGTAATGATGCTGGAGAACCAGAGTTCACATGGAGTCTCCAGAAGAAAAAATTCTGAGATAAGACGTAAAAATCTCAGGAAGAAATCAAAGACTGCTAGGGAAACCTCCACTTAGATATTAATCTGCAGGTTTCCTGTGTATTCCCTGCCCCGCCTGTTTCCTCCCTGGATCCAGATTCCCCTTCCACCCCCATCCTCTGTACATAAGTGGAAAGAAAGCCTCGAGGAGGTCATGAGGACAGAAGGTTTGGGTGCTTGAGTTTGCTCCATCCCAATGGTATAGTTAGACTGAGGCTGGGAATGGGATCAGAAACTTTTAAGCATATTAAAATGTGAGGAATGACTATAAAATAATAACTTATTTGTTTAAACCTAGATTTCCCAACCTTGGTTGTACTGACATTTGGGGACAGACAATTGCTAGGTGTGGGAAGCTGTCCTAAGCACTGTAGGATGCTTAGCACCGACCCTGGCCTCCACCCCCTAAATGCCAGAACTCCCAAGTTGAGACAACCAAAAAATTTCGAGAAATTGACCAACTGCCAATCCCTAGTTGAGAATCCCCAATTTAAACCAAACAACCAACATTTATTCATCCAGATAAGAGCAGTTGGTTCAGAGTTACTACTTTCGCAATTATACATTTATTTCAGTGATGCTGTCATTCAAAAAAAAATTTAAGCTTTTCTTCACAAAATGATCTTAGAGTTTTTCAGAATGTCATTTAAATAGCTCTAAGGGGTAAAAAATCTTTGTCTACTACTTCTAGAAGTCAGGTCATAACCAATCATAAGTTAAGAATGATTCTTGGGGTGCCTGGATGGCTCGGTCAGTTAAGTGTTTAGCTTTGGCTCAGGTCATGGTCTCGGGGTCTGAGCCCCACATTGGGCTCCCTGCTTGGTGGGGAGTCTGCTTCACCCTCTCTCTCTGCCCATGCTCTCTCTCCATGCTCTCACTGCCCCTCCTTCAAATAAATATATAAAATCTTAAAAAAAAAAAAAAAGAATGATTCTGAAGGAAAATGGATGAAGCTGAGCTCCACCTTGTTAAGTGGGGTGAGAAGCATGGCAATGGAGAAATTTTACTTATGATTTACTACTAACATTTTCAACTTATACTTCATAACCTTAAGAGAGTTTCAAAAAAAAAATCCGGAAACGTTTAGAGTCATAGCAATATTAGTGGAATAAATGTATTCCTGAGGTAACTGAGGAAACACTCATTTATATGTATATATTCCAGCATATTAGTTTAAATCTTTTTCTCTATCATCTACTATGAACTCCAATTAAAAGAAAGTGAATTTAGAACCTGAAATAGACTCAGTGAAAAATGATTTCGAATAACAGATTTTCAATGTTGTTAATTACCATACAGGTACGTGTGAATGTATACACACACACACACACACACACACACACATACACTGCAGAAGCAAAAATACATGTATGACATACCTTCCATACAGGATTTTGCATTTTAAGGTATATATCTGTTTCTTCTTAGGATTTCCTTTATCAATCCCCCCGAATTTTTTTGCCATTTCTATTCCATAGCTAGGTTGTATAAATTGTTTCAGGAATGAAACAGAATAGCAGAAGAGAAACAGAAAGTCTTATCCTGGCTTTAGAATTAGGAAAGCTTAGGCACTTTAGCCATACAGAAGAACCTGAGGACACAAGAGATCTGAGAGGAAACATCTGAGGTTTCTATGTCTTCTAGCATAGAAGAGCTAGTTTTGGGACTGATGAAGGAGGAGTTGGAGGGAAAGCAATTAGTACCCACCTCAAAGAGAAGGGCAAGAAGCCCTGGCAAGATGTCAGGTAGGATTAAGGGAAGAGAGGGCAGAAATGGTCAGGCTCAGCTGCCTGGGTAGAGGGGGAACAGGTGGCTGATGGGGCCTTAGGCTGGCATAGAGAGTTTCTCTTCCTCTAGCATGGAGCAGGAGCCACAGAAACACTTCTGAGTATCCTCGACAGACCCAGAAGAATTGCAGAAGAGCTGTAGAAAATGAAGCAGTCATGCAGCTAGCGACAGCACAGACCTGCGGGCACAAGTAGCCAAAGAGTTGATGGGACCCTGGATGTCTCAGGGAGAGCAATGTTGACCAAGGACATCAAGGACTAAAGGGCTCCTCCTTCCAAGTAACGTGATCTTACATAAGCTTGTTTTAACTTGCTGAGGGGGATGAAGTGGGGGAGTAGCCTATTTAGAATGGCATGAAATAGGTTCCTGCCACCCCCCAAAATAAACCTTTATTAAAAAATAAAAACTGAGCTGTAAAGAAATGAAATTTTGTTCTTACGTAGCTGACTTTGTCAGTTGAGGTTTGAAACCATTTACTTTAGGTATGGAATCAGGTCACTACATTTTTTTCTCCTTTCCCTATCCCTTATCTCAGTGGTTGCCAGACGTGGTTGAAAATCAAAATTAGCTGAAGAGAAATCTAGATTCAGTTAGTATATTTGGGGAGATTCTGATGATGGGCCAGGTTTGGGAACCTTTCTCAAGGCTGCATCAGCCATTCTGAGACACAACACCCACAACATGAGGAAATGGCATAAAATTCATGACAAAGGATCCAGTTAATGAATGTCACCTGGCTATGATAAGACATCTGGGTCAAGAAGGGCAGTAACAGTAGGTGCAATCAATACTGGTAAGTTTTCTCTGGTGATGCAAAACATCCCATAAGAGATGTGAAATCTGGGAGACCTTTTAGTCAGCACATACACCCAAGATATAAGGAAACTAACCCCCTATTTTTTTTTCAAATTATTTATTTGAGAGAGAGAGAGAGAACGAAAGAGCATGAAATGGGAGAAGGTCAGAGGGAGAAGCAGGCTCCTCGCAGAGCTGGGAGCCTGATGTGGGACTCGATCCCAGGCCTCCAGGATCATGACCTGAGCCAAAGGCAGTGGCTTAACCAACTGAGCAACCCAGGCACCCCTAACCTCCTATTTTGAGAGCGAAATAACCTTGAAGTTTCCAAACACCTGGGAAAGGGAACATCATTGCTACATCTTAGGTCTTAGTAAATTACAGAAAAATCAGAATATAAGTCTTGTCTTTTAGGAAAACAAAACTAACCACAAATATTAAAAAAAAAAAAAACAAAAAACTATCTGACTTTTTGTTTTGCAAATAGGAATGTTATGGTACCAGGGAAGAGATTTTTGTCTGTAAGAGAACACTCAATTTGAAGTGGCTTAAGCAGTAAGAGGATGAGTTCTAGAAAAAGAATCTAAAGGCAGGGAAATGTCTTCTGAGTTGATTATTATCTCTTTTGTTATTCTGGTGGAAAAAAGATAGTGGCAATCATTCCAAAGATCACACTCTCATACACCTTCATCCAGACCAGTAAAGGAGTCTTTTGTCTCCTTTTTAGGAGCTTCAAAATGCCTTCCCAATCTTCTCCAGAAGCCCTTGAAATGTCCCTTCCCAGAGGTACATCCCAAGCCAATATCTAAGCCAAGCACTGAGAAATGATGGGGACCCCCTTGGTTTCTTTAGGGTAATTGGTACTGTGTTTACCACAACCCCACAGTAACATGTGGAAGCACAGGTCTTCAGAGAGGAAGAGGAGCCTGAAATAAGAGCCAAGAGTGGTTATCCCACAAGGAAGAAGGGGTTTAGCTTTGAGAAACTATGTCTGCTGAAAGTGTGCATTGAACAGATTACTCTGTAGTGACATTTCTAATGTGGATTGAAGCTCTGAGACTGAACCCATCCATCTCAGTGCTGCTTGTCCTGCTGAAAAGTGCTTTAAGTAAGACGTGGTTACTATGTTAAGCAAGCCACACAAGACTTTCTAGTGACTTTGATATATCTGCTATTTAGAATTATCTTGTGCCACAGTCTCTTTAATGATACAGATGACACACTCTAAATTCATAAACACAGGAGAGCATAGGGTTGAACTCAAAAGGATAATTGTTATGCCACTTCCACGAACTTATGTTTTCCTGACTGGTATACAGAATGTTGAAGTAAAATGGGTCTTTCTCACCCCCAATAACAATGACATGGTAATACATATTAATACTCTATGTAGATAGATTCAGAACTGCCCTTCCATCAAGGTTTTTTTTAATTTTCAGCATAACAGTATTCATTATTTTTTCACCACACCCAGTGCTCCATGCAATCCGTGCCCTCTATAATACCCACCACCTGGTACCCCAACCTCCCACCCCCCGCCACTTCAAACCCCTCAGACTGTTTTTCACCATCAAGTTTAAGAGTTGTAATTTCCATGTCAAGCAGGACCTCAAAACAAGTATCTCAAAACAAGTACCATCCACTCCATTCCTCACTATTCCATTATTTCATCTTGATTTCCACTCTTTACTTTCCCTTAATACAGGGACTTTTTAGTATTAGATGCCTCTGGAAAATACAACACTATATACGCAAGATCCACCAGACTAATTCAGGTTACATTTCTGTTTGGCTTGAGCTCTGCAACTTTATCAGTACTCAAGAGCAAAGAAGCAGGTAAACTTTAGACGCTCATTTAACAACTTCAACATGTTACTATGACAAGAAACCAGTGATCCTAGCAACAGGCTCCAGCAGGAAATGGAAGTCACGTAAACCTTTAGCACAATGCTAAAGCACGCTATTTATTGTGTTTACCCTCAATCTTGTGCTAACAGAGGGCTTCCCAATCTGAGTAGACCCATTAGTATCCTTGCCAAGTCTCTGGCCCCAATGCAGCATTTATCTCTGGAAACATCAAGCAAATTTAGAGAAGATGCAGAGAACATTTGGGGTAAATAAAGAAGCTGCTAAGTTCAGTGCAGTAGGGAACAGGACAATAAAGAGGGATCCCTGCCCAAAACCTCCACATGTGGGAAGAGCCTAGAAAATGGGATGAGTAACTCTGAGACAAGCATCCAAAAAACTGTACAGATGGGAGTGACCACCAGGACCAACAGGACTTGATTCTCTGTCTGAAGAAGTAAGGGGTACCTCAAGGACACTTTCACTCCTGTTTGTAACCCAAGTCCTAGAACAATGTCTGGAGTAAAACAGACACTCAAGAAATATCTGCTGAACGAATTCTGAAATGTGGTAAACACAGAAGAAGAAAAAAGGAAGTCAAGGCAAGGCAAGAGGGCCAGACCAAATACCCCACTCCTTAGGCCTTCTTCTCCACTTTGTTCCAGTGAATGCCATATTCCCCTCATTCATTTTCTTTCCAAACTAAGGTATGTCATTGTGCAAGGGAAGTGCTGAGCAGGATACAATATTATTTTAAAACCAAGGCCCCTCAATTCAAATAACTTTCGATTTGGCAGGAAAAAGAAATGCCTACACAGATATCTAAAATGCAAAGCAGAACACAGGGTCAGGAAAACAGCTGACAGAGAGTACTACAGCTTCTAGGAACGAAGGCTTACTTCTGGCCCATGTGACCAGGAAGAAAGGCCTGTTGGAGGGGAGGATACATGACCTGAGCTTTGAGAATAAGATTTCAATAGGCAAAAATGCAGGCACCTGGCAGAGAGGAGGGACACGTACTGCAAGGAGAGGGATCTCCAAGGGAAAACTCATTCATTTGTTTTCTCAACTAATATTACTGCTTTTTTTTCCTTTTTACTGGATAGGATTGATCGATTTTTACTTCTTCTTTTTTTTTAATTTTTTATTTTTTATAAACATATATTTTTATCCCCAGGGGTACAGGTCTGTGAATCACCAGGTTTACACACTTCACAGCACTCACGAAAGCACATACCCTCCCCAGTGTCCATAATCCCACCCCCTTCTCCCAAACCCCCTCCTTAAGGTATAACTGACATACCACATTATGTTAGTTTCAGGTGTACAACATAGTGATTTGATGTTTTTAAACATTGTGTGATGGTTACAATAATCTGGTTACCCTTCTGTCAACTTACAAAGTTAATACCGTGCTGACTATATTCCCCATGTTGTACACTATATCCTTGCAACTTATTTTATAACTAAAGTTTGTACCCCCTAATCCCCTTCACCCCTTTCATCCCCAACTCCCCTCTGTGTGGTGATGACCAATCTTTTTTCTGTATCTGTAAGTCTGCATTTTGTTTTTTAGATTCCACATATAAGTGCTATTATGCAGCATTTGTTCTTCTGTGTCTGACTTATTTTACTTAACATAGTACCCTCAAGGTACACACACACACACACATCTTCTTTATCCATTTACCCGTTGATCAATGATGAACACTTCGATTGCTTCCATATCTCAGTCTTTTTTTTTTTTTTTTACTGGATATGATTTTTATTTATTGTGCTATAACTGACATACAATATTATATTAGTTTTAGATATACAACACAGTGATAAGTGAAGCTGCAGTCAATATATATTTTTTGAATTAGTGTTTTTGTTTTCTTCAGATCAATACTTGGTAGAATTGCTGGGTTATATGGTAGCTCTATTTTTAATTTTTTTAGTAATCTTTACGGTTTTCCATAATGGTTAAACCAATTTACGTTCCCACAACAGTACTGAAAGATTTCCTTTTCTTCACATCCTGGCCAATACTTGTTATTTTTTGTCTTTTTGATGACAACCATTCTGATAGGTGTAAGGTGATATCTATTTGGTTTTGATTTACATTTTCTTGATCATTAGTGATGTTGAGCATCTTTTCTTGTACCTAGTGGCAATTTGTGTGTCTTCTTTGGAAAAAATATCGATTCAAATCCTCTGTCCATTTTTAATTGATTTTCATTTTTTTTCAGTTGTATGAGTTCTTTACACATTTTGGATATTTATCTCTTATCAGATATATGACTTGTGAATATCTTCTCTCATTCAGTTAGTTGCCTTTTCATTTTGTTGACAGTTTCTTTCACTCCAAAGAAGTTTTTTTTGTTGTTGTTTTTTGTTTTTAAGATTTATATATTTTAGAGAGAGAGAGACAGAGCCAGGGGAGGGGAAGAGGGAGAGGGGAAGAGGGATGCAGACTCAACACTGAGCAAATGCCCAACACGGGGCTCAATCTCAGGACCCCAAGATCACCACCTGAGCCAAAATGAAGAGTTGGATGCTCCACTAACTGAGCCACCCAGGTGCCCCCTGCAGAAACTTTCTAGTTTGATGTAGCTCTATTTGTTTACTTTTGCATTTGTTTTCCCTGCCTTTAGAGTCAGAACAACAACAACAAAAAAAACATAACTAAGACTGATGTCAAGGAGTTTACTGCCTATGTTTTCTTTAGGAGGATTATGGTTTCAAGTCTTATATTGAAGTCTCTAATCCATCTTGAGTTGATTTTTGTATAAGGTTTAAGATAGAGGCCCAGTTTTCCTAACACCATCCATTCACATTTCCCCATCATATATTCTTGACTCCTTTGAACATATAGGTGTGGGTCTATTTCTGGGCTCTCCATTTTTTATTATTGATCAATGTGTCTGCTTTTATGCCAGTATCATAATGTTTTGATTACTATAGCTTTGTAGTATAGTTTGAAATCTGAGTGTGTAATAGCTCTGGCTTTGTTCTTTCTCAAGATTGTTTTGGCTAGTCAAGGTCTTTTGTGGTTCCCTACAAATATAATTATTTGCTCTAGTTTTGTGAAAAATGCCACTGGAATTTTGATAGGGACTGCACTGAATCTGGAGATAGCTTTGATAGTATGGACACTTTAACAATATTAATTTTTCCAATCCACAAGCTCAGGAAACCTTCCATTTCTTTCTTCAATGCCTTATACTTTCCAGTGTACAGATCTTTCACCTACTTGGTCAAATTTATTCCTACATATTTTATTCTTTTTGATGCGATTGTAAATGTAACATTTTCTTAATTTCTCTTTCTGATACTTTATTATCAGTGTACAGAAATGCAACAGGTTTTTGCATATTAAGTTTGTATCCTGAAACTTTACTGAATTCATTGATCACTTCTAATAGTTTTTTAGTGGAGTCTTCAGGGTTTTCTATACACAGTATCATGTCATCTGCAAATGGTGGCAGTTTTACCTTCTCTTTTCCAATTTGGATGCCTTTTATTTATTTATTTTTTCTTGATTAGGTGATGTGGCTAGGACTTCTAATACTATGTTGAATAAAAGGGGGATAGTGAACACTCTTGTCTTGTTACTTACCTTAAAGGAAAAGCCTTCAGCTTTTCACAATTAAGTATGATATTAGCTATAGGTTTTTATAAGTACCGTGCGCTAACCAATTGTGCCACTGGAGCTCCTTAACTATAGGTTTTTAATATATGGCCTTTATATACTGGGATATAGTCTATCTATACCACTTTGTTGAGAGTTTTTATCATAAAAGGATGTTGATTCTGTCAAATGCTTTTAGTCCATCTACTGAGATGATCATATAATTTTTATTTTTCATTTTGTTAATATGCTGTATCACAGTGATTGTTTTGTGGGTGCTGAACCATCTTTGCATCCCTGAAGTAAATTCCACTTGATCACAGGGTATGATCATTTAAAGTTATTGTTGAATTAAGTTTGCTAATATTTTGTTGCCAATTTTTGCTTCTAGGTTTATAAGGGATATTAACCTGCAATTCCTTGTCTGGCTTGGGTATGAGAGTAATGCTGACCTTGTGAAATGAGTTTGGAAGCCTTCCCTCCTCTTTAATTTTTTGGAAGAGTTAGAGAAGGATAGGTATCAAATCTTCTTTGAATGTTTGGTAGAATTCACCAGTGAAGCTGTCTGGACTTGTGTCTGTTGGAAGGTTTTTGGTTAAGGATTCAATATCCTTACAAGCAATTACTCTATTAAGACTTTCTATTTCTCCCTGTTTCAGTCTTGGAAGACTGTAAATGCCCAGGAATTTATCTCTCCAAGACCATCCAATTTGTCGGTGTATATCATTCATAATAGTCTCATGATCCTTTGTATTTCTACGGTATGAGTTATGACTTCTTTTTCATTTCTGATTTTTTAAAAATTTGCATCCTTTCTTTTTCTCTTGGTGAAGTTCAAGGTTTGTCAATTTTGTTTATCTTTTCAAAAAACCAGCTCTTAGTTCCACTGGCCTGTTGGCTTTTTGTCTCTATTTCATTTATTTCTGCTCTAATCTTTATTGTTTCCTTCCTTCTACTAACATTGGACTTGATTTGTTCTTTTTCTACTTCCTTTCAGTATAAAATTAAATTGTGTGAGATTTCTCTTTTTTCTTGAGGTAGGCCTGTATTGCTACGGACTTCCCTCTTAGAACTGCTTTTGCTGTATCCCGAAGTTTTGGTAGGTTATTCATTCTAGGTGTTTCATTTCTCTTTTAATTTCTATCACTTCGTAGTTGTTCAGGAACATGTTGCTTAATCTGTGAGTATTTATAGTTTTCCAGTTTTCTTTTTTTTTAGAAGATTTTATTTATTTGAGAGAGAGAGAGAGATAGCAAGAGAGAGCATGAGTGGGGAGGAGAGGGTCTCCGCAATGAGCAGAGACCCTGACATGGGGCTTGATCCCAACCTGAGCTGAAGGCAAGTGCTTAACTGAGCAACGCAGGGACCCCTCCAGTTATCTTCTTGTGACTGATTTCTAGTTTCATATCATTGTGGTCACAAATGATACTTGGTATGATTTTAATCTTGAATTTTCTGAGAGTTGTTTTGTGGCTTAACCTGATCTATCCTGGAAGTGTTCCATATGCACTTGAGAAGAATGTGAATTCTGCTGCTTTTGGATGGAATGTTCCGTATGTATCTACTAAGTCTCCCTGGTGTAATGTGCATTTAAAGCCAATATTTCCTTACTAACTTTCTGTCTAATCTATCCATTGATCAAGTGGGATGTTAAAATCCCCTGCTGTCATTTTATCCCTTTTTATCGGTTAATATTTGCTTTCTATATTTTGGTAATTCTATGTTGGGTGCATATATATCAACCAATTTTCTTAAGAATCTGTTACATGTCAAGCACAGTTTTGGGTGCCAGTGATATAATAGAAAACAAAACAAAAATCCTGCCTGCATGCTATTATAGAAGAGCTTCTGGTGTATTTCCAAAATGTTTGTTAGTCTATTTTGATATTTGATATTCTATTTGATAATACATAGAATTAAGGAGGGGAACAAAGAAAAGGTCAAAATAGGAATGGTAGATTCCAGGGGTGGTACTTGATCGTGGAGGCATCAAAAGCCAGAATAAAGAATTTATTTTGGAGTTAGTTCTGTTGATGATGAGGAGTCATTAGAGGTTTCCCAACCAGGGAATGTCTTAACTAAGGTGGTGCTTGGAAAGATTAACTGGGTGGCAGAGTCCAGGGCTGGGTAACTGAGGGTGTGGTTTGGAAGGAGGGAGAACAATTGTGCAACTATTGCATCCTATTGGGAAGGATCCAGCATAAACATCACTTCCTCTGAGATGTCATCCCTGATCTAATCAGTCAGGATTAGGTATCTCATGGAGGTGTACTCATAATAAATTGTGACAGCACTTATTGCATCATATTGCAAATGTCTGTTTATTAATTCTTATCTTTCCATCCATCAAAAGGAAAGAAACTGAGCCTCACTATTCCTAGCGCCTAGATTAGTGCCTGGCATGTAGCAGATAGTATTTGTGGTATAAGTGAAAAATCAAGTGTTATACATTGAACTGAATCCCCTTAAAATTTGTGTGTTAACCTGCCAGGTCTCTGTGGATAAGTCAGCTGCCAATCTAATATTTTTACCATTGTATGTTACAGACTTCTTTTCCTGGGCTGCTTTCAGGATTTTCTCTTTGTCACTAAGACTTGTAAATGTTACTTTGGTGAGTGCTGTGAAGTGTGTAAACCTGGCGATTCACAGACCTGTACCCCTGGGGATAAAAATATATGTATATAAAAAATTAAAAATTAAAAAAAAATTTGTGTGTTGAAGTTCAAACCCTCAGTACATCCAAATGTGATCTTACCTGGAGAAAGAAACTTCACAGAAGGCAAATTAAATATATCCAGAAAAATTTCACACAAAAACCTATATACAAATGTTTATGGTGACTTAATTCATAATCACCCAAAACTGTAAACAACCCAAATGTTCTACAACAAATAAGTGTATGAACAAACTATGGCATATCCTTTCAATGAAATACTACTCAGCAATAAAAACAAAGACTACTGATATTCCAGCATGGATAAATCTCAAATATGCTTATGCTAAGTAAAATATACCACATACTACAGGATTCCATTTATGACATTCTGAAGAAAGCAAGGCTATAAAGAGAGAACGTATTAGTGGTTGCCAGGGAATGGAATTTGGAAGAAGGTGTGAATACAAAACACAACACAAGGAAATGCTTTAGGGTTAGAGAACTAAGGAGAGAGAATAGAGAATAAATAAATAAATAAATAGATAGATAGATAGAGAAATACAGAGAATAAATAGAGAAATAATAAACACAAGGAAATGTTTTAGGGTTAGAGTAAAGCTGCATCTTTACTCTGATGGCAGTTACATGACTCTATGAGTCAAAACTCACAGGACTATCAATCAAAAAACAGTGAATTTACACAATGTAAAAAGAGTTAATTTCCTGAATATTAATTTAAAAGACTTTAAAATCTCCCAAAAAAGCAAATTATATGCAAAAGAGAAGAAATTCAGGCTGCATCAGAGTTCTCTAAAGCAACATTCAATGATATGTGAATTAATGTAACATTTTGAAAGAAACAAAGTATAACCCAGGAATATTATACCTAACTAGAGATCTTGCTCAAGGACAAACGCAGCAGAAATACCTCTTTAAAAAATGGGAGAACTTAGGGAATATAACATCAGCTTTCTTGAAAAAATTATATGGTAACAAAATCAAGCAATTATATAGATGAATCAAAAAATTCAGAAATAGAGAAGCCCTTTTAAAAAGACTGGTTGGGGGTGGGCAGAATCCATTCAAATATGGAAAGAATAACAGGACTACAGAGCAAAATGTAAATATTATAAATCTCTAAAATATAAAGGCATAATTATAAATAATGTTTACTGAATGCTTATCATACAGTTGCTTCTTTATGTTTATCAACTCATTTACATACCCCAACAACTCTATCCTTTTCTACAGATGAGGAAAACCAAGACGCAGAGTTGAGTAACCTGGTGGTCTGGTCGCTGAACCTAGATTCTGCTGAGTCAATTAATAGGGCCCAAAAGTATGACTGTCTAAATTTTTTAAAAAAAGAATAACTCCAGCCTTTTCATGTTTTTCATAATCTTTTTTCATAATTTAAGGGCTCATTTAAGAAACCTATCTGTGCGGATAAACATTTGTTTGAAGTTCTACAATCTCTTCAGTTTCACTTTAGTTTCTTTTTTGCCTCATAAAGTCATGCAGAACTAAATTGAATATGTTTTTATTTACAGGTAGTGTAAATGACCAACTTTGTAAAAATGTATCTGTTTATCTGTCCAGCTAGTCAGCCAGAGCCAGCATTTCATCTGCACACACGCCTAGAAAAGATATCTGGAATGATGTTGATATAATAATAATATCTGATAATACTACTACTTCTGTGATTATTATAATACATCTGTGCGGTTGGATTTGAGGGGATTTATTTAAAAAAAACACACACATATTTTTCCTTGGGTTTTCTTCCTTTGCTTAAATTCTCCAAAGTGAATATATACTATTTTATGAGAAAAAGATGACTTTTCTTTAAAAAATTATATTAAGAAACTGGCAAAATGTTGGTAATTTTGTGGTAGTACGTGGATATTAATTATATATCTCTACTTTTCTGTATATCTAAGAGTTCCACTTTAAAATATTTTTTAAGGGGCGCCTGGGTGGCTCAGTGGCTTAAGCCTCTGCCTTCGGCTCAGGTCATGATCCCAGGGTCCTGAGATCGAGCCCCGCATTGGCCCCTCTGCTCAGCAGGGAGCCTGCTTCTTCCTCTCTCTCTGCCTACTTGTGATTGGTCAAATAAATAATAAATCTTAAAAAAATAAAATAAAATACTTTTTTAAAAAAGAAAGAAAAGAGGGGCACCTGGGTAGCATAGTCAGTTAAGCAATGTCTCTTGGTTTCAGTTCAGGTCACAATCTCAAGGTTGTGGGATTGAGTCCCATGACAGGCTCTGGGCTGGGTGCAGAGTCTGCCTGAGATTCTCTTTCCCTCTGCCCCTCCCCACCCCTCTCTCAAATAAATAAATCAACCTAAGAAAAGAAGGAAGGAAGAGACGGAGGGAGAAAGATAGGCAAAGCAAAGAATGTTAAACCAACAGCTAGTATTGGTAGTGTGCAAGAAGCCACAAAGGAAAACTAGTTTTCCAGCGTGAGAACAGTTAAAATGAATTAAAACGAAGAAAAAACTAATGAATTCTGAAACTAGCACAAAATTTGGAAATTTTTAAGTACACTGCACTGTTGAGTGGTAAAATCAAATGTAAGTCTCTAAGTGTTAAGGAGAAACTGAAACTAGTTAGCATAAATGTACATAAATTTTATCCTTGAGGAAGGTTTAAGCTGGAGGGACCCCCAAGAGTTGGTCCAGTTGTGAAGACTGAAGCTCTGAAAATTTTTCCAAAGAAGAGTTGGGTTCATCTCTCAGGTCAAATGACTTCTGGGCTCTCTCCCATTGTATGCTGCTATTACTCAAGCTATTTATTTATAGGAGGAGGAAGATATAAGGTGGTAGAGTGAAAAATTTATTTCAAACACAAAAATATCCTGAATATGGTTGTAGGACCAGGAAAAGTTGGTGGTAGAAGAGAGGCTGAAATTGTGTGAATATGTGTGTATATGCAGAAGATGAGAATTCAGACATCACAGGAAGAAAGAGCAAAGTGGATAAAAAGGAAACTACAGCCCCAAATGAAGATGCACTGGCCACATCCGCATGGACGTCAGGCAAGAAGAAGCCTATATTTCAACACCTACATAAATCAACCTGTAAGAAACTGCACAAATAGAAATGCACTTTCTAAAGTGCATTTATATTTCAGTTGTTGGGAAATTCAAAGTATTCCATCAAAACAAAAGTATAATGGATGCTTAGTTTTCTAGAAAAGCCACAAATACTGACTTAGCCCACAGAGTGAGTAAATATAGTTCTAACTGGAATTCTGGGTGGCTGCAAAAACTTCTGGTGCAACATAGGAGACAGAATACCTTCCCTAGATCCTCAAGATAAACCGTATTTGGGTACATCTTATGCCCAGAGCATTCTGCCCCCAAATCCCCCAGCACAACTATCTACCAGGGCCCTAATCCTACCAAAAATGTTCCAAGTACACAATTACCTAATCCTTCAACAAGAAACAGAACAATTCATTAACTTGCAACTCTTGTTAGCTAGATACTGGAAAGAAAGCAATTTCATTATTATTTAGAATAAGAGAGTAACTCTTGAGACACTTGGATGGCTCATTGGTTAAGCCTCCGCCTTCAGGTCAGATCATGATTCCAGGTCCTGGGATCAAGCCCTACATCAGGCTCCTTGCTCAGTGGGGTGACTGCTTCTCCCTCTGCCTTCTGCTCCCCCTGCTTGTGCTCTCTCTCCCTGACAAATAAACAAAATCTTAAAAAGAGAGAGAGAGAGTAATTATTAAACTTTAATGTGCCTTAGATTTTTCTTTTTCTTTTTTTTTGAAGATTTTATTTATTTATTTGTCAGAGAGAGAGCGAGCGAGAGCGAGCATAGGCAGACAGAGTGGAAGGCAGAGTCAGAGGGAGAAGCAGGCTCCCTGCGGAGCAAGGAGCCCGATGTGGGACTCGATCCCAGGATGCTGGGATCATGACCTGAGCCGAAGGCAGCTGCTTAACCAACTGAGCCACCCAGGTGTCCCAACCTTAGATTTTTCTAAGATACTTGTTGAAAAGGCATATTTCTAGGGCTCCTCACCCCCCACCACCATGGCAATCTCATTCCAATGGGCCTTCAATCACATTTAGGTAAACACTGCACTCTTACTTTCTGATTTTAAGATAATGCTTGTTAACACAAATGAATGTTTAGTTGAGTGTTTTAGGTACTTAGGAAAATGAAATAAAGCATTTCTTATAGTGTGAAGAAAAAAGTTTTAGGACAGAACTACAGAAGCAAGGTGGCCCAGCTGGCCCTGATCCTAGGCCCAGTAGTGTCCCTAGGATTTTCTTCCTGCTTAATACACACCTTCCTTTCACATTTATGGGTGATTCCATATGAGAATATGAGTTCATTCATTCATTCGAGGCTTTTCGCACACATGGGTGTTTCTAACCCTGCTTGCTAAGCTTATCTCAACTTCCGCTTAAAGAGAGTCTAGGGAGAATTCATGATGTTAGAATACTGTTCTGTTTTAAACTGATGACAGACTAGTTTAGTACCATATATTATTATTCAGGTGAACACATCACTAAATTATACAAATTATATGCAGTCCTATAGCACAGTACACATAACCAGTCCTGACATTCTGCTTTTCTGCAATGGGACAGCCAGGTCAGTTTTTCATGGCTTGGCATCTCATCTGATAGGTTGGACATTCATGCCACACTAGTTGTTTACATTCTGGTTCTCATTCATGCATGTACTTCTACATTTAGTAGCCATCATACTGCATTTTATGTTATTATTTGTAAACTTGTCTTATATCACCTAAAACTCTAAGTTCTTGTGGGGCATGGTGGGAGGGATGCTGCCTACAAATCTGTACCTTATACAGAACTAGCTTAGGGGTGGTGAAGCAAGAAATGTCTACAGTATTAATCAATCAATAAGTAAAGAAAATTATCATAGCTGATGATCACATTTTGTTGTACTGGCTAGCAGGAAGACCCAGCTTTCTTTTCCTTTTTTTTTTTTTTTTTTTAAGATTTATTTATTTATTTGACAGAGAGAAATCACAAGTAGGCAGAGGCAGGCAGAGAGAGAGAGAGAGAGAGAGAGGGAAGCAGGCTCCCTGCTAAGCAGAGAGCCCGATGTGGGACTCGATCCCAGGACCCTTGGATCATGACCTGAGCCAAAGGCAGTGGCTTAACCCACTGAGCCACCCAGGCGCCCCCCCCCTTTTTTTTATGATTTTATTTGACAGAGAGAGAGAGATCACAAGTAGGCAGAGAGGCAGGCAGAGAGAGGAAGGAAAGCAGGCTCCCCGCTGAGCAGAGGGCCCAATGTGGGGCTTGATCCCAGGATCCCAAGATCATGACCTGAGCCAAAGGCAGAGGCTTAACCCACTGAGCCACCCAGGTCCCAAGACTCAGCTTTCTGAGCTTCAAATTAAGTTACAAGCACAAGCCTATAAAAATATTTCTCTGTAAATAACTTACATGATAAAGTCAACTTTTCATCATTTCGTTAATTTTTTTTTGAAGAATTTATTTATTTATTTGTCAGGGAGAGAGAATGAGAGCACAAAAGCAGGGGAAGTGGCAGAAGGAGAAGCAGACTCCCCACTGAGCAAGGAGTACAATGCAGGATTTGATCCCAGGACCCTGGGATAATGACCTGAGCCAAAGGCAGACACTTAACCAGCTGAGCCATCCCAGCATCCCTTTTTGTTTAATTTTATTCCGCTTGTGCTCTTGACTTTTTTTTTTTTTTTTTAAAGATTTTATTTATTTATTTGACAGAGAGAGATCACAAGTAGGCAGAGAGGCAGGCAGAGAGAGAGAGAGGGAAGCAGGCTCTCTGCTGAGCAGGGAGCCCGATGCGGGACTCGATCCCAGGACCCTGAGATCATGACCTGAGCCGAAGGCAGCGGCTTAACCCACTGAGCCACCCAGGCGCCCTGTGCTCTTGACTTTTATGAAGAAGTTATATTTGATCTTCTCAAAAGATTTCCTTTAATAGGATTTGATTCTGAGAAACGTGAGGAATGAGTTTTCATTAAGGTCAGTTGCATTTTTTTTTAACTCTACGGATAAGATTAGTTGCATTTTACTCATTTGAATTATGACCACTTAACTAAATTCTCATGGCTTAAAGGGAGAAACAACGCATTTAAATTACAGGGTACATACACACACACTATAATACATATGTACTGTATAATTTGTGTATATGCTATACTATAATTAGTAATAATTAAACTGTATAACAATAATATGTACATATATAACAATATTCATATACTATAAAGTATATGTATTTAATCTTGTATGCTTAATATTATGTATAACAATAGTCTAGAAGATAGTATTGTTGAGATAGTGTACTAGGAATTCTGAAGTTTCTCTTTATTGGCTTCAGTGTCCATTAGTTCATTTAAATTGGTTCCAGACATATTTATCAGGACTAATTTGAGTTTTCTTTTTCTTTCCCACTGTACTTTGTTAGAAAGGCTAATGAATAATGAAATACTAAGAATAAAGATCAGAAACTGAGAAACTGGGGCCCAGATAACTTATACAAAGGTAGTTAACCTTATACTTCATTGAGCTTCATCTTTGAGGTTTACTTACAAAAATACAAAAAGGTACAAACTCTAGCACTGCTACATGTAGGTTTTATCAAAAACACATTCCTTCCTATTGCCAATATAAATTTCCCCCAAATTGGTTGTGTTTTCCCTTTTGGACAGTAAATTTAAAGATAGAGTATTACAAATCTGAAGAAATCATAATTAACCAAATTAACCAACTATAAAAGTGTTTCTTTTTTTTTTTTAAGATTTTATTTATTTATTTGACAGAGAGAGATCACAGTAGACAGAGAGGCAGGCAGAGAGAGAGAGAGGGAAGCAGGTTCCCTGCTGAGCAGACAACCTGATGCAGGACTCGATCCCAGAACCCTGAGATCATGACCTGAACCCAAGGCAGCGGCTTAACCCACTGAGCCATCCAGGCACCCTAAAAGTGTTTCTTTACCCTTTGTTTATTGTATATTACTAACTTGACCAAACATAAATCCAGTATATATCTAAATTTTTTAAAATAATTTTTCTTATTGTAAAATTTTTTAAGTGAAATAAAGCCTATGAAAATAATTTTGGCAAAAATAAGTTACAGAATCTTCAGAGAAACTAAGGCCATATAAGATCTTTTCAGAATAACTTTCTATAGAGGTACTTATCACAATTTCCCAAGTTTCAGATATCCAAATATCACAGTAGCTACTTTTTTGTCATCTAGAACTTCTTTTTCATAGTCTTCAGTATCTCAAATAATCAATCCTTATATAAAAATGCAGCCCTCCTACTAAGTCACACCACTTAAACTACAAAGGATTTCACCTTGCTCTTTCACTTTTTTCCCACGCAAGGCAGGTGTAGTATTTATTGGATTTCCTCCAATGTGTTATCTGAGCTATAGGGTTTGTGATTCTTCCAAATAAAATTTAGGAATCTAACTTTGCATCACGTTTATATTAAGTGTGTTGATTTTCCTCTCTCACTCAAACATCATTTATGGAGTTCTTAGAAACTGAGCTGTGGTTTTAAGGATAGTAACCGTGCAATCTTTTCCTCAATTCCATAAAACCCTTTCCCTGAGCCACCACTGCCATCCTACCCTTCTTATGACCCCAGCTCCCCTTTATTCTCTACTGAGAATGCTTCTTTATTTACCTAGTGTCAATCTTAATCTAAGACAAGTCCTAGAAGAAAGCAAAAATGAGAAATACAAGCAATAAAAACTTATCATGAAAGGAAAGGGAAGAGCGCCAAGTAACAGAGGGGTCCTTGCCAATAAGCTAGACAACGGAGAGCCAAACTTACTGTTCGGCACATATTTACTTTTCATTAGAAAACATGGGTATGTGGGGCACCTGGGTGGCTCAGTGGATTAAAGCCTCTGCCTTCAGCTCAGGTCATGATCCCAGGGTCCTGAGATCCAGCCCCACATCCTGCTCTCTGCTCAGCGGGGAGCCTGCTTCCCCGTCTCTCTGCCTGCCTCTCTGCCTACTTGTGATCTCTGTTTGTCAAATAAATAAATAAAATCTTTAAAAAAAAGAAAACATGGGTTGTGACAGGACAGTTTAACCGTTTGTGGCTTATGTTGGTAAATCAATAACAGCAGGGACAAGACCTTCACTGGGTTGGAGCAGCCCAGCTGCTGAATCTAAATGGAAAAACTAGGAATAGGCATATAATGATAAAATAAGGGAAAGGGATTATTCCTGAATAGATCCAAAATAACTGTGATTCATAACAGTGGGGATTCTGGGGACCCGCATCTCTAGGTGGTGCTTAGAGGAGGCTGTGACTGTCGTCAGATAATCATCTTGCTTGGTTAAATGTGTCCTCTATCACTGGAGTTGTATACAAAGTTAGGGACCTCCTTCTTGCTAAACTCAAAGGCTTTTTCAGAGTTCTTACCTACCCTGATTTCCCTGCAGTCCCACACTGCTGACCTCTCCTTCTTTCCTGAAGCCCTGATTTTGGCTTTTAGAACACAGTACTCCTCTAACTGGCCTCATGCCTGTCCATCAGTCACCCCTTTATCATTTTGTTCTGCTGGGTTTTTTCTTCATACTCCCATACTGGGGGTGTCTCCCCTCAACCTGTGGCATTTTTTTTTTAATTTTTAATTTTTTTATAAACAGGTATTTTTATCCCCAGGGGTACAGGTCTGTGAATCGCCAGGTTTACACACTTCACAGCACTCACCAAAGCACATACCCTCCCCAATGTCCATAACCCCACCCCCCCTTCTCCCAACCCCCCTCCCCCCCAGCAACCCTCAGTTTGTTTTGTAAGATTAAGAGTCACTTATGGTTTGTCTCCCTCCCAATCCCATCTTGTTTCATTGATTCTTCTCCTACCCACTTAAGCCCCCATGTTGCATCACCACTTCCTCATATCAGGGAGATCATATGATAGTTGTCTTTCTCTGCTTGACTTATTTCACTAAGCATGATATGTTCTAGTTCCATCCATGTTGTCGCAACCTGTGGCATTTTTTAAAATCTACTTGCTTCTACTACTATAGTAACATCCTAAAGCTACACTCTGAACCCTGACCCCGTACCCATGTGGAGTCCACCATTCCCAACTGCCAATAAACACTGTAACCTGATATTCCACTGTCATATGAAACCTAACTAATCCCAAAAGGAACTCATCTTCCCAACTGCTCCCACCAGCTGGCTTCTTTACCCAACGCTGATATTAGTGGCTTGACTTTTCTTCTGACCCACAACATGACAGTCATATTTGACTTCACTCTTTCACCTCTAACCTGTAAACTGCTACAAATTTTCTGGCTTTTCTTAGATAAAACATTTCCCCATCATTCTCACTGCTAACAATTAGAGCCCCACTGCCTACCTGTATCACTGCAAATGGACCTGGATAACTCCTGCCTCTACTCTTATTTCCTTTAAATGCATGCTTATGGTTAATATTATTACCAGGGAAGAAAAAGTCATCCTAACTTATCACTCTTATCTTCTTTTCCAGAACCTACAACGATACCCTATTATAAATCACATCAAGTCCCAAGTTCTCAGCTCCAGTGTCTGAGTCCACTCTCCCCATTCAGAGTTACTTTCCATCACTCCTTTCTACTCTTTGATGATAAAACCCTCTTCTTTCCCTTTTTCCCAGTAAGTTATTTCCCACCTGTCCCTACCTGCCCCTCCCAACCCCAAAAGTCATCATCTGTTTGGTTTTGTTCTTACCACATTTTCTTCTTCTTACAAAAATGGGGATTTGGAAATTTCAGAGGGTGCCTATTCACAGCCCATGAGCCCAGTTGTAATACATGAGGATTTGGAAAGAGAAGGAACACCTAATTTGGACAGGCAGATTGGGGCTGAATGACGAAGATCCCGAAGGGCAAGTATGTCACATTTGTTTATGTCACATTTGTTTCTTTTAGAGACTTAGCTCTCAGGTAAAAACACTGATACAATCACAAAATCACAATAAAACACAAACAAGTAAAACAAAAACCATCTCCCTCGTGACCACTATATATGAGATTGGTACGAACAAACACTTCCTGCCTTGGGAACTTTGCCACTGTGTGCCTCAGATGAAAGCAGTTCCTTTGCTTTCAAAATTAGCCAAAATGTTCCAAAGCAAGGCAGCAACAAGCTGTACTAGGTGAAGCAGACCTTTTCTCTGACAAAGGTCAGAAAGACTTTTCTCCATTGCCCAAATCAGTCTATGGCCATAATACCCTGAGCAGACCTAACCTCATCTGATCTTGGAAGCTAAGGAGGGTCAGGTCTGGTTAGTCTTTGGATGGGTGTCCATTGCCCAAATCAACCTATGACAACCTGGAATCCTTACTGGGGATTTTTGCAATTAAAAAGTTGCCTTGATTAAAGTTTTAAAATTTGGTACTCTGGAAAAGAATACCATTTTAATAATGAGTTAATAGATGCAAGCAAATCTGTGAAACAGTTGGTTAAAGATTGAGTAGGGATTAATAAAGAAGAAGCAGAACCACAGATGATAATTGGCTCTCTCATCAAGCCTTGGGAGTCTTGGAGTATTGCTCAAAAATGGAAGAGGTATTAACAAATCCTGTGAGGAGGGAGTTTTCTTGAAGAAACTTAGGGAGCTTACCCCACATACCGCTGGCAGCGCAACCAGGTACATCTGAAATCAAATGTTGTCTCTATTTCCTGAGGCAAGAGAGAGACAGTTGCCACCCAAGTAATCCAAGAGAATAACAGCACCCACTTATCCATGGCTCTGTATCAAGTCCTACACTAGGTGTTTCATTTACATTATCTATTTAATCTTCATAGCAACACTGTGAAAGAGATCTCATTATTTCTATGTCACAGATAAGGAAACTGAACCTCAGAGAAGTTAAGTAACTTGCTCCCAATCACACAGTTATTATGTCGCAGAGCAGCTGTTCAGAATTCAACAGCACTGTAGTTTTTGCTCGTCCATTACTGCACCCAGCTTTTCAGTGTTGAGGGTGATAAGGGAGCAAGATGGCAAAAAAGACTTAGCCAATCAACTAACATTGGTTAAGGCTGCAGTAGGCCCTATGCTGGGGATTCAAAAGTGGACCAAACAACCACTTCACACCTACTAGGATGACTATAATAAAAAAGACAGACAATTAGTCTTGGCAAGGATGTGGAGATGATGGAACATTCATATCTTGCTGCTGGGATTGTAAAATGGTGCAGTCACTTTAAAAAACAGTATGACATAGAGTTACCACTTGACCTTATTCCTAGGTATGTCTCTAGAAGAACATGTGTCCACACAACAACTTGTACCTAAATGTTCATAGCTGCCTTATTTCTAACTACCAAAAAGTAGAAACAACCCAAATATTAATCAACTGAGCCAATAAATACACTGTGGCATATCCATATAATTAAATATTACTGGGCAATAAAAAGGAATGAAGTACTGACTCAGGCTACAAGATAGATGAACCTCGAAAACATGCTAAGTAAAAGAAGCAAGTCACACAAGATCCATATTACATGCTTTCGTTTATACGAAATGTCCAGAAAAGACAAACACACAGAGATGGGCCATAGACTAGTAATTTGCTCAGCTGGGGAATTAGAGGGGGACATGAGGAGTGACTGCTAATGGGCACTGGGTTTTCTCTGGAGGTGAAGAAAATGTTCTAAAGTAGACTGCAGTGCTGGCTATAAACTCTGTGAACACCCTAACAACCACTGATTTGTGCCCTTTGAATGGGTGGACTGTGTGATATATGAATTATATATTAATGAAGTTATTTTTAAAATGTAGACTAGATAGACTGCTTGCCCTCTTGGAGTGCATATATAAGTAAACAGTTATACTACATATGTTCTACCATAGCAACAAGCCTAGAATGCTTTTTTTTTTAAATAAGATTTTATTTATTTATTTGAGAGAAAGTGAAAGTGAGAAAGATCATAGAGGGAGAGGGAGTAGCAGACTCGCTACTGAGCAGAGAGCCCAATGTGGGGCTCAATCCCAGGATCCTGGGATCATGACCTGAGCCGAAAGCAATTGCTTAATCAAATGAGCTACACAGGCACCTCAAGCCTAGAGTGCTTTTGCAGCAAAGAGGAGATAGTACTTAATCCAGCCTGGTAGCTAGAGTATGGGCAGAGATGAAGAAAGTCTTCCTTGAGGAAGTCACGTCTGAGCAGATCTTTGAAAGGGTAAGTAGGAGCGAGGCTGGTGTATCCTGCAGAAATGTAACCTGGGGATATCTAATAAGAGAAAGTTAACACAGACTAGTCCAGCTGAGACTTTTACACCTGACATGGCTTGTGGTTCTCCTTATTGCTAATCTCCCTAGTCCACCATATGGAACAGTCTCAAAAAGGAGTAAAGGAAAACTCAGGGAAAGAAAGTTCAAGTCCTCTAGTGGGACAAATCTCCAAATTCAGAAACAAAATCTGGAAGCGTTGACCATCCACCCTCAGACAAAGATTAACACAGAGCCAAAAGTCATTGCATGAAGAGGCCTGTCCATACAATAGATGGGGAAAGAAAGATAGCCTGCCTATGTTAGCAATTAGGTGCCACCTTTCATATAAAAGAAATAATTTAAATAATTTAAATTAGCAGACTGTGATAATTCTGTTAAAATTACACAAGCTGATGTGAGACTGAATGCAAACTGTAAGACAGAAGCCTCTTTAAAATTTCAAAAACACAGGGGCACCTGTGTGTCTCAGCTAGTTAAGTGTCTGACTCTTGATTTCAGCTCAGGTCATGCTCATGGGTTGTGAGACTGAGCCCTGTGTTGGGCTACACACGGAAGCTGTTTAAGACTTTCTCTTCCTCTGCCCCTCTTCCCACCTCTCTAAAACAAACAAATCTTAAAAAAAAAAAAAATCTCAAAAACACAGTTGGTTCCTCAGTGGAATTTTCTAGCACAGAAGGGTGTGCAGGGTGAAGTTTTAAAAGACAGAATGACTTCTAGAGAGGAGAACAAGATTAATCAAGCTCTTTTTGCTTTAATTTCACCAATTTTCTCAGGAGTCCTGGAACTCCTAAGCAGAATTACCTACTTGCAACTTTGCTCAATCTTCACTTCATCTTATATATGTAACCAGTTTTAAATGAATGACTGGGGGATTCTAGTTTATGAAGTGGATTCCTGAGTGTGTCTGGCCTTGCATTAACTCACTTCGGCCCTACGTTCCAAATACACTAAATGCCTTTTGTATATAGGTCTCCAAATAGGCCAATTTGAGGGCTGTCCATGGAGACCTCAGGCTTCCAAGAAATGTGGATAAAATTATCTGGAAGACCTTACTTTGGCATAGCGATAATTCTTAACACTTAAGAGGAAATTTCAGAGCTGGAAACCCAACTGCTTTACTTATCCTAAACCCCCTGTCTCGTGAAAAGTATCACATAGACTACACTGCAGCTAACAAGAACCTAGAGGATCTTAAAATGGTGTGTGAACTGATAACCTTAGACTCAAAGTGCATATAGAATGTTAAGTGGTGGTCTTTAAATATATTCTAGCAAGCTAAAATAAAGAACCAAAATTGAGAATACTTTTTATTATACAATAACCATGCCCCATGACTTCTCCTAACAGATGTGATTTTTAATTGGATTAAAGAATTTCTAACATGTTTTCCCTCTAAATAACCCACATGAAAATACTTGTCATTCTGTAAATGCTTTTGTTCACTCCTTCCAATATGAGAACATAAAACTACAGAAAATGCAAGCGAGATAAAAAACAATAGATCTGGAGAAGCATTTAAGAATTATCTAAATCTACCCCCTAAATTCAGACAACCAGATGGGCAAATGAGTATTGTATTTTTCCTTTAGCGTTGTTCAGAGTCAAGTCAGAAAAGCCTTAGAAAAGTCATCTGTCTTTCTCTAAACTTTCCACTGAAAAGGAGGAACTAAAAATGGTCATAGCCTTTAGGTCTGTTAAAGCAGAGATGGAACAGTGGAGTTAAAGTAGTTTTTATTTCTATCACTGGAGTGAAAAGGCATCTCAGGCAGATCTGAGGTACGTCCTAGAATACTGTGTGATAATGTCAATCAAAGGCCAGGACCTATTTGAGTTCTGGCAACTAGCTCTAGGACCTGAGGTCTGGGCAGTTTTAATCTTTCTGAGTCTCTATTTCTTATCTACAAAAAGAAGATAATATACACCCCTCCAAAAGGCTTTGTAAGGATTAATTGCATGGTTAACTTTAAGCACTACATAGGGTAAAGGCTTTACCTTAATAGAGTGGGATCAATAACCGAAGATGCACTCCTAGAGGCTAAGAATTGAATGTTATTTCCCTGTACCCTAGCATAACCCACAACACCACAAAGTCAATTCTAGACAAAAAGGCCAAATTATACCGTAATACAATTTTGAAAGAGGGCCAACCCTGGTCATCTCAACACGTACCTCTTGGAAAAATATACAGTGACATTTCAGCTTCTTTGCAACTTGTGGCTCTTTAAATAGTTTTTTTTAAAAAATGACCAGTATACTTAAGAATTTAACACATGGGGGCACCTGGGTGGCTCAGTGGGTTGAAGCCTCTGCCTTCCGCTTGGGTCATGGACCTGGGGTCCTGGGATCGAGCCCCGCATTGGGCTCTCTGCTCAGCGGGGAGCCTGCTTCCCTTCTTCTCTCTCTGCCTGCTTGTGATGTCTGTCAAATAAATAAAATCTTAAAAAAAAAAGAATTTAACACATGATTGGTACATATTCATTTTACATTACTGAAGAAAATATAGATTTTTTAAAAAAGATTTTATTTATTTATTTGACAGAGCAGATCACAAGTAAGCAGAGAGGCTGGCAGAGAGAGGTGGGGAAGCAGGCTCCCTGCTGAGCAAAGAGCCCAATGCAGGGCTCAATCCCAGAACCCTGAGATCATGACCTGAGCCGAAAGCAGAGGCATAACCCACTGAGCCACCCAGGTGCCCCCAAAATATAGATTATTCAGTAAATAATGTTAGGGAGAATAGGTAACCAAGTCACAAAAAATACATTGGAATCTATATCTCATACCAAAATAAATTTCAGATGCATCAAGAATTTAAACACAAAAAATAAAACCATAAAAATATCTGCTGGTTAGGGGAATTGACTAAAGAAGAGTACATGGAATCTTTCTGTACTAACTTTACAAGTTCCTATAAATCTATAATTATTTCAAAATAAAAAGATTAAAAAATATGGTGAAACCTGAGGTAATTATTTTGTAATACTGAAATAAGAAAGACCTTTTCAACAATGACATAAAGCACAGAAGACAAGGATGTTAAGATTAATTAAATATGCCCACATACAAT
The DNA here is from genome assembly GCF_009829155.1 of Mustela erminea. Taxonomy (NCBI): domain Eukaryota; kingdom Metazoa; phylum Chordata; class Mammalia; order Carnivora; family Mustelidae; genus Mustela; species Mustela erminea. Next base: position 74,708,296 of record NC_045616.1, on the reverse strand, counting down.
TAGATGTTTATGCATGACAAAGCCTAAGCATATAAAATCAAAATAAAACAAAGAAAAAATATATACATCTTACATCCCATTCCATATCCTGAAATATATGCATCCCATCAGCTAATTTCCTTAATAAATAGACTATCAGCAAATGAGTAAGAAAAAAGCCAATACCCAACAGAAAAACAGAAGATACAAAGAGTTTATAAAAAATGAAATAGAAAAAAAAAAAACATAAAAAAAGATGACCAACCTTAGTCAGCCATGTGACAAATATAAATTCAAGCTAGAAAAATAGAAATACCACTTTTTCCTAATCAGATTGTTTAGGACCATGAAGTTTGATGACGTATTTTGTCATCAAGGTGGAGAGAAACAGTCTCACACATTGCTGACGGGAATGTGGATTGGCACAACCTCTAATCTGGCAATAACTGCTGAGGTACAATTGTTCTATGTGCATGCTTAATATCTGTGTGAAAAGTGCATGTACAAGATTTTTTTACAACAATCTTTTAATAGCAAAAGAAGTAGAAACTATCCAAATGTCCACCAAGGTGAGATTTCTTTTTTTTTAATTTATTTTACCTTTAATTAATTAATTTATTTATTTGCTTGTTTATTTATTTTTATTGTGTTATGTTAGTCACCACCAAGGTGAGACTTCTTAACAAGCTGGTATATTCACCCCAGGTAATCCTATGCAGTTACAAAAAAGAATGAAGCAGCTTTACCTATCTGCTTTGCAATAACTGCTACAATGTATAATTAATGCCCAGTATAAGACAAAAGCTTCTTTGTTACATGCATAAAATATCTCTGGAAAGATCAATAAAAAACTGATAACACTGGTTACATATTTGAATGAAGTTAAAAATGAAAACAATAATATGTATTTATTGGTGTTTCCTACATTTTATGGCTAAACATAGAGGGAATAAACCAAGCAGCAATGATCATAATTATATATATTTACTGAATCCTTGGTACAGGGCTGAGGCCACATCAGACTAAAAACAGATTGTTCACTAAATAGGGACAATAACATCATCCACACAAGTCAAAGTCATCACCAGATCTCACGGGTTTAAGAAAACTTGATGGGAGACTCCAAAATATTGAGAATTAGCTGACACAATCAGGTATCATTTATTTATTTTAGTAGCTCAATTTCTTTCTCATTTCCCAAACTAGCACAAACCCTTGAAATAAAGCTTAAGAATGAATGAATGACAGAAAGAATGAATGGATAAGATAGATGTATAGACAGATGGATGGGATGAATAAACAGATGGTTGATTAGAAGAAAGTCTAGAACTGAAGGCTGTGATCTACCTCTGCTCCTATTTCCCTGTGACACTGGATAAGACTTACCTTCCTTGTACTTCCCTGTACAAATAGGAGGTGCCAGAATGTATAAGTGTTTAAGAACCATGACATCCCTACATGAATTGGTGGATAACCACTAATACAGTTAGCAAAATAATGTTCAAAATAATGCCCCTGAAATGTTCATGCCCTAATCCTTGGAATCCATGACTATGTTACACTGCAAAAGGGACTCTACAGAAATAATTAAGGTTACAGACCTTAAAGCAGGGAGATTTTCCTGGATTATCCAGGTAGACCCAAGGTAATTACATGGTAGCCCTTACAAACAGAGAACTGTTTCTGGCTGCAAGAAGAGAAAGACAAGAGAGATGTGGCAGAGGAGAAAGGCAAAGAGATTCGAAGCACGGGGATTTGAAGCACAATTGTTGGTTCTGAAATGTGGGAGCCAATGTCTGAGGACTGGAGAGAGGCCCCTCAGCATATCCTTTAGCTGACAGCCAGCAAAGACACAGGAACCTTAGTCCTGCATCCACAAAGAACTGCATTCTGCCAGAAACCTGAATAAGCCTGGAAACAGATTCATTCTAGAGCCTTCTGAGAAAAGGCCAGATGGCCAACACCTTGAGAAACACGGAGCAGAGAAATCACCCTTACCAACCTGGACTTCTGAGCTATAGAACATAATAAAGAAATCACATGAGTTTTAAATCTGTGTTGTTTTAATCCACTACGTGCGATGATTTGTTACTACACATTAGGCCCTGTGCCAAGTTTTAGGATAGAAAACAGTACAGTTTCTTAAGGAGCTCGCAAATACAGAAACCCACTGATCAACACAATGACAGAGGTTAGCACAATGCGCTCCAGGACAAACAGCAGGCACCTAACTGGTGTGACCTCAGACAGTTTGTTTACCACTGCTCTGATCCCTTCCCTATCAAAAAAGCCCTTTCCCAACGAATTATACCATCAACCTTAACACGAGTCAGAAATTCCAAGCTTGGGCGCCTGGGTGGCTCAGTTGGTTAAGCGACTGCTTTCAGCTCAGGTCATGATCCTAGAGTCCCGGGATCGAGTCCCGCATCGGACTCCCAGATCCACGGGGAGTCTGCTTCTCTCTCTGACCTTCTCCTTGCTCATACTCTCTCTCACTGTCTCTCTCTCAAATAAATAAATAAAATATTAAAAAAAAAAAAAAAAAAAAAAAGAAATTCCAAGCTTTCCTAAACTTCACGGACCCCTCAAGACCTGTGGTTTATATCACCCTAATAATATTTCTTTTTTTTCTTTTTTTTTTTTTTTTAAAGATTTTATTTGTTTATTTGACAGACAGAGATCACAGGTAGACAGAGAGGCAGGCAGAGAGAGAGAGAGGGAAGCAGGCTCCCTTCTGAGCAGAGAGCCCGACGCGGGACTCGATCCCAGGACCGTGAGATCATGACCTGAGCCGAAGGCAGCAGCTTAACCCACTGAGCCACCCAGGCGCCCCAATATATCACCCTAATAATATTTCTTATAAAGTCCCTTTCCCCACTCCTTTCCTCAACCCCTGACTGCTCCTTCCTGACATTGATCGTCTCTTGGCTGGCTGAATTACCTCTCAACTAACTTTCCAGATTCGATAGCCATCATTTCCCATAATCCTGAGCCATCTCTCCACAAATTAAACTGTTCATGCTGTGCACCAGCTCAAAAATCCTTTGAAAACGGCTTACATGTAAAAGTCTAACTCCTTAGCGACTCTTAGCAATACTTCGAAACTCCAATAGGGCAAAAACTGTCTTTCCTTGGCTTCGAATTCCCAGGGCCTAGGAAGGATCTGCTACATAGCTGACTCTTAGAAAGTATTTGTTGAATTAATAAAATCAACCCCTGGGATGCCTGGGTGGCTCAGTCGGTTAAGCGTCCACCTTCGGTTCAGGTCATGATCCCAGAGTCTTGGGATCAAGTCCTTTGGGCTCCCGGCTTAGCGGGGAGGCTGCTTCTCCCTCTCCCTCTGCCTGCCGCTCCCCCTGCTTGTGCTTGCTCACTCTCTCACTCTCTTTCTCTGACAAATAAGTAAATAAAATATTTTTTAAAAAATACAAAAAAAAAAAAAATCAATCCCTGACTCCAGCCTCATCCCTTACCTTCCAGCAGCCCCCTTGCATTATACACCTACTACGACAGACTCAGCAGTCCCAGGCTACTCCAATTGCCCTCACTCTACACTCTAATTTTTCCTGATGGCTAAAAAGCCATGTTCCTTTAGCTGGTAAACAGATCTCATTTTTTAAGATTCTGCCTTCCTCTAATAGGACTTCAACAGCCCTTACAGCTCAACCATTCAGAAAAGTGTCTGGTCTCTTCTGAGCCCCTGGTGTAAGCTCTCCCCTCTTCTACCACCGCATTGACAGTCACCGTCTACTGCAATGCTACCCAAAGGTGGCCTGCGGACTGGTACAAAAGAACAAATGGCTCCTTACCTGGCTCAATCAAGCCAAGTTCAGAAATCAAGTGTAAGCATTTAGAAATGTTTATAGCAATTGGAATTGCAGTAACATCCAAGTTGGTAATACTTGTCAAACAAGATATAGACCAGTTTGGGTGTTGTTGAATTTGTGTGGTGAGTCACATGTGGCCCAAACTGCATTTTAACCACGTGCAAACACGACCACTTCTTGGCCCATGATAGAGCAAAACCCAACAAACGAAAAACCCAACTGGTCCACTACCACAGATAGTCTGAAAAGCACTGCTCTAATGCACTCAGGTATGTTCTCATGTCCTACTTTCTGGGATGTTATTGGCTGTCTAAAACAATGCAGTTGTTCAATAAATAGCAGTAAATAAATCAACAAAGACATGAATGATTAGAAGACTTCTGGGAAGACATGAGATCTAAGCTACTTCTTAGTGATGGGGAGGAAGTGAACACTTTGTGGCACCAGGATGGGCAAATGCACTGAGAAAAAAAGTGTCAATGAGGAATAGTGAGAAAAGATATTGCACAGGCAGTGGAAAACTTCCAAAAGGTGAAATATTATGCAGAAGCATAAGTATGTAAAATAATTCAACCAGATAGTTCTGCCAATGTTCTACCAGCCTGAACCCCTGCCCCCGCAAAAGCTTACCCAAAAGCAATGCCTCAGTGCTCAGTGCTTAGCTTTAGGCAGAGGGAGCCTCTGATGGGTTTTAAACCAGTGTTGTAACCTATCTGTGCACAGAATGAATGTGAAGGGGTGAGCCTAAGGGCAGGAACACCAATTGGGATTTAACTACAAACATCCCAATGAGAAATGCTTAAAGGCTTCAACAAGCCTACGGATAGTTGGGTGATACAAAGTGGTGGTAGACACAAAGTCAAGAAATATTTACGAGTCAATACAGGAAAGGTTAGGTGACTAGACGATTAAGGGAAAGGGTAACATGACTCAAGCTTCTGGTTTGGTTTGAGTGACTATATGCATATTTGTACCACCAGATGAGATAAGGAAAACAGAAAGAGGAACAGATTGAAGCGGCAAAGGATTCATAAATTTCACTGTGATGAACCTATGGAACATTCAGGTGGAGATGCCTAGCAAGCACTGGGGGAAAAGGTCAAGGTGAAAGATACAAACTGTGGAAGCTTTCACATCTAGATGGTGATTAAAACCACATTAAAGGATGAATGAGGGAAAATAGTGGTGTAAGGACAAACCGATTAAGAATACCAACCTTTATAAGCACAAGGAAGATGATATCAGAAGAAATGAGCACATGCAGAATCACAGGATGAGAAGTGGAGAAAATTCTGAAGAAGGAACAATGATGATCACAGCCATGTGCGCAGGGAGGCCCAGGGTGACAGAACTGAATGGTCTCCATCAACTTAAGTCAGCCTGGTAGCCCCCATGACTTTAGGAAGATGAAGCTGAGTGATGAGGCAGAAACCAAAATATAAAAGCTGTAACAGAAGTCACTGGACAGGCCACTCTGAACAGGCCTGCTTAAGAGGCCAGAAGAAGAGAAAGAAGATGCAAAACCAAGCTTTACCATTTTGGTAAAACCTGAAGTACGTTTATATGAGGAAGAAGCCATAGAGAGAAACAAGGAGGAACAACCAATGAAGGTCTGGAGGAGAGAATGGAGACAAATACAAGATGGTGCCCTTCTTCCACTGGAGTAGGATGACACCTCATCCTCCAAGAAGGAGAAAGAGAAAGGAAAGCAACCATAGAAGAGTTTAGTAAGAGGGAAGGAAGGAAGGCTTCCCCAGGATCCATGTCTGGATTAGGGCCCTACCTTTGTGCTTCAGTAATACCTTAATGCCTCACCATAGCACTTACCAAGTGCTGTAACTGCCTCGTTTATCTGCCTGCACGCAGCCCTAGACCAAACACTCCAGGAAGGCCTTGGCTGTATTTGTCCTGTGTCTGTACTCAATGCCTAGCATAATGCCTCACACAAACTAGGACCCAATCAAACATTTACTTGACTAAATGCGGACAGAAAATTCAATGAGATGCAGCAACAAAAGCTTCGGTTTTTCTAGCAAAACAGGAAGTGAGGCCAATTGCTGAGAGTTTATAAAATCGGGTTCAGTGGGATGGTTCTGTGGAGCATGGGGAGAACAGGATAGCTTTTGAGAGGAACATCTTGCAAGGACAAATTTAAAGCAGTGCTTCTCAATCTTGGTTGCACAATAGAATTACCTGGAGATGAAGAAATACTGATGTTTGAGTTCCACCCCAAAATTTCAGATTTACTAGGTCTTGGCAGCCCAGGCATTTGGGCTTCTTAAAGTTCCCAAAGGCTTTTATTATGCAATCAAGGTTGAGAGTCATTGAGTGAAAGGATGAGGTAATCGGGGGTCAGAGTTAAACTGAGACTGGAAACCATGAACCAACAGATTCACCATCCCACCCAGCTTTCTGCAATGCTGTTTAGATGCCTGGATATATGTGCAGAGGATGGCTGCAGGGTCAGTTTGGAGTTGGTGCTTTGCCAGATACATATGAAAGTGAAACAAGTTTATTGTTGAGAAACTGAGGGAAAACTAAGGTCTCTCTGAAGGTGAACAGAGAGGGAGGTGTAGGATAGCTGAAGAGAGGGTTACTATGGTTGGAAGAGGGGTGCAACAGACATGATCACAGATGGGTCAGACAAGGAACTGACACACTGGTATCAAAAAGGATTCTTTAAGTCCCCCAGAGTGACAGTAGGTGTGGGGACAGGGAGGTGGGCAAGTCAGATGTCAAAATCCACAATGCATTATTGGACTGAAGAGGAAAATGATAAACAAAGAGGGTTAGGAAATACAGAGTGCAGAGAGCCTGAGAGGGAGACATTCAGAAAAGGCAAGTGTTATTTTATCATGGAAGTGAAAAAGTAACAGTTTGATTCAGATGTGGCAACGGGAAGAGAGGGGAATTCTGGCCAGTCTCCCTTAGTACGTTTCAATATGGGAGAAAGTCTCCATTTCTCTCACCTCCATAACAAACCCATCAGGAAATCCTGACAGCCTTGTCTTCTAACTGTATTCTAGAATCCAGCCATTATCATTCCAACTGCCATCCAAACCACTGTCGTCCCTCATCTGATAGCCTCCCAACTGGTCTTCCCAATGTCACCTTTGTCCTTTTTTAATGTATTTTTCACACTGGAGAAAACAAAACAAAGCAAAAAATACCCAAGTCCTATCATTTCTCTGCCTAAAACATGCCAATGTCTTTCTACCTTACAAGGGGCCACACAGCCCTCCACAATCTGGGCCCTGACAATCTCTCTGACCTTTCCTCCTTCCCAGTTCTTTTCTTTCATTCAGCCACATTGGGTTCCTTGCCCTTCTGTGAACACATCTAGAATGCTCTTGCCTCAAAGCATTTGAAACCACTATCCCCACTATTTGGAATTCTTGTCTTCAAGATATCTGCCATGGCTGTGGCTTTACTTCCATCAGATCTCTGCTAAAATGTCACCTTCAGCACCCTATCACTATGCACTTCCCTATCTTTATTGCTTTGTTTTTCTCCCTAGCACTCTTCAACATTATTTATCTGTATCTCACCAATGTTCTATATTTGTTTGTGTGATTTCCCCCCACTCCTCCATAATATTCTAGAATATATGCTCTTCAGAGGCAGAGATCTTTATCCATTTTTTTAAGAAGATTTTTATTTATTTATTTATTTTTGACAGACAAAGATCACAAGTAGGCAGAGAGGCAGGCAGAGAGAGAGGAGGAAGCAGGCTCTCGCTAAGCAGAGAGCCCGATGCAGGGCTTGATCCCAGGACCCTGAGATCATGACCTGAGCCGAAGGCAGAGGCCTTAACCCACTCAGCCACCCAGGTGCCCCTCTTTATCCATTTTTTGCATTGCCGCCTCTCTAACACCAAGATAGTACCTGAGATATGGCAGACACTCAAATATTTGTTGAGGGGATGAATGGATGAACCTTCTCATAAGCAGTGTATGGACATGGGGTGAGGAGAAAGAGCCATATTCAGTTATACATAGAAGGTGATGGGACTGAGGACCAAGGGGAGTTTGTGAACACAATGGAATGGGTTCAAAGGATAGAAGACAGAGATGAAAGTGTCGGTAACAGTAGGAGACAAGAGAAAGGCTGTAACCGAGAATTACAAGAATGAGAGGAAGAGTGAGAGTCAACTGGTCTCCAATACCCCGCCTTTCAGACAAACCAGAATTGGCAATAACAGATTCAGTCCAGGTAGGAAGAGGAATCAGGCAGAAGCCCCATTAGGGGAGGGAGATGGTACCCAGAGGTGGGTCGTGTGGACTGATGAATCTTAGAGAACACAATAATCGAAAACATGGGGAAAGTATTATACAATACATAATAATACACATCCATGAAAGGTACAGATAAGCCCATAAAATGAAGAAAAACAAGTGGTCCCAAAGAAAATTGTGAATAAGAAAATTAACCAATAGTAAGATTAAATAACTTCATCCTGCTTTTCTGTTTATGGGTACAATTCATTTATTCAGCCTTATCCATTGGAATGCAGTGCTCCATGGAAATAAACATTTTAGATAACAGAAATGCTTATCTGTACGTATAATTGCTTTAAAAAGTACTTCTGGGAAAAAAAAGAAAGAAAGAAAGAAAACATCTTTTGAAAGATTACAATCATCTTATACCCTGCACTTGCCTGGATGATTTGGGGATATTACTGAGAACAGTGCACTCTGTGACTAAATGAGCAAGAGCTATGACCTTTGCCCTACACTAAAAAATTCCAAATTGCCAAGCATTTCAAATATCTGCATCTGCTTTTTTTTTTTAATTTTTTTTTAATTTTATTTATTTCTTTGACAGAGACAGATCACAAGTAGGCAGAGAGGCAGGCAGAGAGAGGAGGAAGCAGGCTCCCTGAGGAAGCTGAGCAGAGAGCCCGATGCGGGACTCGATCCCAGGACCCTGAGATCATGACCTGAGCCGAAGGCAGAAGCTTTAACCCACTGAGCCACCCAGGCGCCCTCTGCATCTGCTTTTAATAGATTCCCTGTCTCCCCCTGCCGCGCATCAGCTGGTTAGCCACCACACTTGGCTTGTTACCAACATTCCCATTTCTATAAGATCATACTTTTTCTCATTTGATGTCCTTAATCTGCTATGGGATGGGCAATAAAATAACCTAGGCTGTTGGAATATTTAAAATAATAGTAAACAGTCTACAATTAAACACGAGAGGCTCTCCCTATGGATCAAATACAGATTTACTCAATAGACTTCAGGACACAGTTTTTTTTTTTGCTTGGGGATTATTTCTCTGCTTTCTTACTGATTTCCAAGAGCATTTTAGGTACTGAGACTTCATGATAAATGTCTTCTGAGTTACCAGGCTGTTCCTGTATCTACACAACCTTCTTCATTCAGTTTTAATGAAATGGTTATTATTAAGGTGTCTCAGTTTTGTTTAACAAATTAAAAACTAATACAATGTTGAGACAAGATTTGCATTTATTCCATGTCTGCAAAAAACATCTCCAATTGAAAATGAAATGTATAATTTGGTTATTTTAACCAAAGAAAAGATTTTCCAAAGAAAAGTGCAGTTACATTCTTGGGCTAGTAAACATATTGATTTAATGCATAATGTATATAAAATACATTTGTAATAGAAGATAGTACTGCTAAATAGCATTAATTAATTTTTAGGTAAGATAATTTTGGTATGAAAGATTCCAGAAGCAACAACTTATACTAATATTTCCCCCCACTATTTATCTGGAGAGAAAAATATAGCATAGTTCAGTATTGTCTCAGTGTGAGTCTCTCCGGCTATGCCCTACCAAACAATAGGCCAGCATCTGCAAACAGAAATGACAGGTAACACAAGATAAGAACAATGACTGCCCTATAAAAGGGGTCATGGCGAGTATTTACAAATGTATTTCTAGGTAAACAAAGAAAGACTTTTCTTCCTAGTGAGTTTTACATGAGATACTTAAATAACTTCCACGGATTCTCCTCCTGGTGGGAGAGGAGAGAGGCAAGAGAGAAAGTCTAGTTCTTCTGGCTTCAGTTACCATTATGAGTTTTAACTACCTGATTTGTGAAATATCTCACAAGTATGAGGCCACCTTGGTTAGGAGTCTCAAGTTCTACAAATGAGCTTGTTCACTTAACCTGCAATGATTATCAAGGAATAGACACGAAGAATTTTCCAGAATCTCAAACAAAGCATTTCCCAACCCAGTTTCCCCAAGACTGATTTGGTCACCACAATCTACCCATGTTTCTAGGCTTGGAACCTTGACCTCCAACTTTCCCTCATCCAGACTTTCTTCACTTTTCCTGCACTGTCTCTGCCATTCTCAGTCCACCGAGGCTTTGTGCAGCTTCAAGGGATCAACCTCCTCCATTGTACAACCTACTTTTCTCTCCACTGACAGTGCGACCAGCCAGCAGTCTGAATTGCCCAACTCAGAACACTCTGACCAGGTCTTTCCTCTTTTCAGAACCCTCTGGCAATATATAATGGAGTTTTGAACCAAGGGGGAATTCCTGATCATAGACTAACTGGACCCCACCCACCACTGACCCTCCCCTCTTACTCTGATTCCTGATCAAATACCCTCTCAGCCAAGTAGATGTACTTGCTGTTCCCAAATTCTCTCTGATATACCCTCACAATAATTGAAACAGATATAAATTATTCAGAGAGTCTCAGGATTTTGCCCTTTTTTCTTTATAAATTATCATGTACCTTTAAGAGCATAAAAATTATTTTTTTATTGCAAGGTATTATAATTGTAGTAACTTTTTTTAAGACCTTATCTTTGGAAGACATACTGGAATATTTACAGATGAAATAAGATTAGCCATGAGCCTGGGTGATGTGTTCATCCAGTTCATTATATTATTCTCTCTACCCTTATAAATATTGGAAATTTGCTTAATATGAGTTTTCTTTAAAGGAAGAAATAAAACAACCATGTTGCAAATGCTTATAAAAAAATTTTTTTTAAGTATACTAGGTGACTCTTACTCTTTACTTAAATAGTTGTCAATTCTTTTCCCTCAAGACAAACTTCAACATTTTAAAAATGGCTTTAGAGGCTGCAGAGCAATTTATCAAAATGTTAGCAATGGTAATTTCTGGTTGGTAGGATTCTGGGTGAAGTCTTTTTTTGTTACAGGTTTTGTTGTTGTTGTTGTTGTTATTTTTTTGTTAGTTTTCCAATCTAAAATCAGCACATACTATTACCATAGTCAAAAAATAATCTGATTTTTCTGACTATATGAAAGTATGATTTTTTACAGTAGGCACAAAACAGTCCATATCATATTTCTCTATGCTTTCTTTTATATTTGCCATGAAAAATATTAATAAAAAAATGAACATAAACTCCAGTTATTTACAAAATGGCCTGTAGGTAGTTTGACGGCAGGATGGAAAGGGTGAATTTTGATCATCATTGGGGATGTGTGTGCTTGAGAAGATAATTCTGGAATCATAAAAAGATTGGTAAGATTATGGATTCATTTTGGCAGGACAGTTTTATTGACTAATATAACTGAGGACTTATAATGGACCCTCTAAGAGCAAATGGTCCAGAGGAATCAGGCATTTCTGGGAATGTGATATATAATATCATATACAATTTTCATTTCAAGCTTGGTTTGGGCAGGGTTCATGCCTGGATACTGATGTACAGCTATAGTTTTGTTCTCTCTTGTGCTTTTTTGGTTTTGTTGTTGTTTTGTTTTTAGATGAAGAGGGAGATAGAAGAGATGACAAGTTTCTCTCTATCCTTGAATGAGAAAAATTAGTTCGTGTGTTTTTTACTCTTTTGGCCCCAATATCATTCTCTCCTCCTCCTTCCCCACATCATTTTGCACAGACCTAGCTGCCCATTCTTTATGTGAGACCTAGTTGAGAGGCTCTCAAAGACCTTGCTCAGAATCACAACTGAGACTGAGAATCAGTAACAGAAACTGCAAGGTCCTTGGGGGAAGGGACCATATCTCCATTCATTTATTCAATAAATATCAAACAACCTTCTATGTGCCAAGCACCCTTCTCCATACTAAGGATATAGCAAGATCTCTACCCTCATGCAATCTACTTGTAGGGGAAGATACACAAGTAAACAAACACAAACATAAATAAGACAGGTAGTGGCAAAAGTTCGGAAGAAAATGAAACAGAACACAGTGATAAGACAGGGTCACCCAGGGCAGAGAGCTGCAACAGTACAGGGGTAGTCAGAAAGAGCTAGAACATTTGAGAAGACCTGGAGGGAAAGTGGTCTTGAAGAGGACAATAAGGGCAAAGACCTGGAGCCAGGAACAAAGTCACTAAGTCAGAGGAACAGAAAGCAGAGCACAAGGAAGAGAGTGATGATAGTGGATGCCTCAGGGACATGGAAACAGGATCTTGAGGCCTCAGTTAAAGAGCAGGGGTTTTATTCTAGGTCCACCTGGGGAAACCACCAGAGGTTTTTGTTGTTGTTGTTGCAGATTATTTATTTTCCTTTTCTAAACTTATGGTAAAATACTCATAACATAAAATTTACCATCCTAATCATTTTTGAGTGTATTGTTCAGCAGTATTTGATATATTCATATCATTGTGCAAACATATCTCTCGAAGTCCACATCTTACAAAATGGAAACTCTCATTGGAGGCTTTTAAACCAAGTAGTAACAGGATCTTTTAAGCAAAGGAGTGACAGGACTTATGTTTTTTAAAATTAACTTGGGTGCTCAGTAAAGAATTGACTGTAGTGAGACAGAACGCCTGGGAGTCTACTGAAGTAGAGAGATTCAGGATAGGTTTTGTGGACGTAACTGACACAATTGCTGCAAATTTGGATGTGGGCATAAGATAAAGACAGAAATGAGGAGAGTGACTTCTATATTCTTACATCTCCAGTGTCCAGCCCATAGCAAATAGGCAATGTTTAGTTCCAAAATAAGTAGAGGCCTTTATTCCCAGAGAGTTGGGACAACGGAAATGAAAACTATCATGCATGCAAGAAATGATATCTTCCTTTGAGGGTCCAACTATTTGTATTAATTGCATCCTTGTAACATGGATAAAGCCTACAGAGTTGGGTCACATCGACATTATATGCTTAATTCCACACTCACATTAAAGGCAAATCCTTTTCCATGTACACAGTTAAATTTTATTAAGCATTTTACTTACAAAATATATTATTTCATGTCTTTCCTAAATCGATAACCTTTATCCTTTGAGACTCAAGTGCTATAGGGCCATCTTTCTGATCACATGTATACATAAATCTGATGTTTTGGACAGTTATGGACCCTCTGAGTTCCATCCAGAGGCCAGCCTTAGATTAAAAAGCCCTGCTCTACCTCATGTGAGGTATTATTGTCTATCATTATGAGAATCAAGACTTTTTTAGATGGTTTAATCATCTTTGCTAACATAATATATTTTTCTTCCTTTACATTTCATTTACACTTTACGTGTCCTTTACAAGTCATAGCTCGGGGCTGGGTTTTATAATACATGGGCCTGAGGACATCACTGTGTTGCTTTGAGCTTCAGGTTTTCCACATGTAACACAAGGGGAAACATGACTCTTGCCCCATTCATATTCTACAGTAAGATACACGGAGTAATCAATATTGTTACTTGTAGACAAAGATGGGGTGGGGTGATTCAGGTACTTCAAAATTCAGTAGTAAAGTCATGTTCTGAGTAAGGCTAACAAAGGAAAAATAATGACGTTAGAAAAGCAGTGGACTCTGATAAGGAGAATTTATTTCTGGCACCAGTATGACCAACAGGCCTGTGGTCTTGGCTAAATGACTTGGCTTTACTGGGTGTCATTTTCCTCACCTGTCACGGAGGAGGTTGGCCTAAATGATCACGGAGGTCCTTTCCAGGTCACAACACTTTAACATGTTAATAATAATCCACATGTTCATGTCCCAGCAAAGGCTCTACCTCTTCACCCCTTACTTAGGTGCAAGGACAATGATGAGGCACAACCCGGTGGGAATGAAGCAGGAAATGGGAACAATATAACCTCCCAGTAGGGCTCCTATGAAGATTAAACGAGATAAGGCATATGTAAAATTCATCCTAATGCCTGGCATATAGCAAGTATTCAATTAATACTATTACTCTAAAAATGTACTTTTATATTTTCTATTTTACAAGTTTGGTCTTTTTTCACTCACTTGTAATTCTTCAGAAAATAATTACTATACCTCTAAAAGGAGTATTTGAATCTAGAATAAGTTACACCCTGTCTAGTTCAACTGGTCTAGCTTAGTAACACTCAGAAATTTATTAAGTTTAACAGACTCTAGCTAATACTATACTATGGACTTTTTTTTTTTTTTCAATTTTTGTTTTCAGTTTTTACCAAGTCACTTAAAGGAGACAGAAATCAGCTCTAGGATCTATATACTGGTACACATTATTAAAATAAACTTGAATGTTATATGGTTGCTAAAAGCCTACTTAAAAATAAGAAGTATGGGGGCGCCTGGGTGGCTCAGTGGGTTAAGCCGCTGCCTTCGGCTCGGGTCATGATCTCAGGGTCCTGGGATCGAGTCCCGCGTTGGGCTCTCTGCTCAGGGGGGAGCCTGCTTCCTCCTCTCTCTCTCTGCCTGCCTCTCTGCCTACTTGTGATGTCTCTCTGTCAAATAAATAAATAAGCTTTAAAAAAAAATAAGAAATATGGGTTATGTGCCATTAGTATGATATGTTAAGCAAAGAAAAAAAGTCTCCATGTGCCCTGCTTTTCATACTCCCAGTGCCAAAGTTGTCCTTTGTTAATGTAGGCCCTTAAAAGTAACAAGAGAGGCAAAGGTTGTGACTGTTCACTACGCTATGGCATCAACTATTAGAGTCCGACTAACAGCAGCAGCAATTTTGACTGGTTCTAAATGGTTAATCAAAAACATTGTTTGGGGCCTGAGCATCTGATTCTTGGTTTCAGCTCAGGTCATGATCTCAGGGTTGTGGGAAAGAACCCTACGTCAGGCTCCATGCTCAGCAGGGAGTCTGCTTAGGATTCTCTCTCCCTTTCCCTAGACCCTTTCCCACCAGGCATGCACTCTCTCTCTCAAATAAATCAATTTTTAATTAAAAATAAAAATTTTTGAAGAATCAAAAAATTGTGTATACCCATAAATGTTTACTTTACCTTAAGATACATAAATATGCATTAATTCCACAATTTCCCAAAGTAATTCCAACATTTTTCTCAAAGAATTCCTCCCCCCAATTTTTCTTACAGAAAACACAGTCAGAATTTATCTTCTACAATTTCCAGTTTTAATTTTCTAAGTGGACTAAAACCTAAAAAACAAAAACAAAACAATAAACTTGTAAAGCAAGGTCACGATATTTTCTTTCTAATGTTTATAATTTTCTCTCTAATCTTTTACAGTTTTCCTGCCCACTTTTTTGTTGCTCACTTTTATGGACTCTTTCTAAAGAATTCAATATTCCTTTCACAGAAACAATACTCTTTCCTCTTGCACTGGCATCTCATAGACTGACACAACCATTACTGGTATTTTAATGATCTCATCACAATAACAAGTGTAACTGGCACCAACAGGTTTATGATAAATACAACAGACTGCTGCTGAGCCAGTAACCCAGCAGCTGGATCAGGGAACAAGCTACCAGCAGCCTGTGTTCACCAGACCTGGCCGCACACAGACTGTGTGAAGGGGAAATGAAGAGTATAGGCTCAGCTCGCTGGGTCAACCTGTCAGATGTCAAGAGAACTGTTTTGCATTAGGATAAACCATATGCAATTGACAACATCTTACTGTTTTTTACCTAGAGAAATGGCAAGTGCCTATGCCCACCTAGAATTTTTTAAGAAACATGAGCTACATTCAATGTTAAGTATTATCTACTACCTATTTATTTTTCTCCCTTTGAACAATGAATAGTACTTCCTGCAACATTATTTTTTTAAATTCCACTCTCCATTTACACAGGAACTCACTCTAAACTACTGAATAATCGGTATCTGGACTCTGGTTTCCTAGGAATGTCACTTCTACCTCCTTCCTTTAATTTCCTTCAAGTTAACGTCACGCCTGTTAGAATTTCAGAGGCCGAACGTTTAAGCAGGTGCCTTCTGGTTAAGTGAAGGAAAAACAGCAGAGGAATTAAAATGTGAGGTCAATACTAGTTTGTTTATTTGCTTGCTTCTGAGATGCAAATCTTTTTAACCCAAAGAAGCCAACACTGCACTGTCTGCTCTGAGAAGTCAGGAAAAAGATAAGAAGGGGAGTGGGCAGATGACTTATCCTGGACAGACACAGGATAAGTCATCCTTAAATATGAGCACCCTTCACTGTCCTCATTCTGTCTCTGTTCTATCATTTGATTGTAATAAACAAACAAGTACATTACAAATGTGCTATTAAGACAAAACCCAGAAATATGGGACAGGAAAGAGAAGCGGCTATATTTACAGGAGGAACTTACTAGCCAACCCTCTTTTTCTAGTTCTCCCATTTCTACCACTGACCCTAAAAAAATCTAAATCAGGTTTATCTTTAGGGTTGCCCTTATGCCCTCACCAAACTACCATCCAATATCAGAACCCCCGTGGGTCCTATATCCTCTAAATTTTCAACCCACAGAGTTAGTATGCAGAGTGGGAAGCGCCTAAACATTGTAGTTTCACCCGGGTTCAGATCCTGACCACATACTTCCAACAGTGTATCCTGAGCACCCTGTCTGCTTTCTTGACCTGAGCACCTTTCTTCACTCTTCCGCACCCACGTGTACTACGAGAATCATGGTACAGACCTTGCCAGCCTCAGTGGATTCATGAGAAAACGCATGTAAAATGCCTCGTTGCCACTATCATGAGACCTAAAAGATGCCAGATTTTTCAGCAATAGAAGACTGAAAACTTAAAGGCAAGCTTGAGCATTTCATAAACATGTGGCACAAGGACCGCCATAAAAGCTTATTTTCTGTTTCAAAATTATTATGCCAACAGAGCATAATCAGTATATCTAACATAAACACTAAAGTGGTTGTCCTTCCCAAAGAGAAACAAACTATGAGCTGGCTATCAGGTAGAGAAGAGAGAGAGAGCGCGCCTACACCTGGAAGAGGAGAGGTTTCAGAAAAGTGAAGATAAAAATGTCAGAGGGATGCTTTTAAAATTCAAATGTGAAGGGGCACCTGGGTAGCTTAGTCGTTAAGCAGCTGCCTCAGGCTCAGGTCATGATCCCAGATCTGGGATAGAGCCCTGCATCGGCTTCCCTGCTCAGGGGGAAGACTGCTTCTCCCTCACCCACTCCTGCTGCTTTTGTTCCCTTTCTTGCTGTGTCTCTGTCAATTAAATAAAGTCTTAAAAAAAAAAATTCAAATGTGAACAGTCCTTTCACTTTCTTGCCTGTCTTCAATGGCTGCCCACAGATTTTAGGAGGAAATCCAAATCCTTCAGGTCACACGAGGCTCTCAGCAAACTGCAGGCCTCCTCTGCACTTGTTCCACACTGCTTCTACTCTTCCCAAGGCATCTGCCTTCTCTCAGCCTCAATCTGATTTCCTGCCCTCCCCTCATTTCTCTGCTGCCCTAAACTCCCACTCTTTCTTCTTCTGGCTCAGGAGGACAATGGCGTCCGCCTTCTTCCACTTGGCTTCCCCAATACTCTGTGCTGCTCATAGTTGATAGCACTGCACTGTAATTGTTTACTTCCCTGACACCCTGCCCTGGCTCTAGCATTGTGCTGATCACTTTCCTTGACACAAGATGGGCAACCATTTAAATATTTGTGGAATATGTAACTTCTGAAACTCCCTAATTTCGGCTACATTTAGCTCTCTTACCTATATCAGAGAGGACGAAGAAGATTGGCTGCTGTGTTCAAAGCCTGTGAGGCCGCTTCTCAAGATGGATGAAGACATGTATTTCACATGGCAGACCTGTATGTTATATGTGATATGGTAACTTAGTTCATCTGAGTAATAGTCTGTTTAGAAGTGTCTATGATGGTGCAACTACTTCTATCATTAACCAAACAATAATTTTACTTCCCAATGTAGTAATATGTGCTTTCAATACATTTATAGAAGGAATAACTGGAAATCTCAATTTTTTAGAAGATGAGTCTTTAAAAGTGCTAAATTTGCATTCATTTTCAATTTCTTCATAAACTGTGAGTGGTCCAAATTGGATGAGTGACAGAAACACATCGAGGATATACTCCTCTCTCAAAATGTATTTCTGGCAGGCTTCTTTCCACGCTATATGATGTGTTAGATTAAAATTCAAGATTAGGGGATGCCTGGGTGGCTCAGTTGGTTAAGCAGCTGCCTTCAGCTCAGGTCATGATCCCAGCGTCCTGGGATCGAGTCCCATATCGGGCTCCTTGCTCCGCAGGGAGCCTGCTTCTCCCTCTGACTCTGCCTTCCACTCTGTCTGCCTGTGCTCGCTCTCACTCGCGCTCTCTCTGACAAATAAATAAATAAATAAAATCTTTTAAAAAAAAATTTCAAGATTAGTTCTCAATTTAACATGTAAATATACATATGAAGTCTCCAAAATTATTTGTTTGGTAAATAGCATTCTTCTATATCCTAAAACTTATGTTTGCATACATAGCACACCAAGGAGAATAATTAAGCAAATTAGGAAAAGTCCTATTTCTTCCACTTAATTACAAATTATTTGAGGACAGGGATTTTCTTTTATATACATTCCAATGTCTGACATAAACAAACCCTGATTCATAAAGTGATGCAACTGCAAAGGTAAGTATTACTCTAACTGGTTTTGTATAATTGTTGCTGATACACCTGTTAAACAGTAGAGGATTAGTTTACAAAATCACATTTACAACTGTTGGAATACAACACAAACAGTGGGAGTTTTGGAAATGAGATTTGGAAATCAGATGGAAACATTAGCTAATAGTTAGAAAAAATGGAGACAAAGGCAAAACTGTAAAACATCCACTGTGGTAGAATTACGCTCAGTGAGTCAAAATTCTCTTTGGTTGCCTAGTCTCACTTTAGGTACCTCCTTGATTTCCTTTTCTTCTCACTTCAAACCTCTGCAAACCTCCTGCCACTCTCCTGGGACTAGTTCAGGCTCACATGACCTTTACAGAGCTTTTGGGGAAAGGTTTCTATTAGGCATGTCTGTAGTCTCATCCAGCTATCATCACATCTCCTGCTAGAAGAAGACAGTCATTCTACTGTTAAATATGTCTACTGGAGTTATCTCTTCATTTATGTTTTATGGATTTTTATGTATGTGTTATATTTTGCAACAAAAGATAACTTCTCTTAGTAAGTTACTATGGTTGGTCTCACGTCTTGTTTTGCTAAGGTAGGATTAGGATTCATAATTATCCACCGTTATGGTCCTACAGCTACATAACTAACTGTAATGCTTAGCCAGGATAACTGGATTCCTCTCTGCAGAAACGAAGCCAGCAGAGCTTTTCTCCTCTTCCACAATGTCTGCCAGCTCCTCCATGTCTACCAATGCTAACTCCTTAACACCCTTAAAACCCAGCTTAAATTTTTCAAAAAAGTTTCTACCATCATCAAGCGCACCTGTGCACTACTTTAATTCATACTGCATCATATCCTGCAAACATTTACCAAGCGACTACTACACGTAAGGCCTGAAGATGTAATGTCCTACACTGTTTGCAATATTTCCATGGACATGGAACATTTACAAGAGAAGATACCCAACGGAGAAAGTGACAAATGATAGGTGATAAATGAGTGCTCAGAGGTAGGGAACAGGGAGACAGGGGAAGAAGAATCATGGAGGGGTAAGGCTCGATGAAAGCTGGAAGAAGAGACAAGGTAGAAGTTGAAGAGATACCATGATTCAGAGTGAGGTGACAGGAGACAGGACAGCTGAGTTTTGCACCTGAGTGACTAGGACAATGACAGGCCCCCGGACATAAAAGATGTTAGCTAGAAATGCTTTGAGGCCAAAGAGGGCAAGTCCACGAGGAATATTACAATATAAACTGACAGATGCTACTCTAAAACTGAGTAAGACACAGGAAAAGCACAGAATCTTAACTCATATAACTAGAGGAAATCTCCAAAAATAATTGATAAATTTTAAAAAAAAAGAACCTAAACTAGTACAAAACCACACAAGCAGGATCTGAGAATGGGAACCTGGTCAGTGATGCTTCAAAGCACTCAGGTCAGGACTGGGGGAAATAAGGAGGAAGCAAAGAACGCTAGGTGAGGCAGCATCTATAAGGTTGGGCTGGAGGCCTGAGTTGAATCCCCTCTTGCTACTTGCGTGATCTGGGGCAAGTTAGGAGGTATCACAATCCTTCAACCCCACAGGATCGCTGCGAGGATTAGGAGTTACTGTAAGTTCTTAGAACAGTGCCCATCCCATAAACACTAAATAAATGCCTGCTGTTGAGAGGAAAAGATTTTTCTAGTCCTCGGTGACCTTGGGGAGAACAATTTCTGGCCAGTAGTAGGAGCAGAAACTACAAAGTAAGGGCATTAGTAAGCAGCTGAGCAGTAAGAAGGCAGAGGCAATCACAGAATATGCATGATTCTTTCACAGCCGTTGAACCATAAATGGGAAACTGTGAAACAAAAAGTAACCTGTGAGAATCGGGTTAAGTAAGAACGCTTTCTGAGGGGACAGCTCTGCAAGAGGGGAAAGGCTTGGCTCGCCAAAACTATTCTTTAGTCGGCGTGGGACGTGTTTCCCCAGCCCCACAGGGAGCTGGACGGGGGAGAGACCGGATCCTTCCTGTCCCGGATCCCCAGGGAGCTCGAAGGAGCGCTCGCTGCGCATCCGGTAAGTTTGAATCAGCGCTGACTGACTAGGGGGGAAAGGCCAGTTTCCTAACCAAAGACAGCTGGTAAGATGAAACAGGCGTTCCCATCTCCATCTCCAGCACGACCCGTTCTACGGCTCAGTCCTCTTCACCCTCCTCAGCCAGGGGCAGTCGCCGGAACGCAGTGTAGCTCAGGGAGCCAAAGAGGCAGCGCCACGCTGCGAGAGCAGCCCCCCAAGTTCATCCCGGCCTCGAGGACACAAAAGCGCCCCAAAAGGAAAGGAAACAGAAAGAAAGGCACACGGAAATTGGGGGAGTTGCCGAGGCGGGTGGGTGGTGGCTAGCGAAGTCAGATCCCGGAGCTGGGAAAGTGACCTCGGTGGCCAAGGTCGAGCAGGTCCTTCTCCCAGTCCCCCAGCGAGCCCTCCCGCCCGGAGGAGCAGGGTCCCCACCCCGCCGGAGCCCTCCGGGTGGCTCAAAGCCCCAGGGCGGCCCGGGAGCACCGGCCCTTTGGGAGGCAAGGGCGGCGGGGGGCTCCCAGGGAGCGCACAGGTGAGCGCGGCGTCCCGCCCTCCCGCCGGCAGGGCCTTCGCCCTCCGCACCCACAGGCCGTGGTGCGAGAACTTCCGAAGCGCCTCACCACAGCTCACGGAGGGCCTGGCCCGGCTCCCCGGTCTCCCGCACCCGGATCCCGCTGCCCGCTGCCCGCGCGCCGTACCCAGGTCCCTCCATCTGACCGCTCCGGACTCCTGCCGACCGAGGTCTCGCTCCCTTCCCCCATCGCTTCTCTGCGCCCCGGAAAAGTTTGGCCCCAGCTCACGGGCTTGGAGTCCCGCACTCACCCGCGACGAGAGGAGCCGAAGCGGCCGACACGCGGGAGCAGAGGGCGGCGGCGCGAACGCAGAGCTCCTCACAGCGGCCCCTGCTGCCCCTGCCGCCGACTGAGCTGTAAAAGGGGAGGAGGCCGCCGCCGTGTCACCTGCCCGCTCTCCCACCCCGCCGCGTGACGCGGCGCAGCACCGCCCCCGCCCGCCGCCAGGTACCCGCGAGGGGCGGGAGGGAGGAGCCAGCCGCTCGCCCGGGAGCGAGCGTCCCACCTCTGCGCGCCTCCGCGCCCGGACCCCTGGAGCGTGGCCCGCTGCGAGGGACTGCGGGCCCGTTTTGGGAATCTGGGTTCTGACCTTTGGACTGTTGCATTTCTCTCTGGTCACCCCTGACCATCACCTGAGGTTATATGGAGGCGTAACGTAAATAGTGAGAAAGTTGTCGTCATGCATGACTCAGGAATGAATTGTAGAAAAATGCGAAATGAGGAAAACCTGGCCGAGGTGAGGCTGGAGTGGAGAGGGGGAAAAAGGGGCGCGGGGTAGGGGGGGAGTCCCTGCTTCTGATAAAGGTTTTCGGAGGGTTAACTCATATCTAAAATGGAGGTCAGACCCAACCAAGGAGAGAAGCCCAATTTGGGTCAGCTCCATCCCTGCTTAGTAAGAAACTGGACAAAATTTTCTGCAAATACTGGGGGGGGGGGGGGGGGGGGGGGGGGGTAGAACAGTGAAAACAAATGTGAAATCTAAGTTAACTTTTTTCGTTAGTCACACTAGATGCTGCAGAGAACGAAGTCTAACGAACTGGTTTCTCTTTATCTGCTACTGTGGGCTTGGGGAGTGGAGCCAGGATGAATGTCAGGTATGTGCATCCATTATTTTTTAACTTACCTGGCCTTGTGTCTAGTTATTATCCTCTTAACCTCTGTTAAATTTGGGGATCATGGCACCAATAGCTGGGAAGCAAAATGGGAGTCTGAAGAAGTTAGTGCTTAGGAAGCAAAACCAAGAACTTCTAAAAACTTGAAAAATAACCTGGCAGTTTGCAGTTCTGACGCGGGCTCCTCACAAGCTCCTCTGGGTTTGTGCTCTAAGTTTCAAGCAGGGAATCCTGACAAAGGATCCAGACGACCGGGTGTGGTGTATAGAAGAACGTTCCCTGGGCCAAAAGAGTATTTTCTGCACATACACAGTTTGCTTCCTCACCTGACCCTATTGCATTGAACAAGAGACTTTAAATGTTTTGTGTATGACGTTGAGAGCCTACATAGTAGCTATTGAAAGGAATGCAAAACACATGAAAGTTCAAGTTTAAGAGAATGTTGAAGTCAAGGAAACTGAAGATTTCCCCCTCCTTTTAGGTAAACTCTGCTTTCATAATAAAAACATTTAAAAAGGGGCACCAGGGTGGCTCAGTGGGTTAAAGCCGCTGCCTTCCGCTCTTGTCATGGTTCCAGGGTCCCGGGGTTCCCAGGTCCTGGGATCGAGCCCTGCGTCCTGCTCTCTGTTCAGCTGGGAGCCTGCTTCCCTTCCTCTCTCTCTCTGCCCACCTGTGATCTGTCAAATAAATAAATAAAATCTTTAATAAATAAATAAAAATAATTTAGTAGATTTGGGAGATCCTTTGTGAATTGGAGACATTTACTTAATTGTATTTCCCTTTGAGTCTATCTCTCTAATCCATCTCTAAATATCTACGTATACTGGGACACCTGCCTTCGGCTCAGGTCATGATCCCGGACTCCCAGGATCGAGTGCCGGCATCGGGCTCCCAGCTGCACGAGGAGTCTGCTTCTCCCTCTGACCTTCTCCTCACTCATGCTCTCTCTCACTGTCTCTCTCTCAAATAAATAAATAAAAATCTGTTTAAAAAAAAATCTACGTATACTGATGAAATTTCAAATATGTAGAATTTCAGATGGCTTCTTTCACTTAATAAATGTTTATTAAGTACTGCCATATTCCAAGCCCTTAAGATTCAACAGACAAGAAACAGATGAAAAAAAAATCTTCTTCTAGAATGTACAGTCATTCTAATTGGAGAGCATAGATGAATAAATAAAATATGTGGTGTTTATGTTGTGGTAACTGCTATGAAGAAATTAAAGAGAGGAAAGGGGATAGGGAAGTTGGAGATAGGGAGGTGCAATGTTAAAGTGACTAGTGAAGACCTCAATGGAAGGAGGCATTTGGGCCAAAATATTAAGGTGAAGTGGCAAACCTGTGTGTCCAACTGGGTTACAGGTTCTAGTTGGTGGAATATCAAAGCTAAAGGCCCTTCAGGCATGAGTATGCCGGGGATAGTCATGTTCATAGAACAGCAAGGAAGCCAGAGTGGTTGCATTGGGGTTAAGTGAAGACATTAGCAATTGATGAGATCAAAGAGTTAAGGGAAGTATTTTTTAGTATAGAAGTGACAATATGACTCAAATTTTAAGAAGAAATGCCCACAGTGGAAGGGTGAGAATGAGTAATTGCTAAACAATAAACCCAGCTTTTATTATAGCAAGGGAAGAAAGTATTTCAAGGTGGAGGAAGTGATTATCTGTGTCAGCTTCTGTAAACTGAGGATCAGAAATTAACTATTGATTTAGCAATATGGAAACCATTGGTTGACCCTGGCAAGAAGAGGTTTGGAGGAGTTGAAGGAATAAAAATCTCATTTGAGGGGCGCCTGGGTGGCTCAGTGGGTTAAAGCCTCTGCCTTCTGCTCAGGTCATGATCTCAGGGTCCTGGGATAGAGCCCTGCATCAGGCTCTCTGCTCAGCGGGGTGCCTGCTCCCCTCCCCCCTCTGCCTACTTGTGATCTCTCTGCTCAGTAGGGTACCTGCTCCCCCCGCCACCTGCCTCTCTGCCTACTTGTGATCTCTCTGTGTCAAATAAATAAATAAAATCTTTTAAAAAAATCTCATTTGAGTGAGTTTCAAGAGTAACTGGGAAGACAGAAATTGGAGAAAAGCTGAGAGAATTCTATGACTTTTGTAATGTAAAGGAGCAAAGAAATGTGGTTATGGCAGAAAGGGGAACTGGATCTAGAGAGTTTTTGGTGGGGTTTTTTTTGTTGTTGTTGTTAAAGATAGTGACATTTACAGTATGTTTGTATACTTCAGAAAACAATAAAGAAGCAAAAACTTGTAAGGTTAGAAAGAAGACAACTCCTGTAGTAATGTCCTGGAGTATATGAGAGGGGTGGAATTTGGTACACAAATTTCAGAATTTCACTTTATATCTGAACATGCACATTCACCCCTAGGTAACAGGGGGAAGGCAGAGTTATGGGCATGTGTTGGGCTAAGTAGGAGCTTATGTTAATAGATTATCTTACCAAGTTCCCCAGAGGCAGACCTGAGAGAGACAGTTGTGTAGGAGTTGATTTATTGAGTCCATTAAGGAATCCAAAGGGATCTGGGTGAAACTGACATTGTCCATTATGCAAATAATAGTATTTTCCAAATTTGCCTTTTTTTAAAAAGATTTTTTACTAGAGGGAGAGAGAGCTTGAGGTGGGAGAAGGTCAGAGGGAGAAGCAAACTCCCCATGAGCTGGGAGCCCGATGCAGGACTCGATCCCAGGACCCCAGGATCATGACCTGAGCCAAAGGCAGTCGCTTAACCAACTGAGCCACCCAGGTGCCAAATTTGCCTTTTTATAAAGAAATAAAATGCATTGTTAAAACTACCCTAACTCCTCTCTTCTTCTCAAAGGTATCCTGAAGTAGCTATGTATCTTTTCCATGCATGTGTTTCTTATTTTATTACATATATATCTAAATATATAATTTTACATATGGTTACATTTTATGTAAATACTATCATACTGTGTATTCTTCTGCAGATGTGTTCTCTTGTCACCACTGTTTTTGAGGATTTATTAATGTTGATAAATATAGTTCTTGTTCATTCATTTAATTGTACTATAGTATTTTATTGTATAAATAAAAACCATTTATCCATTTGCCTGCTAATGAATTTTAACTTCCTATTTTTCCCTTTTGAAGACAATGTTGCAATGAATATATGAGTAAACAGTTGCTTGTACACATGTAGGAAAATTTCTGGGGTTTACACTCAGAAATGGAATTGCTGGTCATAGAATAGATAATTCTCTTCTAAGGACATTTGGTATTTTTTGCTGCCCTGAATCTGAACCCTCTTCCTATATTTGAGGACGTTCCTATTAAAAGACTTCATAGGAGGCAGAGCTTACCTCCCATTATAGAAGCTGAAGTGTGTGATACCTCGCCAGCCCCTTGGGCAGCTAGAGCACAGGACTGAGACCAAAGCAGGGCCAATCAGATACCCCCCCCCCCCCCCACACACACACACTCCCTTTCCCCCACTTAGGATGCTGACACTGAATCTAGTGACAGAAGAAATTGTGCTTGCTAGACGCATGGATGGCTCCCCAGACTGGTTCACTGGCATAAATTAGCTCCGGATTGTCAGCAGAGCATTCTTTGTTCTTTTTTCCAAGCCTGTAATCCAGGCTTTGTGGAAGTCTGTAAGCTTCTCAGTATTTTTTCAATAAATATAAACACCTTTTTTTTTTAAAATTAGTCATTTAGTTTCTTTTGCCATCCTTTTGAGGACCCTGACTGATTTACTTTCCGAAGTGGTGCTAATTTACCCTCCTACCACATTATAGAATAGTTCATATTTCTCCAAGTCCTTGTCAACATTCCATGTTCTTAAGTCTTATATTTTTGCCAGTCTGGTGGGTGGGAAGTGGTTTCCCACTGTTGTTTTAATATATATTTTCAGGATTCCTTGTGATACTGAACATCATTTGATATTTAGCCCCTGAGATGTCTTCTCCGAACTGCCTTTTCATGTCAGTTGCTTATTTTTACATAGTTACTTATATTGTTCTTGTTAATTTGTGTTAATTTTGTCAGTTACAGGTTTTACAATATCTTTTCTCAATCTAAGGGTTATATTTTAATTTTATGAGGATTTTTGTTGATCGTAAGTTTAAAATTTTTAATGTAGTTAAATTGATCAATATTTTCCTCTTTTTTTTTGCATTTTGCCTCTTATACTAGAATTATTTCTTTTTTCTGAAGTCCTAAATATACTCATTTTTGTTTAGGTTTTTTTTTTGAATTTAGATATTTAATCAGTCTGGAACTGCTTTAAAATTATTGTTTTCGAACAGGTAACACATTCACATGACTTTCATATCAAAAAGGCATATAGTGAAAAATCTCCCTCCACCTCCTCTCCCATCCATGGTTTTTTTAAAAATAAAAATGTATTTATTTGAGAGAGAGGGAGAGCAGGAAATGGCAGAGGGAGAGAGAATCTCAAGGAGACTAAGTGCCGGGCATGGAGCCTGACGCAAGACTCGGTCCCTAGGACCATGAGATCATCACCCAAGCTGAAATCAATAGTCAGCTACTTAACCAACTGAGCCACCCCAGGTGCCCCTCCATGCCTTTCTAATATACTTCTAGAGATGTAAAAGAAAAATTTTTGAAAAGGTTATTCTTCCTGTTTTTTTAAATACAGATACTAAGCACCATACACATTGCTGTGTACCTTCTTTTTTTTTTTTTTTTTTTTTTTTTTTTTTTTAAAGATTTTATTTACTTACTTGAGAGAGAGACAGTGAGAGAGAGCATGAGCGAGGAGAAGGTCAGAGGGAGAAGCAGACTCCCCGTGGAGCTGGGAGCCCGATGCGGGACTCGATCCCGGGACTCCAGGATCATGACCTGAGCCGAAGGCAGTCGTCCAACCAACTGAGCCACCCAGGCGTCCCATGTACCTTCTTTTTTTAACGAAACAATATATCTTGAGATACACCCATAGAAAACTTATTTATTCATCTTTTATGTCTATCTTGTATGACTCAACCATAATTTACTTAACCAGTTCCCTATCAATAAACATGTAGGTTATTTGCTGTCTTGTGGTGTTAATATCAATAGTTAACACATGCACTGTTTGCCAGGTACTGTTGTATTGTTTACATAGAGTAATATTTGTACATTTTAAGAGCAGTTTCCCCCACCTCACCCCCCCCGCCAATAAAATTTGTGGTAGGATTTTGATTTAAATTGCCTTAAAGTTTAAACATTGATTTAGTGAGAACTGCAGGAAATGGTTACTTCTTCCTTTGGCCTCTCTTGGGTGTTTGCTGGATAAGACCTGGCAACTTCTTTGACAATATGCCACCTCTCCTTCCCTCCTAACACTCTCCTTTTCGATTACTCTGATCTAACCACATAAATTTCCCTGCTATTTCTTGAACATGGCCAGCATATTTTTGCCTCAGAGCTTCTGTTTTGTTTCTTTGGCCAGGAATATTTCTTCTCTCAGGTACCCACATGGCTTGCTCAGAGACCTTTCCTCAGAGACCTTTTCTGAACATATTATTTAAAATTACAACTCCTTACATTCCCTGTTCCCTCCTCCCTGTATTATTTTTCTCCATAGTACTTGGTACCTTCAACATACTACACAAATTTTCTTTTTAATGTTATTGTCTGTGCCCTATCCTCCTCCATTAAAATGAAAGCTCCATGAGAAAGGATTTTTGACTTTTTGTTAGACTGACAGCCTAGAGTAGTACTTGGGGAATAATAAATAATAGATATACTTTTGTTGAATGCTTAAATGCTATTATATAGATAAGGGTAGTATGCCAAAGGAGCACTAAAGAGAAATTTTGGAGAAACTCATAATTCAAACTGGGATCTAGCAGGGAAAGTTTTTTGGAGAAACTTACTCTTCTTCCAGGACTAGAACCTGATGTAGTTGTTGAGAGCATGAGCCAACTGTCCTTTTTTAGTCCTTATCTTAGCTGACCTATCAACATCATTTGGCACAGTTGATTACTGTCTTCCTGAAATGCTTCATCACTTGACTTCCAGGGTACCACACTTGACCACCTCTTTTCCTACTTTACTGGCCACTCCTTTTCAGGTCTTTCAGCAGGTTCCCTCTCATTTGACCCTTAAATGTTGGGATGCCTGGGTTTCAGCCCTTCATCCTTTTCTCATCTCTGTACACTCATTCCACAGATGATCTGAACCAGTCTTGGGCTTTAAATGCTGTCTGTCCACTCTTGGTATCCAAATGGGTATCTCCAGCTTGTAACTCTTTGCTGAACTCCAGACCTATATATCTCAGTGCCTACTGGGCCTCCCCTATCAGATGTCTAGTAAGCATCTCCAATTTAAAATGTCCACAATACAGTCCCTGATATTTCCCCCCTTATGTGTTCCCTGCCTCATTTAATAGCAACTTTATTCTTTTGGTTGCCCTGGTCAAAAATCTGGGAGTCATCTTTGATTCATCTCTACCTTTCTGCCAATTCTACCTTCAAAATATATTCAGAACTACTTTGGGGTATGTGGGTGGCTCAGTTGATTAAGCATCTGACTCTTTTTAATTTCAACTCAGGTCATGATTTTGGGATGGTGAGATGGAGCCCCATATCAGGCTCCAAACTGGGCATGAAGCCTGCTTAAAATTCTTTCTCTCCCTCTGTCACTCCACCCCTCCTCCCCCTGCCACAAGTTAAGATGGATATAATTCTTTACTGTGTCAGTACGTAGTAAGGAGTGGGTGAGTCACATCTGAGGATAAACATGTGTTTATCTGCAACTTCTGTTTACCTGCAACTTCCTCCTGTCATGATAAATCCTCTATTGCCTTTTGCATAAATGTTGCAACATGAAGACGCGTAGCAGATCTTTTTCATGATTTTCTATACTCTTATCTACATATAAAATCATAAGTAATACACTTAGGACGTAGACCACAGATATTTTGATCCTCAAGCTATGAACATTTTTTTTAAAAGATTTTATTTATTTATTTGACAGACAGAGATCACAATTAGGCAGAGAGGCAGGCAGAGAGGGGCGGGGGGGGGGGGAGTAGGCTCCCCACTGAGCAGACAGCCCGATGCAGGCCTTGATCCCAGAACCCTGAGATCATGACCTGAGCCGAAGGCAGAAGCTTAACCCACTGAGCCACCCAGGCGCCCAAGCTATGAACATTTTTTTGAATCACTTGCCAACATAAAAAATTTGTACTATTTCACATAAAAATATGGATTTTGAGTAATTACTTGAGTAATTAGCATTTCATTTCAGTAGATCCACATTTGCACATGGTCTAAACTAGCTGGAGCCCAGTAGTCATGTGGCATAGGCAGTTAGTTGTTTTCCTTTTTGTTAACAGTAATTGACCTCCCGGTTTTGAGCTGAGCACATGGCCACCTGAAGACCCAGCTTTCTTTTCAGTTGTATGTGGCCAGAAATTCTGGCCAATAGGATGTTAGTGAAAGTGGTATGTGAACTTAGAAGTGTCCTCAGAGGGAGGGAGCATGCTTTCTTCCTTTTGCTTTTTTTGTTGGGAGGAATGTGGGTATAATGGCTAGAGCTACCTTACGAATCACAAGGGGGAAGCTACTGTAGAGGGGTATAAGGGAGGTGAGAAAAAAAAGGACCTTATTTCCTAATGACATACTGGTTGAGGACTGCTTTCCTGGACTTTTATCAGGAGAAAAGCATTTGTCTTTTATTTAAGCTCTGTTATTTTGGGCTTTCAGGTAAATCTAATCCTGATTCATGAAAGCTGGCTGCCCCTGGGCAGGTGTTCTCAGGTTTATCACAACTGCCACCACTACCTGATGTCTTCCTAACATTGCCTGGGAGTTGCCATTTATCATCACATCACACTGCTTTTCTCTGCACTCAAAAGGAGAAAATGAAGGATTGAGGAAGCTGTGTGTTTCAC
The DNA here is from genome assembly GCF_009829155.1 of Mustela erminea. Lineage (NCBI taxonomy): Eukaryota > Metazoa > Chordata > Mammalia > Carnivora > Mustelidae > Mustela > Mustela erminea. The sequence goes on along the minus strand of NC_045616.1, from coordinate 74,678,153 downwards.
CAGTAGTTGAAGAGCGATGTCATTGTGGAAGGAGACTATTCCTATACGACAAGTATGGTACACCAAATACTAATGCACTGTATTAAATTTACATGACTTAAGAAGCTGTTATGAAACAAACCACAGTAAAAAGTATGACCAGAATAGCAAAGACATGTTAATGACAAAGTTAACTTGATGAAAAACTTAATGGACTGGAAACAAGGGCTGGAATTACAGTAGTGTTAATGGTGTAAAATGTATTCAGTTAGAGAAAAAAAATCTTGGCATGAAAAGCTTTTGCCAGGAACGGGTTTATAAAAAGGCTGACTAGAGCAGAAAGATTAAATCATTTGTAGGCCTCCACACCTACCAATGAGAGTACAGATATAAAAGACATAAAATCACCCTATAAGCTTTAGTCGTTTGTGGTGTCTGGAAGGTTTTAAGTGTTTGAATAGCTTTTGAGTATCACACCGGTCATGGGCCCATCAGGAAATTATTTTGTGTTGAGTGAAGTGGATACAGGGATGCAGGTGGTGCTCTACCTAGTCAGTGCTCACACTGGACTTGCTTTACAAAACTTAAATCTATGCTGGTAGTTTGCATACAACATACATGTATTTCTTTCTTTCTTTTTTTGAAGCTGAAGGCAGAGGCTTTAACCCACTGTGCCACCTAGGTGCCCCAGCATACATGTATTTCATAGTTCAGTGTGTGGGGAGGTTAAATTTAAATTAGAAAAAGAGGATGTGTCTTGAATGTGGCCATGAATACTGTGAAATGGATGTATTGCCATGGTTTGAACCACAGGATACATGTCAATGTTTTCCTGAGGGATTGTAGGCACAATAGTTGTGGTGTGAGACTGAAGGTGTTTTGAGGGGTTGAAGGGGTGCAGGTGTAAGAAATTGGTTTGTGTTATCTAGGGAAAGTGTCAGCTAAACTCATTAATGAAGATTTAGTTGAAGATTGGGTCTTTGGTTGACATTATACACACACACTCTATTTCTCTACAGTGTGTTCACAACCACTTACACCAAAAATTCACTCACTTTATTCATCTTATTTCTAACCAAATTGTGCCTTTGGGAAACTGACTTAACCAGGGAAAATCTGGCCTACTTTCATATGCAGAAATCATTTCTCAGAAATTTAAGTGATGATCACCCTTTGTGGACCTAAGAATTGATTCTAAAAAAGTTATTTGATTTAAAATTCATAAAAGTGAACAAACTTGTATCAGTTTTCCTTTTCTCAGCTAATACTGATATACATAAGAATCGTTTAAAAAATAGCGTTTTGAAGTGTAGCTGTAAAGACTAATTATGAACTGAATTCAATAAACAGCTCAGATATTTTAAAATTTTATTTATTTATTTGACAGGCAGGGATCACAAGTAGGCAGAGAGGCAGGCAGGACAGAGAGAGAGGGAAGCAGGCCGCCAGTTGAGCAGAGAGCCCGATGCGGGGCTTGATCCCAGGTCCCTGAGATCATGACCCAAGCCAAAGGCAAAGACTTTAACCCACTGAGCCACCCAGGCGCCCCCAGATATTTTAAATATGCAAAAAAGGTGGGCAAGGAATTTATGTTTTGGAAAACCCTATCTGTGAGGGGGGAAGGAAAAATGAAATAAAAGGGAGGCAAAGCATAAGAAGCTCTTAATATAGAGAACAAACTGAGGGTCAGGGGAGGGGAGAAGTGAAGGGAGATGCACTAAGTGGGTGATGGGCATTAAGCAGGGCACTTGTTGGGATGAGCACTGGATGTTATTTGCAAATGATGAATCACTAAATTCTACTCCTGAAACCAATACTACACTAAATGTTAACTTGAAATTAAAAAGATCCTATCTGTGAAAAACTTTCACATTACTAATTACTAATTTGAAGAAAATTAATATTGCTCCCAGATGATACAGAAGAAAAATGTCACCTTTCTCTGGTTCAAGATAACAAAATAATGGATTATACAAGAAAAATATAATAACCAAAATATCATCTAATTGGATATTTGAACTTTACATCAGAAAATTTAATCTCTAATATATGTTTATGTTAATGCTTATACAAAAGGGCAATAAAAATAAAGGATAGGATTATAAATCTCATATTTGATCTTTGTTACTCCCATCCCTTCACTCATTTACCATATTCTCCTGACCTTTGTAATCATGTGAGACTGTCAGTTTTCATCTTGCCTTTCTTGGATCTTTCCTGGACATAAAGATAATCAGTGACCTGAAATATGTAAAATTCCCAGATATATTTGTCTCTGTCATTATTCCATAATGAGGGGACATAAGAGAAGGTCCAGAACTTTAGAGCCAAAGGCAATGGGGAAGTTCTGTCTAACAATAATATTACCAAGTGGGAATGGGCTAGAGTTGGAGGGGACCACATAAAGAAATCTGAACGCAAGTCTTCATAAAGCTCCTCCGATTTTGTTTAGCTTTTGAGAGTCACAAAGCAAGTCTACTATATATAGCAGTTGTGTTGTCCAAAAGATACAGGGAGGATCTGTGTTGGGTGTGCAGGCCAATAGAAACCGTGAGAATAGGATTCTTTGACACTGTAAGAAGACTGGAAGATGAATGTAATGCCCAAGCTATTCACTAATATTTAATAATACTTAAAATTTCATACCTAGTAAGTTGTAAGAAAAACACAATCAGTTAATCACTTTATCTTTTACAGATTGTAGTGGGATTGTTTGGTACTTAGGTGATTAGTAATGGTGTTGTTTGCTAATTCAAAAAATATATATACATTTTTTGCATCTTTTATTTGTCAAGCAGAGCAGCACACTAGGTGCCGAGGATACAGCAATAAGCAAAACAGATAAAATTCCTGACCTTGTGTAGTACTTATACGTTCTAGGAGGGAGAGAAGGGCAAAGTGAAAGAGAAGACCATGTTCTGAATAGGTGAAATTTGAGAGAATTTTGACAATAGCTCAGTGCCCAATAATCTTGAGATTTTAAGTAAAAGGAGTTCTATTCACTCAACAACTCTTATAGGTCAGAACTTTATTTCATTTACCCTTATAACTCTGTAAGGTGTATTATATTCCCTTTCCACAAATGAAAAAACTAGCTCAGGAAGGCTAAGGAACTTGCTTAATTAACAGCTAAGCAGTGGCAGTTCCATCATAATGTAGATGGGAACTAAAGTTTAAGTTTAGGCAAAACAGCATGTTTGCTCATGCCATTAGAAACTGAATGTTCATTCAGTGCGACATAATTCATAAAACAAAAATAAAGACACTCCAACTTTGCCTTCAATGAACTTCATTTAATCTTGAATATAACATTTCATACAGTAAATATCATTTTAAAATACTTTCTAAATATTACAATGTGTGATTTTGGAGCAGGAATGAATTTAACAATTTTCTATTCCAATTTTCTGTCTCTTTTTTAACTAATGATCAAAAGGAAGTAAGAATATTATTCAAATTCATAAGTTTAATTGGTCATAAAGCTAAGATTAAGGGTCTGGTCTTCTGACTTCCAGTCCATTTATTATTAGTTATTTCTTTATGAAACAGTCAAGGTTACTTTTTTTTATTTTATTTTATTTATTTATTTATTTGACAGAGAGAGATCACACGTAGGCAGAGAAGCAGGCAGAGAGAGAGGAGGAAGCAGGCTCCCCACTGAGCAGAGAGCCCGATGCGGGGCTCGATCCCAGGACCCTGGGATCATGACCTGAGCCGAAGGCAGAGGCTTTAACCCACTGAGCCACCCAGGTGCCCCTCAAGGTTACTTTTTGATAATCTTGCCATTCTTCAATGTTCATAGTAATCACCACCGAGTTATTTGGAATACCTTCTTTTTCCATAGTTCTTATCGAAACTCTAACAAAACTTTGCATATATAATACATACAGCACTAAAATTGTACAAAAAAGTTAATGACTCAATTATCAAAGACTTAGAAGGATTATTCCCCATTTTAGCATGTTAACAGTGTATTTATATAGAAAACACACAGATTCACACGACAGTGGATGATGTCACTGTACAGGGTGAAGAGAGTTGGATTTGAGTGTGAGCCACCTGGGAAGTAGTGGCTCTCCAGCTCCTGCTGCTGTTTGAACAGGAAGCTGTTGAGAGGCTCTAATTTGGTGATATTGCTAACTCTTGCCACCAAGAATGAGATGAACAAAAGAGAAGTGGCTTGTACCAATCATTTGAGCCAATCATTTGTTGCCTTGGAACAAATCACCGGTCAGTCCTAAGGCTACCAGCCCTATGCAATAATCAGACTGACCGTGAGGGCATAAAAACATAAGCTTGAGGAACGTGGTTTTAAATATCACTCCCTTGTGATTTTAATGACAAAATAACAAACCAAACAAGCTTGCTAAAGGACTGTGACATTTTATGTCTTAAAAAGCTTTGAGAGAGCTATTATTAACCTACTAGCACAAAGTTTACAAGTCCCCTTGTAAGGATAAACAGACGTGGTTAGTCAGGAGCATATAAGCCATTTGCAACTCTTCTGAATGAAGAATTAAAAAGGGTCACAATGCAGTTGTTTGTCTTATTATTTCCCTTGGGTTTTCTTTCTTTCTTTCTTCTTTCTTCCTTTCAGAGAGAGAGACAGAGAGAGAGCACAAGTGGAAGGAGAGGGAGAAGCAGGCTCCCTGCTGAGCAGGGAGTCAGACTAAGGATTCGATCTCAGGACCCTGAGATCATGACCTGAGCTGAAGGCAGACCCTTAACCAACTGAGCCCTCCAGGTGCCCCCTTTTTTCTATTTTTTGTCTAACTTTTTAAGATTTTTTTAAAATTTAAAAAATTTTTTAAAAAGCAGAAAGTAAAGAACTAGCAAAACAACTACACTTCTTGTTGTGTTAGGATGTTGCTGATATAGCTAATAAGACAGATAAGCTTGTTAGTATCATGACTCCAGGCAGCACAGGACTGCACATATTTCTTTGCAAAGACGAAAAGCCATAATCATAATTGAGATTTGTTAGATAGGTATCCTGAATTTAGTATTTTTCCAGAGTTAAAACAGAAGAACCAATCCTATCCTAGCACTGGAATTAATCTTCAGATATCTACAAACTTCATCATAATACAAAGCAAAGTGACTATTTTCCTTTCTGTAATTAGTTTTCCCTGTTACACTTTCTGAAAGGCAATATCCCAAGCAGGCCAGACATTTTGCCGGTTTTGTTTCTGGCATGATTTGGCTGATTTTTAAGTTTACTGCTCTAATGATACTCAAAAGTTTTATAAATTCAGGCTCAGTATATAAAGCCTGAATATAGAGAAAAAAAATTAAGTTTAAAAAAACAAAAGTAGTAAATATATGTTTATAAAAACTGTAACTCAGACAAAGGTCTTTAGCTTTCCTAATCTTCAGTAGTTATATCATTTTTATAGAACTAACCAAGTGTTGGTATATAAATGAACAATTTCTGAATATGAAATGTTTCTGCATTGGAATTATGCAGCCATAAGTTTAATATCTAATTTGAGGTTTTTCTTTCCAATATGAGATAGTAACTTTTCTTTCAAAGATAAATGAGATTAGCTTGTGGAGACTGACTTTTTCGGTCATCCGTCATTGTCTCAGTCAGATTTTAAGTAACAGAGCTCAAGGTTTTTGTTTTCTGGTGCCTCACCAATAGAAGGCTTTACATCTTTGTGTCCCTTCCTCAAGAGTCTTCATTTTGAAGCTATTTTTATCTGTTAATACAATTGTTACAGTTAAAGGGTTTGTCTTCAAAGCTTTCTTTAAATGTTTCTATTCAGTTTAAATAATGGGGCTTTTTAGTATAAGCTGAATAGGAAAAATGTTTCACTTGAAAGGAAGATTTCTTTTTTCCCCCATTACTGTTTCCTTAATTAATTATAAAGAAAAGGCTTCATAAAAAGTATTAAAGCTTATCTATTAAGCTATTCAGTCTTGCTATTAAACATAGGTTTAGGGCTCTGTCAAAGTATGTGCATTTATTTCTGTTTTTTAAAACTAGGCATTTCATGGGTGTATCAGGAATGACTTCAGTTAAAAGTGGGATCAATTTGAGGGGAAGTAAACAACTGGCTTAAGTGTTCTTTGATCCACTGTATGGTACAAGCACCTTATAAAGCCAAAAGACACATACTATTAGCCAGGACAGGGTGGAAGAACAATTGGTAAAACGTAAAAGGCATTGGAGAGAAGGCTAACTACCTTTGTAATAGATTTATTGATATATAATGTCAGTAAGGCTGGGCAAACATCAGTTAAATGAAAGAGAAGTTTCAAATGGAAGCCTCCATGGAGCTTTCATAGTTCTCTAATATAATCTGCAAATGTTTAAAAACAGAACAAAACAAAGGGTTACGGTGGAGAAGAGAATAAAACAATAATTAAAAAGCCTCTTTTGATGATTACAGTCAGGCCTGAATTAGTGACTTCAAAGATCAAGTGCAAAATCTCCAAGTATACAATAGAAATAACGAAGCAAGTATTTACTGAGCCCCCACTCTCTAGGTGCTAGCTACTGTTCTAGGATTTTTTTTAAAATACAAGCAGGAAGGAAAAGATAAGACTGTAAGGAGAGATGAAAGTAGAACTTACATGCAATTATCTGGTAACTTAGAGGAGGGAAAAAAGAAAAGGAGAAGCCAAACATATACTAAAAGAAAATATCCCTGAGCTGAAAAAAGACTTGAAGCTTCAGATTGAAAAACCTCATAGAAGATCCAGGAAGTGATGAAGAAGGAGGGGGGAGGACGGATTTGTCAGGTATCTTGCTAAAATTATGGAACTCTAAGGATAGGAGGGGGAAAAAAATATCACAGATGACAAGCTTCCAGCTATAAAGAGTGAGTTCCCAAGAAAAAAATCAAAGAAAACTGGTTTTGGAGTTCTCATTTGTAAGAACAGAATCCAGAAGAAAGTGGACATAATAGTTCCACACTAAGGAAAGAAAAGGTCTGCAACCCAAGAATCCCACATGCAGCAAGATAATCATTTCTTCTGCCAGAGGAAAAGAAAGTATTTTTTTTTAAAAGATTTTATTTATTTATTTGACAGAGAGAGATCACAAGTAAGCAGATAGGCAGGCAGAGACAGAGGGGGAAGCAGGCTCCCCGTTGAGCAGACAGCCTGATGTGGAGCTCAATCCCAGGAGCCTGAGACCATGACCTGAGCTGAAAGCAGAGGCTTAACCCACTGAGCCACCCAGGTGCCCCAGAAAAGAAGATATTTAATAACTACAGATACCCCCACATACATCACCTAAGGAAAAGAGGTCGTTCACAATCTTTGCTCTTATACATGTGGTCCTAAACAGGGGGCTGGCTAAAGAAATTGTGGGTACATTCACAGGATGTAGTATTGGGCAGTTAATAAAAAGAATGACTTAGTGTGTTCATTTTTGTCCTGGGATTTGTTCTAAGATACAAAGACAGAGGAATGATTGTCACAAAGAAAGTTAATACCACAGACCCCCAGAACCAGAGGACAGGGCTCACTATGCCATGCAGGGCTACATAGAGAAAGACTATGGCTAGTCAGGAGGCAGAGAGGGAGAGCAAGGCCCAGAGCCTCTGCTGGGGTTTTGTGGCAAGGAATAGATGAAGCAGTTAGGTACACTACATAAATTTAGGATTGGATAGTTTGAATAATTCTGTTGGTCTCTGGCCTATTGGAGTGGTCCCTAGTTGTCTGGGGCCTGGGCCTGCAGTGATTTAGGGCAGTGGGAATACTGCATTGGTGTGTTTGATCAAACTGAGTTTGATAAAGGAGATGGTTGTAGGTGTGGACTCAGGATTGAGAGGGTATATATCAAAGACTCACTCTCAGGGGAGTCATTTGCTATCTCTGGAAATTAGTTAGTACTGGAAAGGGGCAGTGTTGCCAGGATGAAAGCCACAAATGCCAGAGTAGCAAGAATACAGAAAATAAGAAAATGTAATTAATACAACTGCATCATATCAAGGAACTTCGAGATGATTCTAGTGGAGAGTATGGCATAAGAGGCCATTACCCAAGAAAATAGATTTGAAGTTTTTGCGGTTTCTAACAATATCTTGGTAGAGTTGTAAAATACATTAAAAGCATGAGTTATATATAAATCAAGGTGGTAGGTCCAGCAGTTATTTCGTTGCAGGGTATGAAATGGTATGTTAGTAAAATACATGTACAGATTAGTGATACTAGGTAGCCAAGAGGAAAAGAATGGTTGTGGCGGTCATGGTGGGAGATCAAAATGAGAGGAAGACAAGTCTTCGGCAGTACCTAGTTCTCTCCCCAGAGGGTTGAAGGATTTTACTGATATGAGGCAAGTGCCTAAGGAGAAAGCAATAACCTCCACTAATATTTAGAAAGGAAGAAAATAGTAACCTCTACCAGATTTCCCTACAAGCATGGGAGGATAAGAGTGTACCTTTTGGCAGGGAACAAAGGCTGTAGCTGGATCATGGGCTAAGCAGACAGTAAGCTCAGAACCATAATGGGAACCGTAATATCAAAGGAAGAAAAGCAAAAATGTCCTGTGTCCAATTTGTGCCTTGGGAGAGGCATCTCATAAGTACCGGTGGGCTCACCTCCTAACAGTGAGGCCTTGGATTGGGGCAATGTCATCTAGGATGTGAAACGGGTATCCCTTCCAAAGGGCTACCCACTTGAGGTGATGTGGGTCATTTGCAACAATAAGCCATTTGCAACAATGGCTTATTTAGAGGGTTTGGGTCTCCAGACTGCAAATTAATGAAATCACAAAGACCAGTGGTAAGAAGACCAAAAGTCAACAGGAAGGTATGTTGCTATACCTTATTGGGTTTTTGTTTTTTGGTGGAAGTTTAGGCTCAAATGAGTCACATATTAGATGAAGAGCTGTCTGATCCATGGACAATCTAGATAATGGGTCCCAGAAGAGTATGCGCCCTTGCTATGGCCTCCAGCCTTTCTGGGATAGCGGAATGATAAACAATTTATAAAGACAGGCAAAAACATTAAAAAAGGGCCTCAAAAATAATGAATGTTTATATGCATGGCAGTAAGACACTTCTCCCTTTAAATACAGGAAAGGGCAATGGAAAAGTTTTCCAGTAGGTGTGGGGTATAATTTGGCCAAAGGGCCTTCAATTCAGAGAATAAGGCCTGGAGCAAGACAGAGACCCTTTAGGGGGCTGTTTACATGTCAAAAGGGAATTATTTGAGAAGACCATTATATCTGCCAATTAAACCAGCTCTTTGGGACCTAATAGGGACATGAAAATTCTATTGAATACCCTTTCCAATAGACCAGCATTGTGTATTTTGATAAGTAAAGTGCGTGTCTTCCTTATTATAAGTAATGTCTTTAACTTTGAAAGTAATGTGGAGTGTCCAGGCAAGGCACTGTATTGTGACCTTAATATAGCTGGAGATGTGTGATTTAGATTTTGGGTACCGTGAGGAAAGAGAACCCTAGTTTGCTTGTTTGTTTCTCCCTGAAAAGGACAATTTTTAGGCAATGGCCCAACAGTTTATAATTAATGTAAAGATGAAGCTACTTATTGGCCTGGGCATCGAGTACTAAGATGACTGCATGAAGTCTGACTGGCATGAAGTTTGGGTCAGGTCCTTTATTAGTGATATCTTGACTAAGAGATGGAAAGCAGCAACATTCCACTGAGCTCCATCATGAATGATGGCTAGCAGTGCTGCCTGCATAGTCTAGGTACTCCTGTCACTCCCACTGCTGTTCATTCAGTTAATCCCAAGTGTCTCCCCAGGCAGCCAAGTGATCTAGGGGAGGGGTGACATCCTCCCGCATCATGTCATCCGGCAAAGGACCAAGGATAGAGAGCGCCAGCTCCTGCTGCAGATGGAATATACAAGAGAGCCCAGGTTTGCTCTATCCTACCTTAAGGAGTCCTTGGTAGTTGTACTGAGTTTCTGATGGGCTCTTTTCATGACTTAAAGCTTAATAGGCAGCTGGGTATGAAAGGTCAAAGGCTCAGGGTCTGTGAGAGCCTCTATTTTCCAGAGAACCCTGCATGTATTTTTTCTTTCTTTTCTTTTTTTTTTTTTTTAAGGTTTTATTTTTGAGAGAGAGAGAATGAGAGAGAAAGGGAGAGCATGGGAAGGGGGAGGGTAAGAGGGAGATGCAGACTCCCCACCAAGCATGGAGCCTGATGCGGGACTCGATCCTGGGACTTCAGGATCATGACCTGAGCCGAAGGCAGTGGCTTAACTAAAGAGCCACCCAGGCGCCCCTGTATTTTTTTTTTCTTGTCTTAATAGGATATAGTATAGGGCTGAAAAGGGCAGTTTCTTGCATCAGAAGCCCTTGGGCAACTTACAGCTATCCTAAAGATCCAGAGACTCCAGGATGCATAACAAGAGATTGCCAAAACCTCTTTATTGGAGACGTTGAGGCACTAACCCTGTTGATTTTAATTTGAAAGTAAAATTCGTAAATAAAGAATATGTTGATATCATAAACCCAAAAGTACTAAAAGATGTTGGAACCATATATGCTAACTGAGTACATCAAATGAGTCTCCTTAGAAGAGGATGTCATCAATGTAATGTTATACCTGTGCTCCTGGAAAAAGGCAGATGCATTGAGATCTGGTCTACAAATTGTAGTGATGACAAAGCTTAGAAGTACCTGATGGGTAGCCTGGGAAAGTCTCCTTGTTTCTGTGTGAGGTGAGCAAACTGCAGCTGAGAGGCTACTGAAATAGATACTAAACAGAACACGTTAGCCATATCTATAAAAGCAAAATATTTACCAGTTGTTTGAACAGAATCAATAATCCTACTAGTTCATATTGGGTATGGGGAGGCCAATGGATGGGACCACGGCATTAATATTTATAGTAATCCCCCATAAGTTACCCTCTTGATATTTTTGTTATATAAAGTCTTTAGTATATTAATTTTAGTGTATAAATTTTGGATTTCCAAGTGGATTATAAAACTTTAATATTTATGTATATATATCTCTAATATATATGTATTAGATACACAAATATATTATTATATTATATGTATATATTACTTAATTACTTTTTACTTTCTCCCCCTGTATCCAAGGGCCTGCTTTTTCTGTTTTTGTTTTTAAGTCAGTAAGTATTTCTAGGACCTGCACTGTGTTTGCTAGAGTGGCTTAGTGTCTAAGATTTAAAGTCCCTGTTTTTTCCCCCTGGGCTTGTGCCTACTGATAATGGGAGTCTTTTTTCCTTTGTTTTCTCCCTGTTTCAGGCTTTTCCTCCCTGAAGACCCAGTCTTTACTTTCTTTTTCCCACTGATAAGAGAAAAAGCAGGGTCTGATGACTCTAGGCAATCTCTCCCTGGGATGGCCCAGTTCAGAGAATATTTAGTCCCTTCCTCACACTCCCTGCTTGTATTTCTAGACAGCTAACCTTTTTCTTTTTCTTCTCCTTCTTTTTTTAATCCTTTAGATGTTTGTCTGATAAGCTCCTGGAGGTCCTGAGTGGTGTCAGCTGTGAGCAGCAGCCCCCTTCTCTAGGATGTCCCAATCTATCTTAGAGGAGCTACAATCCACATTTTGGACAGCAGTGGTGAGATCAGCTTTATCTTGCACTTTTTTTGTTGTTGTTTTGTTTTTGTTTTGAGCATGAGACCCTTTGCATGCTGATAAGCAGCAGCTCTTAAGAGAGCTCTTAAGCTCTTCAGGGTTTTTAGTGGAGAGCTAGAACCAGATGCTCCTTTCTCTTCCTCCCCTTTTCAATTAAACACTGTGCCGCTGGCCTCCAGACACGGGACCTTATATACCTCCGTGGTGTGGGGAACGAATCATTTGAGACAGTAGCAAGCCGACCCAGCCTTTAATGTTCCAGACACTAGGTACCTTCATCTCTATGACTAAGATGGCCTCAGTGCTCGTCAGTGCTCACCAGTCAGTGGATTCAACTCCCACAGCACTAGGAAGGTAGTTACTTCTCAACCTCTTCGGAGGGAACTTTTCAAAATGTAGCCAATAACCTATACACCCTCATGGGTTCTGTCCTGGACTCTGGGTAGTCTACCAATGTGGGGAAATATGTTGACTGCCCCCTTTAGATCAGGAAATCAAGGCAACATCCAACAACAACAACAAAAACAACACAGTTCAGTAGCCACCAAGCAGCAAGTGTACCAAAATCAGGAGTGCTCTTTCATGCAGTAGCCACTGACTGTTGGATTCAGTTAGTAAGCCTGGTGAAGTTTAAGGACATATCATTTCCATTTGATGTCAAACCACCTGGCCTGCTGTGCCATCTGTGTTAGGATTTTCACCTGAGATTTGTTCTCATCAGGTATGGTAAGACATGCAGACCAGAAACGACTTCATGAAGGAAGCAGCTTATATTCCTAAATCCCTAAAATCAGAAGACATGGTATATCATGCTATTTAGGGCCACAGGGGAAGGGATGGTGAGGAGTCTACCTCTCAAAGGAGGGGCAAAGCATGGCTCAGTAGAGCCTTTACTGGAGTGTTCATGGGAAGGACTGAATGAGGCAAGGTAAGTACACTGAGTAAGTTTAGCAGTGAGTAGTTTGAATAATTTCAGTAGATGCTGTCATACAGGGGTAGCCCTGGAGTGAGTTAGGGCAGGGGGAATATTGCCTTGGTGTATGACGATTGGGGTTTGGACTCTGGATTGGTTGGTTTGTATATCAAAGGCATGCTCCCAATGGAGTCCTTTGTTATCTCTAGGAATTAGCTAGTCTGGGGAAGGGGCAGTATCACCAAGATCAAGACTCAGAAGGCTAGGGATTCAAGAATACAGAAAGTGAAAATAAAGACAACACATTTATACCAAATGACAGAGATTTCTATAAGCTATAACTGAAAAAAAAAATCAAGACAGAACTGTATATATTCAATTTTTGCAAAATAAAAATATTTCTCCCTCTATGACTATATAGGTCCATATAGGATTGTAATGTGAAAAAACACATACTTAGTTAATAACGTGGATTGCTGAACACGTGGTTAATATTGTGGATTGTTGGATGGGGAAGGAGGTGCTGATGTGGGAGAAGAGGATTTCCATGTTAGCAACAATAAGGCAAACATCCCGTTATGTAAAATTATATATGTCATAAAAAGATGCATGGAAGAATGGCCATCAAAATGATAACAGTGGTTACCTCAGGGTGATAAGATTCCAGGTGAGCACTACATTCTGTAATTTTTAATGTTGTTTGAATTATTTACAATCAGCATGTATATTTATATAACTAAAATAGCAATATAGTTATTTGCAGCTTAGAGGAAGACTTCTTTTTAAATAAAAATAAGATTCCAATTTCAATAGCATTCTCAAAGATCATAAGTATTCTCTCCAAGGGGTGGGGTGGGGAAGTATAGTGGTCAAGGCTTAAGAAAATCAATATAAAGTAAACATATGTTAAACATTTGGCCAGAAAGGACTGATAGGAGACTTCATACACACTTAAAAACTCAATGACTATACACTTGTTATTCAAGCTATAAAAACCTCTTTTCCTAGTCTTCTGTTGATAAGAATCAGAAAGAAAGGGAGGAGGTAAGATTAGCTTCATGATAATCACTTGCGGGTTATTATACAAGAAGAGTAGACAAAGTATAAATTTTATGACAACATTTCATGTTGAGCCAGATTTCCTGCCAGGGCATTTTCTGCTTTAATGAATGAAACAGGACTTGGTCACATCTTAATTAAGATTCACAGAAAGGGAGTTCAAGCATGAGTACAAGCTACCATCTGACACATTAAAATAAAGAAAACATAGGATTTTCCCCAAGTTAAAAACCTTCTGTGAGGGGCGCCTGAGCGGCTCAGTGGATTAGGCTTCTGCCTTCAGCTCAGGTCATGATCTCAGGGTCCTGGGATCGATCCCCACATTGGGCTCTCTGCTCAGCAGGCAGCATGCTTCCCCCTTTCTCTGCCTGTCTCTCTGCCTACTTGTGATTTTTCTCTCTCTGTCATATAAATAAAATCTTTTAAAAAAAAATTAAAAAAAAAACCCCAACCTTCTGTGATCCACACTTTTTGGACTGAGCCCAAAAATATTTAATTAAAGCTAGACAATGGTTGGCTAAATGAAATCATTGCAAAAACTGAACACATGAATAAAAAAGAATTTAAAAATAGGATGCTAACTTTTCAACTATCATTTTTGATAAGACTGTCCTCAGTAAAAGCATCACTGAAAGTGAAAATGAACAAGGTGATGATACAGCCAGTAGTAGAAAGTCAGTTCTGATAACCTCTACTTGCTCATCCTGAGACTGCATCTAACAATTCAAACAATGTGTTCAAGGTCCCACTGGGGGGATGGGGAGAGGGAGGGAGGGTGTTGTCAGGACCTGTCTCAAAAGAGAAGGTTCAGTATAGAGAGATTACTATAACAATAGGGGACATCCCAGGCAAGAGCAACTGGGATCAAGGAGACATCTTTGATTAAATAAACTATATAAAAGTCTGCTTCAGGATTTCATACAAATACTACCTTCATTTTATTTATTTATTTATTTTTAAAGATTTTATTTATTTATTTGAAAGACAGAGATCACAAGTAGGCAGAAAGGCAGGCAGAGAGAGAAGAGGAAGCAGGCTCTCTACTGAGCAGAAAGCCAATGCAGGCCTCTATCCCAGAACCCTGGGATCATGACCTGAGCTGAAGGCAGAGGCTTTAACCCACTGAGCCACCCAGGCGCCCCTACTACCTTCATTTTAAAACACAGGTGAAAAAAAACACCAAATTCAGGGGTACTTTAGCTGTCATCACACAGGAAGAAAACAATAACAACAAAAAACAGTCCCATTTTAAAAGTTTCATCAAAAGAGACACAAAGGTACTCAGGATTGAGAATCATCCTTCCTCATCACTGCTGCTCCACGCATCTTCAAATGCTGGATTTATCTGTGATTTGGTTGTAGGCTAAAAAAGGGAGAGAAAAGGAAAACTTAATTGTTTTACCTCATAATTTTAGGTTCACAATATAGTTATGAAATATATAAAATGAAGAGCAATTACATTATTTCAAAAGTAACAATATAACAGTTAATTCAAGATAAAGGTAATGTAACACCACACATACAATGTAAGGCAACAGACATCTTAAATAGACAAGCCAGAATTTATCCAAATTACCTATGTTTCCTTCAAAGTAATTACCTCACAAACACATACATAAATGCATCTATACACACCCACACACACACCCACACACCACACACACACACACTGCAGCTATTGCTTATGGCATTTCTGCAACTTTTTGGAATTATCTGGAGACAGCTGCCCATTAACATTCATGTGGCTAAGACTGAACTCAGGTCTATAGTTTGACCTGACAGCCCAAGGTATTAATGTACCTACCTGACTTTAAATACACAAATACCCATGTTTGGGGAATAAGGTGTTCATCAAACTGAGTAAAACCATTTTTGGTACAAAAACTAATGTGAGTTGTTATGTAGTAAAGTTTGTTTATTTTTTTCATAGCTGGTAAAGCAGTTCCCAAGTACATGAAAAATACGTCAAAAATGGTAATATGTTTGCCATTAGCTCACAGGTTTTCCAGGAAGATTTCTTTGAAAGATAAGATGCACTTGTTATCTTTCCTGTTAAAGTTGTATTCTTACAACCTTAGAGCCCTACCTAATAAAAGTAATCATCAGCAACTAGAGGAATTTTAATTATGTGTGGCATTTCAGATCCATTCACTCTCTGAGGAAACTTTTTGGTTGGCTACCTTCTCACTCTCTGGCAAATGACTAAGGGGCTTTACGATGGTCTCATTTTTTTTGAGTATCTCATCATTCTGAGCCAGGTTTGCTTCTTATTCTGCAGCTTTTACATCTGCTACAAGTGTATTCTGACCCCAAATCCAATGATGTATTAGCGCCGAGACCACTCATATATTACCTTATATATTGCCTTTTACAACATACGGCAATGTTTTATGTTAAGAGGAACCCCAAACTGTGTCTAAGCATGTTCACTGCCTTTTTGATATAATGATTTAGAATCATAAAATTTAAACAATGATAACAGTAGAGAAAGTGTGAATTTCCAATGAATTCCCTAGTATCACCCAACATAGCTAGAAAAGAACACATTAATTTAAATATTCCTTATGGTTATTAAAGCTGTAGATCAGAATCTATTATTAAACCTAATGTCCGCTACCAGCACCATTATAAAACTTACAGTTGGCTATCATGACTCAGTTGTACAAACAAAATTCCATTATATCTCACATGTCCAGATAAAAAACTATTGCCACAGATGTCCATCAACAGATGAATGGATAAAGATGTGGTATACACACACACACACACACACACACACACACACACACAATGGAATACTATGCAGCCATCAAAAGAAATGAAATCTTGCCATTTGTGATGATGTGGACGAAACTAAAGGGTATTACGCTGAGTGAAATAAGTCAGTTAGAGAAAGACAATTATCATATAATCTCCCTGATATGATGAAGTTGACAGGCAAAGTGGGGGATTTGGATGGTAGGGAAGGAAAAAATGAAACAAGATGGGATCGGGAGGGAGACAAACCATAAGAGACTCTTAATCTCACAAAACAAACCTGAGGGTTGCAGCGGGGGAGGGGTGTAGGGAGAAGGTGGCTGGGTTATAGACATTGGGAAAGGTATGTGCTGTGGTTAGTGTTGTGACATGTTAATAAAAAATAAAAAATTAAAAAAAACTATTACCAAACCTCAACTAATTATTCACTTATTTCTAGCAGCAGTCCACTGATTTGCAATCGATGACTGTACTGTCCTTAAGTCTATTTTTTCATCCAAATGTTCACTGTACAGAATTGCTGCTGAATCACTATGTTATACACCTGAAACTCGCCCAACACTGTTAACTATACTGGAATTAAAATAAAAAAAAAAAAGATGTATTGTTCTTGGGGGTTAGGAGATTCCTCTCCTCTACAATATCTTTAGAGGCCTTTAATTCTGCCTTAGATATCTCCCAAAAATGTTTCTGAATGTCAATAAGCCACACAAAGGTCATACCTCCTAACTTCACTATGGAAGCCCAATATGTAATCTATTAAACACTTAAATTTCATTTGAAGACTCAAGAGAGAAGCAAAATTATATTTTATTGTAAATTATTGTTGCTATGGTGAGCAAGGAAACCAGAATAATTTTGTGAAAATTGAAATGAAATATTGGCAAATTTTGAAAAATACTACACTATACTAATACACAAATACTGTAAATTTTACTGTTTATAGCAATAAAGAATAACAATATAAATGCATTATAGTATGATTACAGTTTTATTTTATTGCTAAAAAATCACAAATAAAACATACTTGTAATTAAAGGCTACTGTAAGAATGTTGTATATGGATGTGGTACCCATATTACCATTTGAGACCTACAGATTAAGTCTAACTACCATCTAGCACTTGGGTTTTCTCTGTAACATCTCCTCCTAGTGGACATCGTTTCTGAGCTTGAACCTCACCATGTTGCCTGTTCTCCTGAGAAACACTTGTAAATGTTAGGAGATAGAGAAGCTGTAATTTACAAGGAATCTAGTCCAGGTCCAAATAATGGGAAGGAAGAACAAAACCAACCCTTACATCTACATATACTTCTTGATATATTCTAAATTCCTTACTGTCAATTACTGGAAAGTCTCTACTGTCAATTACTGGGAAGTCTACAGGAGCAAAATAGGGCTGTCTGTGTTAGCAAATGATTATAGCTGACCCTGAACAATAGGGCTTTGCACTACGTGGATCGCTTATATGCAGATTTTTTTTTAAATACAGTACTGTAAATGTATTTTCTCTCCCTTATGCTTTCTTAGTAACATTTTCTTTTCTCTAGCTTACTTTATTGTAAAAATACAGTATATAATACATATACAGAATATATGTTAATTGACTATGTTGTGGATAAGGCCTCCTGTCAATAGTAGGCTCTTAGTGATTAAGTTATGGAGGAGTCTCAAGTTACAAATGATTTTTTAATTGCATGGGGATGGGTGCCAGCATCCTTGTTGTTTAAGGGTCAGCGGCCAGTATCTACCAAGTGGTAAATAAAAAAGCTATGTATTGTGTGACTATCAAAATAAAGTAAGATTTTTGGTGAGAGGACAGATTTGAACCATAATGTAGCTGCCCTATAGATCTCAGGAAGGAAAAAGTGATTAGGCATTATACAGGCTTGTCTTGATCATGACCAAGTTTTAGGAAAAGAGGGTAAAAGGAAGCCAGAGTCCTCAGAATATAATACAACAGCCTGCCAATTAAATACATAGATTTATGCTTAAAGACCATAAAACCTGTCCCTATTACCCAATGCCTTTCAATTTCTTACAGTACGACTAAATTTCCCCTCTATCTTGGATATCAGAAGAAATACTGCTAAGGAATTATGTCTTGGTTGATGGGGAAGTAAATCTTATCTCAAGGGTAGATTTGAAAGGAAACTGAAGAACAATTTTGCTTGATGATTCTGATATTTGGAGATACCATAAACTTGTCCTCAATCCACAATGGATGGTGGAACAGGGATTCAAACCCAGTTGCCAATATGATTATTATTTAGTTTACCTGAAACTGAAGACTAAGTGAGTGTGTGTGCATGTATGTGCATGTTTTGTTTTGAAGTTGTTCCTACACAGTTCTGGGAAACTGCAGCATCATTTATTTGAGAGCTGAGATAAAAACACTTCTTTTTTATTTTTTTAAAGATTTTATTTATTTACTTGAGAGAGAGAGCGAGAAAGAGCATGAGCAGGGCAGAGGGAGAGGGAGAAGCAGACTCCCTGCTGAGCAGGGAGCCTGACACAGGGCTCGGTCCCAGGAATCTGGGATCATGACCAGAGCTGAAGGCTTAACTGACTAAGCCACCCAGGTGCCCCTAAAAACACTTTTAAATATGGGTTAAGTAGTAAATATACATGTAAGGAGTAGGGTCTGGTACAGACAGACTTCTCTCAGATCTAAACCATCATCTTATTCACATTCTACCTATATTCAAAGGAATCTTTCAAACTAAAGTTTTATGAAAATAATTTTATCCCATACCATTTTATAAGAATGATGGCTATCTTAAGGCGTATAAACAGTATATTTTAAAAGATAAGGTTTTATAGCTCTAAAACTTAAATATAGGGGTGCCTGTGTGGCTCAGTAGGTTAAAGCCTTTGCCTTCGGCTCAGGTCATGATCCCCGGGTCCTGGGATCGAGCCCCGAATCAGGCTCTCTGCTCAGCGGGGAGCCCGCTTCCCTTCCTCTCTCCCTGCCTGCCGCTCTATTTGTAATCTCTATCTGTCAAATAAATAAATAAAATCTTAAAAAAAACCCCAAAACCTTAAATATAAAGCTAACTTGTTTTTTACACATCTCTATTTGCTTTCCTACTTGTTCGGTTTAGTTTCCCATATGCAAAAATTCTTCTAGATAAGAAGTTCAAACTATCACTATAACTACATTGTATAAATAAAACATCAGAGTCACAGACTCTTTATAAATTAAGCAATTTCATTTTCTTCTAATATCCTTTTTCCATATTTAAGTCATAGATTTACTTTTAATTTATTTTTATTATTTTCATTTGGTTATTTTTGATTGTTATACTTCCTAACATAGCCTCTAGTGGTCTTTCTTGGGTTTTTGGGTTTTTTAATAGTGTTTTAACTTGGGTTTATTGCATATAGTAATTCCTAAACCGCAGGACACAGTGATTAAATAATGGAAAATAAATGGCTGAGCCAAAGTATTTGACCATACTAAGTTTTTACAGAAGAATATCTAGTCATTCAAACCATAAGAGACTATTAATCTCAGGAAACAAACTGAGGGTTGCTGGGTGGTGGGGGTCAGAGGTATAGGGTGGCTGGGTAATAGACATTGGGGAAGGTATGTGCTATGGTGAGTGCTGTGAATTGTGTAAGACTGATGATTCATAGACCTGTACCCCTGGGGCAAATAATATATGTTAATAAAAAAAGAATTATTTAGTCATTTAAAGCAGCTGTACACCAAAACTAATCAAAGCCATAATAAACTAAATTAGATATGTGATGAAATCTGAAAATACTCATACAGCAGTTGGCCAGATGCTTGAAGATTTACCATTGTGTGTTTTCTTTTTATTTGGATTAGGGCCCAAAAAAGTAAGTCACAGGCTTTACACTACAGTAAACCACAGCAGTTGCAAATCTAGGTATAAAACAGATTTTGTCAAAAGCTGCTAAATGTTATCAACCACCCCCATAAAAACTCATTTCCATGTGGTTTTAGTCATTTTTCCACAAAGGAACTAAATAGGCGAAAAATGTTTTTAGAATTTTAAACTTGCTCTACCAATACTTTTCTTTTTTTTTTTTTTAAATCTTTTTTTTTTTAAGATTTTATTTATTTATTTGACAGACAGAGATCACAAGTAGGCAGAGAGGCAGGCAGAGAGAGAGAGAGAGAGAGGGAAGCAGGCTCCCTGCTGAGCAGAGAGCCCGATGCGGGACTCGATCCCAGGACCCTGAGATCATGACCTGAGCTGAAGGCAGCGGCTTAACCCACTGAGCCACCCACGCGCCCCTCTACCAATACTTTTCATCTCCATTTAAGATGCTTTGTTTTTATATGAAGACTTGAGTAAGATTAACTCAAGGTGTTTCTAACTGCACTATTTGTATTTCCTACTTTTAAAAATTATATACATAAATATTGGTTTTTAGATATTTGACTTCTTATATCCTAGGTATTAAGACAAATATAGATTAACAGTGCTTAGTAAAATAATCTTTGGTGGGAAAGATAGCACCTTTACTTTTTTTAAGGATTTTATTTATTTATTTGTCAGAGAGAGAGAGAGAAGCTCACGCGCAAGCACAAGCAGGGGGAGCAGTAGGCAGAGGAAAAGGAGAAGCAGGCTACCTGCTAGCTACCTGCTGAATAAGGAGCCTGATGCGGGACTCAATCCCAGGACCCTGGAATCATGACCTGAGCCGAAGGCAGCCACTTAACTGAGCCACCCAGGTATCCCAAAATAGCACCTTTAGACAGTGTAACACTGTCTAAAGTGTGGGTTAAGCCGCTGCCTTTGGCTCAGGTCATGATCCAGGGTCCTGGGATCAAGTCCCACATTGGGCTCCTTGCTCAGCAGGGACTGTGCTTCTCCCTCTCTCTCTGCCTCTCTCCGCCTGCTCATGCTCTCTCTTTCTCTCTCAAATAAACACATAAAATCTTAAAAAAAAAAAAAATTAAGATAGACACTAACAGACTAGCTGATAGAGGAGTATATATTGGTAAAATTCAAGTGTGTAAATAAAAAAACCTTAAAAATGTCACATGTGGTAACTCAAGAGATAAAATTTACTTCTAGGAATCTATCCAAATAAGCAATCAGAAATATAAACAATTTATAAATGAATAGTTACCCTGATTTGTTTATAGTGATCAAAAGAAATGTCTCCAAATACGTAAATATTTAAGTAAATTGTGATATATAAATGACAGCGTGCTATTATTTTAAGAACAAATTTACAGGGGCACCTGGGTGTCTAAGTGGGTTAAGCCTCTGTCTTCGGCTCAGGTCATGATCTCAGGGTCCTGGGATTGAGCCCAAATTGGGCTCTCTCCTCAGTGGGGGGGCTGCTTCCCCTCTCTCTCTGCCTGCCTCTCTGCCTACTTGTAATCTCTCTCTCTGTCAAATAAATAAATAAAATCTTAAAAAAAAAACAAAATAAAACCAAAAAACCCACAAATTTACCAATAGTTATTAATGATAGGGAAGAAGATTTATTATTAAGTTAGTAAAGTAGGATGCCAAGTTGTGTATCCAAGCAGATTAACTATGTTTAAGCAATATATATGCATAGGAAAAAGCAAGAATGAAGCAAAGGAAAAGTGTTAACAGTAATTCAACTTTAGACATTTGAGTTGTTCTTTCAATATTTTTCTGGGTTTTCCAAAAATGTTGCAACAGGCAAACCATTTTCACAACGTGAAAACACCCAGACATGCTTTAAAAGTCTCTCTCATGGGGTGCCTGGATGGCTCAGATGGTTAACTATCTGGCTTCAGCTCAGGTCATGATCTCCAGGTCCTGGGATTAAGCCCTGCATCAGGCTCCCTGCTCAGTGGGGAGTCTGCTTCTCCCTCTCCCTCTGTACCACCCTCCCCAGCCCACCCCGCTTGTGCTTGCTTTCCCTCTCAAATGAATAAATAAAATCTTTAAAAAAAGTCTTTCTCGGGGAGCCTGAGTGGCTCACTGGGTTAAGCCTCTGTCTTCAGCTCACGTCATGATCTCGGGTTCCTGGCATCAAGCCCCATATTGGGCTCTCTGCTCGGCGGGGAGCCTGCTTCTCCCTCTCTCCCTGCCTGCCTCTCAGTTACCTGTGAAATCTCTCTGTCAAATAAATAAATAAAATCTTAAAAAAAAAGTCTTTCTCATATAAAGTAAATTAACAAAACTATTTTCTTTATGATTTAAAAGTCACTGTAAATTTGTGTAAATAATATTTACCTCATCATCATCAGGAACTGGTTCATATAAGGATGGTACCCAAGCAAGTATATTGCAGTCTCTGCTACCACTATAAAGTTCCTATAACACAGAAAATAAAGATGTGGTTGTGGGTCAGTTTAAAGCTGGTGCCAATCTGCAATGAATAGATCATTTAAAAGACTAACTCTTAGGTTATATCAATTAGATTAATTCTATTTCTATTCCTCAAAGAAACTCAATTGATGTCTTTTGTTTGCTTAAGATGCAGTAAAGCTTTGTTTCGTATTTTAAAATATTGTTAGGATATGTCAGAGCTTGCCAACCTGGAAATTTTACTGAAAGATTCAATAACCTAGTTTTTTTTTTTTTTTAATTAATCATGGTATCCAATTATTTCAAGTGTCGGAGTAGAAAAAGAAAAAATAGATTGAATCAAGAGTCTGTCCTTCTCTGTCAATAACTGAGATTTAAGAAAGACATCAGTAAAAAAAACCTTATGAGTTCTTGATAAAATAGGCCAGAACTTCACAAAAAATATTATTTAGCTCACAGCTGTCCAACTGGCTGTTATTCAACAGAAGAGCTTTTAGATCCATATGCTATGCTTAGTGAGAAGTTTATTTAATAAGGGCAAGCTTGGGCTGATACACAGTCTATGTTAACATCTTTATGAATATGCTGTTTATACACAACTGAACAATGTTCATTTCCGTCCCCAATAAAACTTTAGGAATATGTTATACTGTCTGTACTAAAAACATTCCTATGAAGCAGTGAGATACATTAATATAAAAAGGGTATAAATTGGTATGATCTACACAGAATACAATCTCAATACATGTCAAAAGTTTTTGTATGCGTTTCTAAGGAGTCATGCCAAAGACATACGAAATTCAAGGATATCGGCAATATTTAAAATAACAAAATATGGAAATAATTGTCCAAAACTAGGGTAATGATTTATATATAAATTTATGTTGTATTCATAGTATGGGATGTCATATAATCATTAAATTTGTTTTTTAAAAGTGTTTAATGACATTGGAAAATACTCAACGTCAAGAGAAAAGAGAAGGATATGAGCCACAGAGTCATCTTGTGAAGGAAAAAAGCAAGATGTAGAACATACGGTCAATTAAAAAGAAGAGAAAAGGCTATGTAAAGAGAAATGTCTAAAAAGAAAAAAAACCAAAAATGATAAGCAGCGGTAAAACTATGAATGACTAAGTGGTTCCCCCCCCCCCACAAATTTATTTCTTTATTTCTACACAAACATTTTATTTTTTCAACATGTTCAACATGAGGCTTGAACTCACAACCTTGAGATCAAGACTTGAGCTGAGATGAAGAGTCAGATGCTTAATCAACTGAGCCACCCAGGTGCCCACAAACATTTCTAATAGTGAAGTTTTTTCCTGCTCTGTGTGCAATTATTTATTTTCAATACTGTTCATCTTAAAAAGTTTGAAATATGGTACAATTAGTATTTTTCTAAAAAAAAAATAAAGGTTCTAGTTAAGGGAAATTAAGATTATAAAGTTATTCATAGAAATATAGATGTGGAACACCTGGGTGCTAAAGTTAAGTTGCTGCCTTCAGCTCAGGTCATGTTTCTGGGGTCCTGGGATGGAGTCCTGCATTAGGCTCCTTCCTTGCAGGGAGCCTGCTTCTTCTCCCTTTGCCTGCCGCCCCCTTGCTTATGACCCCTCTCTCTCTCTGACCAATAAATAAAAGCTTTTTTTTTTTTTAAATATAAACAAATAAAAGGAAACATAGATGTAAAAATATAAAGTAAATCTGATTTATTTATACATTATCAAACTTCCTAAGGGAACAAAATTCTAGACTGTATTGTTTAACCTTGGATATATAGTTACACTAACTGTGAATGATGCAAAGATATTTTCAAATGTTCAGCACCCCTGAGCAATTTAATTTCCTGAGAATAAAAACACACATACACACATATGCACACACACATCTCCAAGATAACTTGGTCAGATAAGCTTACAAGGCAATTTGTGGTTAAATATTGACACACTGATAGAGACAAAGGAAATTCTGCAAATGTTTTAAGAAAGAGAACTTAAATTGGAATGACTAATAAGGACTTCAGGTAAATGGAAGGATTTCAATTGAGTGTTAAGGTTTTTGGGAAAAGTTTAGGTCTTCATTTGGGAAATTAGATTAAAAAAAAAAATCAACAGGGGCACCTGGGTGGCTCAGTGGGTTAAAGCCTCTGCCTTCGGCTCAGGTCATGATCCCAGGGTTCTGGGATCACCCTGCATCAGGCGGGCTCTCTGCTCCGCAGGGAGCCCGCTTTCTCCTCTCTCTGTGCCTGCCTCTCTGCCTACTTGTGATCTCTGTCAAATAAATATATTTTTTAAAAATCTTTAAAAAAAAATCAACATAAGAGACTAAGCTGACAACATGAATCCTGTCACTCTTGAATGGCTGAGTGTGTATTGCCTTTGAATAAGGACACTCTCATAAATTACAGTGCATCCAACAAAATAAAAAAACTCACAATGATATATTACTGCCAGCTAATTCTTAGACTCCATTCAGGTTTCATCAACTGTCTGAATAAATGCCCCTCATGGCAAAAGGGTCCAGATTAAAATCATATGCTGCACTTAGTTGTCATGTCTCCTAACTTTCCTTCAATCTGGAACTGTTCTTCAGTCTGCCCTTGGCCTTCCTGACCTTGACAGTTTAGAAGATACACACTAGTTATTTTGTAGAATGCCCTTCAAATTTTCTTGTGTCCTCACGATTAAATTGAGGTGATACATCTTTGCCAGGACTATCATTGAAGGAATATCATGTAATTGGGATGTTAACTTTGATCATTTGATTAAGGTGATGTATGCCAGGCTTCTTCAAGGTAAAACTACATATTTTACCTTTGTAATTCATAATTTTGTAGGGAGGTATTTTGGGACTATGTAAATATCCCACTCCTCATTAGACTTCCAATGTATTAGCTTACTTACTTATCCCTGAATGGATTCATGTATCCTTATTTTAGTCAATGTGTTATAACCCAGTACTATCATTATTTATTTCAATGTCAGGTATATCTTGTTAGATTTTTATGGTTATGATAGAACTACTATAACTATCAATTTTGTTTTCAGGTTGTAAATTCTGTGTAGTATTTAATTTGAAAAAGGGTTCTACTGCTAAGTGGATGTAAAGTACTACCCTATTTTGCTTTTGAGACTTAGAATTATTCTCCTTTTCAAAAATCATAATGAATATAATGGGGTAAGAGCTGGAAATTGTGTGATGTAGTGCAGTGATTCAAGCCTGTGTACGTAGCTTAGAAAAATGAGATTAGTTAGGAGGCAACTAGCCCAGGTTTCTGGCTGTGACCAGCTTATCCCGGCTATTCCTGGGGCTGATGGGACCAGTATCTTGGCACATTTTTGATCTATTCTAGGCACACGTGTTAGGAATTCTGATTTGGTAGAAAGCAGTAATTTAAGTCAGTATATCTGGTTTAAAATCTTTGCTGTGTCTCTTAGTGACTTGGCATAAGAAAAGACATACAAGAATTTCTTGAATAGACAACCATGCTCTGTGAATAACTACTTGCAGGTTTGAGGAAATGCATGTCACTTCTCTGGTGTCTTAGTCTTCTTCTCTCAGAAGTAATACTAAAAATATTTAATAACTAGTACATCAGGATACTGACCAATCAGCAGACATAACAGCCATAGAGTAGAAGCAGGATCCTGACAGTCCCTCTTAGGTGCTGGGCTGAGGTGTAAACTAGGAGGCCTCAGGAAAGGGGGTGAAGCTAGTGGTCTCTTAGGGTGCTTGGTGCAATAGCTATTTAACAAAAAGTAAAATACGTATTTGAATATTTTAATAATGGCTATTGCCATGTAGTGTGCTGGCTGAAGAATAAGCACTGTGTATCTTACTGTAGTATCAGACACAAATTAAGTAATTAGCATTAATGAATAAATGATTAAGAACTTTACCAGGTGATAACACCCTTCCTAGCTCTAATAATCCATAGTTTTCATCCTACCAGTATTTAACTCTCATGAACCTCACTTTCTTTACCACAAAATACAGAAAATACCAAGTTTTGCTATATTAGAGACTCATTTAAAGGAACACGTGAGGTAATTTGTGCTAATATTCTCTGGAAAAAAAAAATCTGCTGTTGGTAAAATCAAAGGGAAAGGTCAACTCAAAAGTAAATGATTAGCCACTGACAGGAAATAAATTAGAAATAAAATCCGAGATAGACTCACACATATAAATCAGTTTTTTATAAAACCATATTTTGAGATTAAACACAGTGTTCCATCTTTTCCCAAAAAATTGACTGCAAGACATTATTTTTAATTTGCTAGATATTTTCATCTGGTAAATAAATGGAATCGATATGCAGAAGAAAGAATTTATCTCAGTCAAGTTTCACAGTATTATACTGATTCATGCAAATATCCTATACTATCTAAAACTTTATCCTATATAATCCTCTATTCAAGAAACCCTAGCTCAAATGTGGATTACAAGTGTAATTTCTCAGACTGAAATCATAACTTACTCTTCTGTATATAACCAGTCTGGCAAGCTAGCTACCTGAACATTTTAAATTCCCTTAAGGATCATTCTTACCTGGAAATTAGAGTGGAATACACAGCAGTCAACACTTTTATAATGTCCCTTAAGCATAGTTATCTGTTCTCCTGAGTAAATTGTATAAACAGCAATAGTGCTACCATATGGTACAAAAACAAATTCTGAACTGCAGCCACAGGAGACAGTGAATTTCAATCCTTTTCTGCTGTCATTATTAACTTTTCCATAGTTTACCTGCAGGATGTAAAATCGTAACATTACTCATTTCTTAAGTCTGAATTAAAAAGACAACAAAGACCAGAAGAAATATTTACTTAAAATATTATATAACATACTATGGAAAGGGCTGTTATTAAGTCTGTAGAAAATGATCAAGGTTCTAACAAAGAAACAAGAGCCAATGACATAAATGTATGTTTCACATAAGAGGAGAATACAAATAGTAAAATACAAATAGTAAAAAAATCCACAAAAGTGAATGCTTACATTTAAGCCAGTCTAGAAATAAAATGTAAATTAAGGCAATCTTAATCACTTTAGACCATTTAGCAAAAAATTTCAAGAAACCTTGAGACAGTGAATACCATTACAAATGAGGTAACATGTTGGTGGCACATGTTGGTCAATCCTTCTAAAAGGCCAAATTATTTATTATGCAACAAAATGCAAAGATGTTCTTTTTGGGGGGAGGGAATAATTCTCTTACTTTAAAATATTTTTTCTTAAGATTTTATTTATTCATTTGATAGAGACCCTGGGATCACAACCTGAGCCGAAGGCAGATGCTCAACGACTGAGCCACCCAGGCGCCCCTAAAACATTTTTAATTGTGGCAAAATACACATGGCATAAAATTTGCCACCTTAACCGTATTTGAGTGTACAGTTCAGTGTACATTCACACTATGGTGCAAACCTTCATTATCCTCAATCTCCAGAACTCTTTTCATCCTGCAAAACTGAAACTTTCTATCCCTTACAAAGAAAGTTATTCTTACTCTTTGACTTAGTAATTACTCCTGGGAATTTATCTTAGGGAAATAATTAAACAGGAAAAAGCTATATACTCAGAGGAATTCAATGCAGCATTACCTAGAATGGCAAAATAGCTAATGATAATATAAACTCCTAATAATGTTACAATATCTCTACAGTTTACATAGTAATTAATAATTATGAAAACTATGCAGGAAGTAAGGATAAAAACTAGTTATAAAAAAGCACAGAACACAAATACATATATATATATTCACACAAAACTGCAATTTAGGACAAAAATAAAAATTCTGCACCTGTACGCCAAAGGTGAAAGCCCAATATCAGCATCTCTTCAGCAGTACGAAAAAGAAAATTCCAGGTCCTATCCCAATCCTACTGAACAAGAATCTTCACTTTAATAAGATCCCTAGATGATCTAAAGGCTCATTAAAGTCTGAGAAGCTCTGGGCAAAATAAATTGATAGTGCTAATAGTGCTGAAATTATCCTGTTGATAATTTAGATTAAGCAGTTCAGAATAAGTGTAAAACCAGTAGCTAAACATTTACGATTTATCAGCAGGAAGATCACCAAAGACTCTCAATACTATGGCTAACACTAGAGTTTTATTTATTTATTTATTTTTAATGATTTTATTTATTTGACAGAGATCACAAGTAGGCTGAGAGGCAGGTAGAGAGAGAGAGGAAGAGAAGGAGGCTCCCTGATGAGCAGAGCCCGACCCCAGGACCCTGGGATCATGACCTGAGCCGAAGGCAGAGGTCTTAACCCACTCAGCCACCCAGGTGCCCCAACACTAGAGTTTAGACAGTGATTTATTTTTTTGCCTTTTTGTAAAGGTCATTTGGGAGTATATGTGTGTGTGTATAATTATAAACATATATAAATGGACGCCTGGGTGGCTCAGTGGGTTAAGCTCCCAATTCTTGATTTTGGCTCAGGTTGATCTCAGTGTTGTGGAATCAAGCCCTGCATCCAGGCTCTGCATTCAGCAGAGTCCACTCGAGAGTCTCTCTCCCCTTCTCCCACTCCTTGAGTTCTTCTCTCTCTGAAATAAATAAATCTTAACACACACACACACACACCCCCCAGGGTGCCTGAGTGGCTCAGTTGGTTAAGTGACTGCCTTTAGCTCCAGTCATGATCCTGGAGTCCCGAAATCAAATCCTCTGTTGGGCTCCCAGTTCCACAGGGAATCTGCTTCTGCTTCTCCCTCTGACCTTCTCCCCTCTCATGCTCTCTCACTCTCTCTCTCAAGTAAATTAATAAAATCTTTAAGAAAGAAAAAAAAATCTATATCTCTATCTATATCTATATCTCTATCTATATCTATATCTATCTATAAGCGCATACTGAGGCCCAAATGGATATATGCTGATGATCTGTGGATACTACACTTGCCTTATCCACCCTTCAGGTTAACATGTGACAGAAATGAGCGTATGCATCCAGCTATTCCACTGCAGCAGTAAACAGTAAAATGTTAAATTTGGTAGATTTGGTTTGCAGAAACCCACTCCACTCCCCACTCACTTTTTCTTTTCTTTTGCCTCTTTCGAGAATGACTTAGCCTCTGAATTTCATTATTCTAATCTCTTAAATAGAAATAGGATCATTTATCAGAGTTACTATGAAAAATCGGATGGAATAGTGTAGATGAGGGACCTAGAACATAAAGGTATCCAGGAAGTCCCTAGATGTACTCCCATATATGTTTAAAAAGTATAACTTATTTAACTTATAACTTATTTCTGACCCTCTATGTGTAACTGCTTGCAGAATGACAGTGGGGAAGGAGAATGGAGAAAAAGCACACAACTACAAATTCTTTGCTCCCACTAGAAAAATTCTGAACTGGTAGACTGTGATGGCCTTATTCACATTTGTCAGAGGACCTAATGCTGAGTTCTTTCTACTCTACCACATTCTTTCCCAAATATGAACTGGAAAGTATTAAGTGAGGTATGAATATTGAACTAGCTCTCTTATCTTCATCCTTAGGCATTCCCCACCCCATCCTGCAACTTACAGTCCTATTAATCTTTGTAAATCATTGCTGTGATCAAATCACTTGTGGACTCAAAATCTTATCTTTTCAATACCTAAGGAAGGAAATTCTAGTAACAGATTAAGGAAAGGAAGGATCTATCATTCACTAAAGTTCAGTATGTGTCGAACATACTAGCTGATTGTGTAAGGCTCCCATTTTATGACTATGTATGCTTACCAATATATAATAAATAGCATGATGTATATTATTATGAAAGTACTGTAGAGGAGAGGCTACTTTGGGCTATAATGTCTTAAAGGGGATAAATAAAGGCTTTGAAAATATTTTTATAGTGGAGAAAGATATGGGACTTTGGATAAAGATGATGGCAAATCCAACTCCCTGTCTTATGAATTCCTTTTACTGTTCCAGGAAATTTATAATCTAGTCACTAAAAGAATACCTATAGTGACACAGAGATTCCATCACAAGGTAGCTTATTTTATTGTCAAACAATGATCAGCATAATGATAATAATAACAGGTAATATTATTGAATGCTAATATTTGCTGGAAATATCAATGTGCTTAATGTTTTGCACATGTTATTTCATGTAATACTCAAAACAATATTATGAGACAGTCAGCATTATTACACAAAAACATTTAGAAAGGTTAAATATTTTGATCAAGGTCTTTGGGATAGCAAATGACAGAATCAGAAACTAAATCCGGATTGCCTTAATCAAAAACCACTACCCCACACTATTGTAAATTAGTTTTCCTTCATTCCCGAGGTGATGATCACAGTACATTCTACTACAAGTGAGCACTGGGTACTTGGAAGCATCTGAGCTAGACAAGAGGAATTATAGAGAGGTTGTGTCTAAGATGAACCCTGAAAGCAAGAAGCAGCTAGAATAGGAAGGAGAACACTATTTCAAAGCAAAGGCAGGAGTCTGTGCCTCGGAATGGAAAGGCAAGAGAGCAAAGTATTTTTTTTTTTTTAAGATTTTATTTATCTATTTGACAGACAGAGACCACAAGTAGGCAGAGAAGCATGCAGAGATAGAGAGGGGGGAAGCAGGCTCCCTGCCGAGCAGAGAGCCCGATGCGGGGCTCGATCCCAGGACCCTGCGATCATAACCTGAGCTGAAGACACAGGCTTAACCCACTGAGCCACCCAGGAGCCTCAAGAGCAAAGTATTTTTAAAAACCTGTTAAGTAGTTCAATAACAACAGAGTAAAATATGCAAGTGGCAAGACCTAAAGCTTGGTGAGTTAGAAGATACAGCTTATGAAGGTTTTGTGGGCAAAAGGCAAAAGCATCAGATTTTAATAACCTAGAAGTATTGAGGAAACAGTGAAAGACTTCTACTGGGAGATAAGTTTGGGAAAAGTTAGAAGAATGTTACAGTAATTAAATAGATCATGAGGAGCTAGAATGAAGCTGGAAGGGGAAGAAAGATAGGAAAACAATTAAGAGGGAAGAATTAAGAAGCGTGTAGTTGATTTAATACATGGGATAAGGGGCAGGGAACAATATCAAGTGTAGACTTCCAACTTCTAGA
Source organism: Mustela erminea (assembly GCF_009829155.1). Classification (NCBI taxonomy): domain Eukaryota; kingdom Metazoa; phylum Chordata; class Mammalia; order Carnivora; family Mustelidae; genus Mustela; species Mustela erminea. The sequence continues at coordinate 74,646,565 of NC_045616.1, read as the reverse complement.
CACTGGTCATAGTGAATGGTAATACCAGTAACTGAAATAGGCAACACCAGAAGAGCTATTATGAATTTTTTGTTCTTCTGTTGACCAAAACCTGTCTCCCTGTGCATTTTTCCTGCAACTACTTGTTATGTTCTCCAAGGCAATGGTCTCCAGAGCACAGTTCCCACACCTCAAGAAGCCTGCAACATAATCCATAAGGTGTGAGAAAAAAAACATGAAAAGTTGTATTTTTAATTTCTTTTTTATTTAAAAAATAAGAAATTCACCTTTAATTAAACACAGGTTCACAACAGTATTTGTATATAACCTATAAATAATTATACAACTTTTTAAAAAATTTTATTTTTTAAATAGTCTAAGTAAAATTTATTGACTTTCTAAGAATGCTTACACATTTAATACTGCTTCTAGATTTTTTAAGGATTTTATTTATTTATTTATTTATTTGTCAGAGAGAGAGAGAGAGAGAAAGAGAGAGTGAGAACACAAGCAGGCAGAGTGGCAGGCAGAGGTGGAGAGAGAAGCAGGCTCCCCCCGAGCAAGGAGCCCGATGTGGGACTTGATTCCAGGACCCCGGGATCATGACCTGAGCCAAAGGCAGTGGCTTAACTGACTGAGCTACCCAGGAGTCCCAATATTGCTTCTAATTTATCACAGGAATTATTTCTCCAAAATGTTAATCACAACTAGAAAGAGTGTTTGGGAAATGTGGCAATGTTGTTTTTATAAATATGTCACATTACAAAACAACAAACAGCACAAGCTACTGACGTAGGTCCAGAACCTTTAGTCAGAATGTAGATACTTCAGAGAAGTATCTCTGAAGAAGCAGAATATCTAATTTCCAGATCAAAAGTAAAGAAAATTACTCAAAGACAACATTAAAAAATAAGCTTCAGAAGTTCCCAAAGAAAACAAATATATTTACAACTTTAAAGTCAGGATTAGATAAAGTTTTCTTAACTTATGTCTTTTTTCTTGATACTTATTTTTAAGATTTAGAAGTTTCTACTGAAGAGGAAAAAAAGAGATGTAAAGATGAATCCCTCTTAAAAGCAAAAAGGAAGCATAAGAAAACACATAAAGAGAAGCATAAAATGGGAGAACCAGCTACACTCTAGAGTACTAAGTGTCTGCCTTTGGCTTAGGTCATGGTCTCAAGTCCCTGAATTGAGCCCTGAATCAGGTTCCCTGCCCAGTGGGGAGCCTGCTTCTCCTTCTCCCTCTGCACCACTCCCCTTGCCCTTTGCTCACTCATTCTCCCTCTCTCTCTCTCACTCCATCTCAAATAAATAAATAAAATAAAATAAAGAAAACTCACTAGGGTACTATTAATAAGGAAACATCACATAATAAAAATAGTTATTTATGGTATACCTATTATTTAATAGGTATTTAATTATTTAATAATTTAATAACTTACCACTCTTCATACTTCCATTTTATCCTTAAAATTACTGTTTAGGTACATAATATCCCTAATTTACAAGATGGAGACACTAAAACTCTGACCGTAGTCCTTCGTAATGTCACCTTCAATAAACTGACTAACGTCCCATATTACTAAATGGCAGGACTGGAATCTGTTTCCAGTTCTGTCTGACAGGGCCTTAAATATTTGAAGGCAATGTGCTTCCACCGAGTTACTTTTTCTGGGACTGATGTCCCCAGTTCCTTTAAGTGTCCTCTGGAGGTGAGTTTCTGGGCTATTCTAGTCATCTTTGCATGAATGACTACTTAGATCAAGTCAATTTTAAAATGTATTATCCATTCTAAACACACTACTCAAGATATGGACTTACTACTACCCATGAGGTATGAGCATCACACTCAAGAAAGAGAGAAAAATGGAATAAAATCACCCCAACATGTATATATACAGTCAATACCCTTTATACTTATCACATTCACCTGTGATGTACATGCCAACCTACCTTTCCAAAGTGACCCCCACATATCACCACTCAAAGGTCTTTAGTGGCTTTCCATTTTATCCCAAGAAAAAGCCTAAGCCCTTAAAAAGGCCTACAAGCCAATATCCTGTCCTGTTTGTTTCCTTCTGTTTCTCATCTCCTAGTACTCTTCCCCTTGTATCCTCTATTTTAACACAAGGAGCCTCTTAGATGTTCTCTGGGTATTCCAAGCACACTCCTGCTTCAGGGTCTTTCTCCTTTCTTCCTTCCTCTGCCTGGAATGTTAGCCTTCCCAGATATCAGATGGCTCACTTCATTTCCTTGGATGGATGGATGGATGGATGGATGTCTTTCCTCCTCTCCCTAGAATGTATGTTCCATGAGGACAGGACTCTTCTATGTTTTGTGTGCTACTATATAATACTGTCTGGAAAATAAGATTTGCTCAATAAATACTTATTAAATAAATGAATGAGAAAAGAAAGGTGTGACTTGATTAGAAACATGATACAAATATAATGAATGGAAGATTCTAAATTAAAACTTGCAATGCACAAGTTTCTAGTCTGAGATATGATGGAGAAGCACTTCATAAAGTACATGAGAGATTAGCAAACTCTAGTATGAACAATTTTGACATTACAGTAAAATTAGAATTTACTAAAAGAAGTGATATTTAGAGTATCTAAAAGAGAATTAGTTAGAAAGAAGGTTAAAGAAAGGAAGATGAGGGGCGCCTGGGTGGCTCAGTGGGTTAAGCCGCTGCCTTCGGCTCAGGTCATGATCTCAGGGTCCTGGGATCGAGTCCCGCATCGGGCTCTCTGCTCAGCGGGGAGCCTGCTTCCCTCTCTCTCTCTCTGCCTGCCTCTCTGACTACTTGTGATTTCTCTCTGTCAAATAAATAAATAAAATCTTAAAAAAAAAAAAAAAAAAAAGAAAGGAAGATGAGGGGCGCCTGGGTGGCTCAGTGGGTTAAAGCCTCTGCCTTCGGCTCAGGTCATGATCCCAGGGTCCTGGGATCGAGCCCCGCATGCTGAGCAGAGAGCCTGCTTCCCTTCTTCTCTCTCTGCCTGCCTCTCTGCCTACTTGTGATCTCAGTCAAATAAATAAATAAATAAAATCTTAAAAAAAAAAAAAAAAAAAAGAAAGAAAGAAAGAAAGGAAGATGAAATGGGGCACCTGGTTGGCTTAGTCAGAAGAGCATGCAACTCCTGATCTAGGGGTTGTTGAGTTTTAGCCCCATGCGGGGGAAAGATACTTAATTAAGTATTAACTTAATACTTAAATTAATAAATACACTTTAAAAAAAAAGAAAGGAATATGATTAATATCAATACTACCTTAAAGTATTAAGTAAATGCTATAAGGTATTTGGTATAATGACCACTGTGGTAAGAGTGAAATCTAGAGTCAAATTCTGTTGCTTTTTAAAAAGCTGTTTTAACTCAGGCAAGTTACCTAACCATTTATATCTCATTTCCTCATGTGTAAAATAGGTATTATAAGAGTAACTACCTTCACAGCCTTGATTTCATGATTAAATAAGATCCTATATGCAGGGCACCTGGGTGGCTCAGTGGTTTGGGCTGCTGCCTTCGGCTTGGGTCATGATCTCAGGGTCCTGGGATCGAGCCCCGCATCGGGCTCCCTGCTCCGCAGGAAGCCTGCTTCCCTCTCTCTCTCTCTGCCTGCCTCTCTGCCTACTTGTGATCTCTGTCTGTCAAATAAATAAATAAAATCCTTAAAAAAAAAAAAAAGATCCTATATGCTTCAGTATATGTTATATGTTAATTTTTATTAAAACAGTATCTGATACATAAGCACTTTAATAAATATTAGCTATTATTATTACCACCAAATTGCAAACTTATTAGCTTATTCTGAAAGTTATTAAACCACAGGCACACCTGGTAAGAACCATAACATAAATTTTTAAAAAGTGTTAGAAATTAAATACCATGTAAGAATCTAGCACATTTAAAACACATTTAGTTCAGTATTAAAATACCATATCTTCTGGTACTATAACATTCATCTTAGATTTTGTTTACAAGTCATATAGAGAATAAAATTTGACTATAAGTTTAATTTATATCAATTCTCAATCTTTTATTCTTCTCCAACATACCTGAGAAATATGGCACACTCACATTACACACAGTAGAGCAATAATTCTCCACTAAGTGGGGAGAATGTGGTGGGAGCATGGTAGGGTGGACTGTCCTGTGTGAGAGTTATTAGTTCACATAATGAAAAAATATAAAAAGAAAACTGGAATACAGAGACCAGAAAAGAGTTAAATCTACAGAAGGACACCAAGTATATTTCACAGATCCATTTTAAAAATATATATTCAAAAAGTTAGAGAGAGGCACCTGGCTGGCTCAGTCAGTAAAGGATGTGTCTCTTGATCACAGGGCTGTGAGTTCAAGTTCAAAAAAAAAAAAAGAAAAGAAAAAAGAAAAGTTGGAGATATTTACAATCTCTTACTAGTGTGTTTTCTCCATTGGAACTATTCCAAAGCCTCATTCGATTATCTGTACCAACAGTAAGGAGATGAAGCCCATCACTTGTAAAACACAAGCCATTAACTTTCCCATTATGAGCAGTGTTTGCTGCAATGAAAAATACAATTCAGTTAATCTATTATTACAGTGAGCACCTACTTAATGCTTGATGTTACAGTTATTTAAACATATTAAAGGACAATTACCTGAATTACTTAAAATATACAAGTTGATTATATTTGGATTATTTGAATATCATAAGCCATATAAATTAGAGCCATAAAAATGGAGAAAAACAGGAAAACTAAAGAGGAAGAAATCTTGCCAAATATAATTTTTCTTCAGAGAGTAAGCTGTGCTGTACAACTCAATTAAATGCATGCCTAATATTAAATTTTTTAATTAAGCACCTTACAAATTTCTCATATAATATTTCCATTTTTTAAAAAAAGATTTATTTATTTGAGAGAGAGAGTGCGAAAGAGCATGAGGGGAAAAGGTCAGAGGGAGAAGCAGACACCCCTTGGAGCTGGGAGCCCAATGTGGGACTTGATCCCGAGACTCCAGGATCATGACCTGAGCTGAAGGCAGTTGCTTAACCAACTGAGCCACCCAGGTGCCCCAATATTTCCATTTTTAATCTAAAAGTCATTTCCTGGACTATTAAAAATCAGTAATACTAGTATTTACTATTTTTAAAAAAACTTCAACAGGGAAAGAATAAGTGTTCTAGTTTGATTTAAAATTTGTATTACCTTCAAAATGACCAAATTTGAGAAAGCATAATTCTCAAGAGCCTGATTAGTTTAATTAAAAAGATTATTAAAACAATCATAAAACTGTATACAGTTCATCCTAAGATTTTTCCGGTTCACAATTAATTCTAAATCAGAATCTTATCCTATACAGAAATTAAATTCTAGGGGCACATAAGTGGCTCAGTTAAGTGTCTGACTCTTGATTTCATTTAGGTCATGATCTCAGGATCCTGGGATAGAGCCCCACATTGGGCTCTGCCCTCTACTAGAAGCCTGCTTAGGATTCTCTCTCCTTCTCCCTCTGCCCAATGCCTGCTATGCATGCAACACACTCTCTCTCAAATAACTAAGTAAAATGTTAAAAAAAAAAAAAAGAAATTAAATTCTATTGGAAAAATGAAATTGAGGTACTTTATCACCAGGATAGCAGCTGACATGTGTAATACAAATTACAAATTCTATTTTCATGCAATGGCCACAAAATGTTACTATTCCTTGTTTACTGTAGCTTCCTAAGTGGCAATGAATTTGTATTAGTTGACCTCACTAGAGGAAAAAAAAGTAACAACATAATTCAGAAATGTTTCTGCATTTGAAAATTTAGAGGTAGATGAAATGTCATACTTCTTCCTATCTTGAAAAAAGACAACCATAATTTAGTTATGTACTTTTGGAAATCAATTTATCGTGAATGGCATTTTTTAAATAATAAAATTTGCAACTTGTCCTATACATTAATTACTTGGTTTCAATTAAGAATTTTCAATATAAAAATACTATCATTGGCATATTTCTATATTAATGTATTCTTCATTACCTGATTCAACAGCTTGTGACTTTTTTCCATTATGCTGATCAAGAGTAATTAAACATCCTGATGCTCTTCTCACATCCCATAATTTTACTCTACTGTCAGCACTAAGAATAAATAGATGTTACATTGACATATATAGCTAGGACAGTGACTGTACTCTTCACCTACCTTTCCAGTATTATGGCATACAGAAGTCTCAGAGTATTAGTGCAAATATATTTGTACATTTGGGTTGTTTAACTTTTGCCTTTTCATCAAATATTCAAAATCAAAAGTAGCAAAAAGCAGTGGAAAAAAAACAGCCAAAAAAAAAAAAAAACAGGTAACCTTTTTTTAGATCACAAGGACAGAATTCTGCTGATTTTTATTTTGTTTTTAATGGTTCCTCCACCAAAACTAGATAGGTTTAGAGCTTGTCCCTTAGGAAGCTTTTTACCACATCCTTTCTATTGTTTATTATTCAAATGTTTTCTAGACAATCAAGCAGCTAACTAATTTTACTTTAAGAATTCAGGGCGCCTGGGTGGTTCAGTGGGTTAAGCCTCCACCTTTGGCTCAAGTCACGATCTCAGGGTCCTGGGATTGAAGCCTGCTTCGGGCTCTCTGCTCAGCAGAGAGCCTGCTTCCCCCTGCCTCTCTGCCTACTTGGGATTTCTCTCTCTCTCTGTCAAATAAATAAATAAAATCTTTAAAAAAAAAGTTCATTTTGCATGAATTTGGTGTTTTCTTTTCATATGAAAAAATTAAGGTAATAGTAAGGACAATGTATTTATATTTGGTTTCCTATACTCAAATCAATCTTTGCAAGATATACAAGAATTAACTTTAATGTCTCTTAGAATTCTGACACTTATTTTTATCTCAAGTATGTGAAAAGAATAAAGGCAAAAAACCATGATCACATATCAATTTCAACTACTCCTAAAAAAAACATAAATCACTTTAACTAATGTTATCATGTTCTCAAAAAGGACCTCAACAATATTCTAACAAATTGGGTTTATCCAGATCCCTTTAATTACAAAGAGCAATACAACACATTTTATAAGCCTATTTCTAAATAAATCTTTTCTCTGTAGGTACAGGGCTTATCTCTTCCTGTAGTCTTGATTCTTTTCACAGATCACCATCAAAGCTAGCCAATTAGAAAAGCAAGCAAAAATCTAGCATTTCCCATTTTCAAAATGGTTTTCTTTCTTTTCAGCTTGGGGAAAAGTCTACAATGGGCTGAGTCTGAGGATTTAAGTACTTTCTGAAACAGATAAAATTTGGACTTATCTGATTCCTAACATGATTACTAGGTCCATCTGAGAACTGAAAGCCTCTTAGCTTTCCCATGGTTTGAGGAAAACCAAGTAAGGCATGAATAATATAAATCTGCCCTATCATGGACCTACAACCAGCACCTAGCTTTTCACCTTCACACCTCCTTAGGCAGCCTTTTTACAGCTTTATTCTAGACTTGTTCTATTTCAGAAAGCGTAGATCTTAATATCACATTCTATAAACTATTAACAGAAGCTTCTCTGGGGACTAAATTGCTTGGCTCATTGTAGGTAGTCATTACATATTATTAAATTGAATCAATTAATAAATGTTGAATCAGATTCAAAATAATTCTGTATTAAAGAAAATGAACTGGGGCGCCTGGGTGGCTCAGTGGGTTAAGCCGCTGCCTTCGGCTCAGGTCATGATCTCAGGGTCCTGGGATCGAGTCCCGCATCGGGCTCTCTGCTCAGCAGGGAGCCTGCTTCCTCCTCTCTCTCTCTGCCTGCCTCTCTGCCTACTTGTGATCTCTCTCTGTCAAATAAATAAATAAAATCTTTAAAAAAAAAAATCATTAAAAAAAAAAAAAGAAAATGAACTGAAATGCTACTGTTTTAAAATTAAGACTTATACTCGGGTAGAAAAAAATAGCAACATACTTTTTTTTTACAGGTAGTACTAGTAGATTTGCATTGCTAGAGATTCTCTTGTTTTCTGTGTTTTAAAAGGTGAGCACCTTCAAGATATGTAGTGAAAGAACTTAAAAACTGTAACTCAATTATTTAAAGGGCCTAATTAATAACTAAATATGCATCTTAAAAAATAGTGTTTTTGAAATTTTTATCATTAATTATTAACTTCAAAACCAAATAATTTGCATGTTACCTTGCAGTTGCCAAGACATATTCACAACGAGGTGACCAGGAAACTGCCAATATTTCTTGTCTGTGACCTGCAAATATAACTGTATGAAAAGTCTGTAAATACTTGAAAAATCAAAAGACACAGTGTAATTAAATATGTCTGATTTTGAAGAAAGTGAAGACTACTAAACATAAATTGATATGATCATTACTTTTTCACATTTATAATAATCTATGTTTAAATATTAATATGAAGTCTGTGCGGCATTTCTCACACATGTTATCTCATTATAAATGGCCTGGTTTCGCATTGGAAAGAGCAAATGAATCTTTTTTAATACAACTGTTACATTCAAAAGTGAATCCACCATTAAGTAATATAGCTTAAGCTCATTTACTTGTATCTACCACAAAAAAAATCCACTGCAGCAAACCATACAAGTTAAACATTCTAGAGAATAAAAAATGACTTCTAACTTTTCAGAAAGTTATAACAGAATTTTTTTTTACAAAAATTCATGACTGTAGAAAGCATTTGGATAAAATTTGTTTTCTAGAAAGCACATTCATTGGATAATTGACTTCAGCATTTTAATTCACTTTTGCCTAGATGAACTATTCAAAGTAGGTATTTTCATCGACCTAACTTATATTACTAGAGATTCATGACAATTTAAAACATATGTTGTCCATTTCACAAAATTCTCTTGATATATTATGTGTTTTTCGGGGATGAGTAAAAATGTAAATTTCCAAATTACAAGCCATCTTTCTATTTTTTGGAATCGATGATCTAATACTGATAAGTACCAAAAATATTCAAATTAATGTATCTTAACCAAAATATTACTTTAATAGCTTTTTCTAAAATATTTGCATTCAGGGGAAAAAAAGCACCTAGCAAGAACAATACTAAACAATGCCCATAAGACAAATGTACCAATGTAAGTTTCATAAATAATTTTTTTTTTAATGTAGAAATAAGATAAGATTTTCAGCTAGACTTCCCATATTCTTTGAGTTTACCCTATGGGTATTGTTTATATAAATGTCTCCTCAATAGTTCAGTTTTATAAGAATAATGCACAGAAGGATCTTTATTTCCCTGTTGACTTTTAACAACTAGCACAAAATACATCAGTCATGTCAGTTACAAAGGATACATTGTTAGTAATGTTTCTTTTTATTGAAGGGTTTACTCAAAGTAGTTGTTGTTTCAAATAAAAAAAAATACCCTGTAAAATGTGGGAACAGGATCCAGACTTTAAGTCACAAAGTTGTACTTTGGGCCCTCTAGTACCAACTGTAAAAACAAAAACAAAAATGGTTTAAGATAATTTTCTTATAAATCATCACCAAAAGGAAACAAGAAACTACTATTATGAATCACACATAATATCTTCTCTGTATCCACATGGAAATATTAAAAAAGTACGCCAAAAATATACTTCAAATCATTTTAAATGTTTTTATTAGAAAATGTAATTGCAGTTATACCTTACCACTAAGAGAGCTGTATTATTACATTATCGTCTAATGTTTAATTTTGAAATAATAGGTTCACAGAAAGTTGCAAATATAGGACAGAGAGACCCTGTGTACACTTCACCCATGTTGTCTCAACCACTGTTAATGTTAGGTAACTATACCACAGTATCACAACCAGGAAATCTGCATTGCTACAATGTATATGCACGATTCTATGCTATTTTATTATATCAAATAACTTTACTTAATGCCTCAGACTTTCCATATTAATGATACACTTCCAGAGACTCTGGCGACAGTCTGAGTGGACCTTGAGGACAAGTTAGTGCCCAGCTCTTCTCTACAGATGATGCAACTGACTAGTGTCTGCAGGTGAAGACATTCATGTAGTGCCAAACAAATAATGGGATCATAGGGACCGGATACCAGATACCAGAAAAACACTTTTCTTCTTCACACATAAAAATTCTTTTTGTAGGAGCTTTCATAAAAATGGATGTTTAATTTGAATAACACAATAAACAAAGGAAAAGAAAATAATTTCCATTTTTTAAATTGTGTTGGACTGAAAAAGTTACCAAATTTTGTTCATGTAAAATCTTTGAAATTTTGGTGGCTGAAAATTAACTCCTTAGGGAACAAAAATATACTTTCTTAATCTTTGAATCCTAGCCACTAGCACAGTGCCCGACTTGCACAATACCAATAAAACTGAATGTAAATATAGCATATACTTCAGCCTTTTTAAAAAAAAATTATGTTCATTTGGGTTTAAATATCTATATTAAAACTAACTAGGTAATAAGAGCAAGCAAGTTTCAAAATGTTGAAAAGAAAAAGAGTATGGGTACAAACCTGCTACCAAACAGTGTTTGGTGGCAACTGGAGACATATGATGACTATAAACGGTTTCTTCAAAATTAAATATATCTGCAGTCTGATAATCAAAAGACATTAAAAAATTTTAAGTTTTAATTATAGTCACAAAATCAGTAAACATTTTATTTATTTCCACATTGTTACCAATTTTTAAATGACCATTAGCCATTTATTTGACTTACACATAGGAATGTGACACCCTCAAAAACCTGTTAATTTTAAATCCTATGTTATTGGAGTGCCTGGGTGGCTCAGTTGGTTAAGTGTCTGCTTTTGGCTCAGGTCTTGATCCCAGGGTCCTGGAATCCAGTCCCACACTGGGCTCCCTGCTCAGTGGGGAGCCTACTTCTCCCTCTGCCTCTGCCTCTCTCATGAATAAATAAATAAAATCTTTTAAAAATATAAATCCTATGTTATTTATTGCACTCTGTCCCTTTTATGAGAGAAACAGATTTTCTCTAATAAATTCAAGAGATGAAGAAAAGACAACCACCTGGTTCACCATCTTCCTCACTATTCCAGTCTGGGGAACTTCATCATCTACACAGGTGATCCAGTCAGTACTCTGCCTCTCAGTCCCATTCAACCTCAGCTACTGTATCCCAGCACTCGCATCACCTATACTCATTCTTTCTTCAAAATCATACATTTCAGGTATGATACATTAGCAATTTCAATGTATGACCACAATCTTCTACCATTTTCATTTTAGTTTTTCCCAACTATTTCCAAGACATCCAAATATAACCCAAAACTCCTATCAGTTCCTCCTATCTTTGCTTTTTTTCCTTCTTCAGCATGCATTCAGAGGTTCAATACTGCATCCCACCATATCTCCAACTCCTTTGTCATTAATTCTTTCACTCCGTGGAGACTTTAACTTTGGATGACTCCAAATGTCTGCCTTCTCTGTACCTTTATCCACACTGATCTACACCAGAGGTCAGCAAATTTTTTCTGTAATGGGTAAGACTAAATATTTTTTAGGCTTTGAGGACTACTACTCATTTCTGTCATTACCACCTACTTATTTCTGCCACTGTAGGGTCAAAGCAGCCATAGACAAGAAAGAGCCCCCCCACCCCCAAAGAAAGAGGCCATGGGCCCAGCTGATCTCTACTTTAACCCAAGAGAAGAGATTCTTACAGTAAAGCAAACTGCCATCACTATAAAAGATCATTCATCAGTGCTGACTTTCAGTATTGACTGCCAGTCCTATTATATTTCACTACTATTCTCTGCAATATTCACAGCTATTTCAAACTTCCACACTATCCATGGACATCACCACTTGGTCATAACAAGTGATCTGATCTTTGATTACAAAGAGGAATCAGAAAGTCATTCAATGAAAATTCACTGAATATGTCTTATCAACAAACCTACAAACACATTTGCTTCCATTTATCCTTCTTCCTTGTTCCTGTTATCATGGAAAAACTATCCTTCCTCATATTTAAAGTTAATATCCCTACCCTCAGCACTATCTCATGCTACACATCATCTCCTTTATATCTCCAGGACACTTAAAAACTCTGCTTCCAAACCAGCTCATTACCATCAGCATTAAAAAATGTTCACGTTTCTTTCATCTTAACAGAAACCCTCTCCCCAAGACAGGAAAAGAAAAACCTTTCATGCTCTATCCCTAATTAATTTTCTTTCTTCTTCTTCTTCGAATCCAAACTTTGGCTCTCATTTCTTAGCTCCCAAATTTCTTAACTTACCACAATCTTATTTTTATCTCCACTACTCCCATTCACACTACGCTTCCCATAAAACTGATAGCTACCATCACCTAGTCTAGACCTTATCTTACCTAACCTGTCAGTAACATTCAACACAGCTGATTACTCCACCTTCCTTAAAACAATCTCTTTCACCGGTTCCATTATATCACATACTCCTGATTTTCCTCTTACTCTTATCTTTTACAGGCTTTGGTTCCTTTTCCTGTCTTATTAATCTTGGTCTTCCCAAAGTTTTGTTCTATGTACTCTTCTCTTCAACTGCCACCTATATGGTGGTGACACAAATCTAAATTTTCTGTGTAGACCACATTCTTAAAAACCAGATATGTATAGCTCACTTCCTAGATTATCTTCATTTGGATTTCTTGTGAATCCTTCAAATTTAACAAATCTAAAATTCAACTCAATACCTCCCTAATATTTCTCTATCTTAGTAAATAACAATATATTCTACCCACCTGCCCAACATAGAGAACTTGAGAATAATTCTTGCTCTTTTTAAATAATAGCTTTATTGAGCTATAGTTGAAATACAATTCACTCATTCAAAGTATGTACTTTAATGGTTTTTAGTATATTCAGAGTTGTACAATCATCTCCAAAATCAACTTCAGAACATTTTTATCACACCAAAAAGAAACCCCATTCCCATCAACAGGCACTCCCCATTTCTTCCTACCCTCTCCCCTAGGAAACTACCAATCTACTTCCTGTCTCTATAAATTAGCCTACTTCTTGATGTTTCAGACATGGAATTATTCAATCTGTGGTCTTCTGCAATCTTTCATGTAACATAATGTTTTTTCATTTCATTCAGCATGATGTTTTTAAGGTTCATCCACACTAGCATGTATCAGTACTTCACTTCTTTCTATTGCTGAATAATATTACATTTGATGGCTACCCACTCGTCAGTTGATGAACATTTTATTTGTTTAGACTCTTTGGTCATTCTGAATAATGCCACTATGAACACTTGTCTAAAACTTTTGTGTGAAGTTATGTTTTCATTTTGCTTTGGGTATAATGAAGTTATGTTTTCATTTTGCTTTGGGAATTCCTGGGTCATACGCTAAATATATGTTTTACCTTTCCAGAAATTGTTTTCCAAAACAGCTGTACCATTTTACATTCCCACCAGTAATTTATGATTGTTCCAGTTCATCCATATCCTACTCAACATTTGTTACTGTCTTTTTGATTATAGCAATCCTAAAAGGTATGAAATGATCATCTCACTGTGGGTTTGATTTGCATTTCCCTGAAATTCTTGATTTTTCACTACTTTTGATAGCTTATCAACTTGCAACTCCTGTCAAATGTCTGTAATCCTCTCATATCTATTTATCCCATTGCCATTACTCCAGTCAAGCAAGGATCTACTCACTCCTGCCTGGATTACTGCAACCTCCTCCCTGGTCCCTTTGACTCTCCTCTTGCTACCTTAAAGCCAATTGGAAACATATCCAGACTGTTTCACCTAAAACGGCAATTTGTTGTTTTCATTTTTGGCCACTGCTTAGACTATTAAAAAGCTAGCTTCTTCTCCTAGGAAAATATTCAACCTACTTAATAAAAATAAAAATAACAAGGCCCCTCATGATACAGACACTGCTTACCTATTTGGCTTTATCTCTGGCTACTCTCCTTTGGCACTCTGGCCATTGTGAGTACCTTTCTGTTTTTAAACTGTCACATTCACTGTTACCCCAAAGAGTTTTCTCATGTTGTTCCAAGGACTGGAACTCTTATCCTCCTTCTATGGACTCATCATCCTTCATTTCAGCCAAAAGCCAGAGCACCACTTGCTCTACAAAGCCTTCCCTGATTCTCCATAGGTTAGGTGATCCTGCTAAAACACTGTACACTTTCATCATGATAGTCCCTTCTGGCCTTCACTGTTATTTATTGTTAAATCATTTGTTTTCTTTGCTAAACTGAAGCTCCTTGGCAATGAATCCCCAGCTTTAAGATGTAACAGAAATTGAATACATACTGTTGAATATATCCACGAATCTTACTCATTTCTAGAGAACATGACCTGGATACCGACATCTGTATTTTCTGATTTATATTCCATTATCCAAAATTTTAAGAAAACTCAGAAAGAGAAAAGGTTGTTTTTTACCCTAATGTGTAACAGAGAAGTCTATAAAACACATAAAAACACATTTATGGAAAGCTCAGATGAAGTAAAAGTATGATAGATATATAATATGTGCATTAATAGGAAAAATTAGTGACAGGGATAGAGGATGTGGAAAAGGACAATATCATGCCCTCTTAATTTTTCTTTGTACCTAGCACATGCACAAGAAATTATTTCTTATCGAATGTTTTCAAAGTTCTTATCAATAAAATGCTTTGCCTATCAGATAGAACTATGAATTCATGAAATACTATTTTTTAAGTAATCACTCCACCCAACGTGGGGCTCAAACTCACAACTCCAAGATTGAAAGTTACATGCTCTACTAACTGAGCCAGCCAGACACCCCCACAAAACACTATTTTTGGTTGGCAAAAACATTTATGTTCTAAAGAAAATTTGAAATCAAAATATTTTTTCTTAGATTTTTAAAAAGAAGTCAATGTTAATGAAAGAAAATGCAAATGTATGGGCTATTAATCTTTAAACCACATTTTTAACTGAAGTATAAGTAACATACAGAAAAGTATACAGATCATAAGGGTACAGCTCAATGAATTTTCACAAAGTGAACTTTTACAAAGTAACCACCACCTGCATTATAACACAGAACATTACAAACTTTCTATTACAACACCCCCAAAAAGCTCCCTACACCCTCTTTCAACCCTCAGCAAGAAAGATAACCACCATACTGACTCCTATCACTTTAGTTTTGCCAATTTTTGAATAGGAATTATATATTAAGTACTCTTTTGTGTCTGATTATTTTGTTCTATATTATATAAAATTCATACATTTTATTGATATAGAATTGAGTGTTCCCTTGTCATTGCTAGATAGTATTTCAATGTAAAATGTGCCAGATTTCATTTGACTGGTAACAGACATTTGAATTTTTTCCAGTTTTTGGTTATCATGAATAGTGCTGCTATGAACATTCTTATAAACGTCCCTTGGTACACATATGTATGCATTTATATACTCAAAAGTGTATCTTCTAAGTAACAAGAAACCCTCAGTTGATACCAAATCTGTTTACCAACTGTAATCTCAACAGCAACAGATACACTTGTTATTTTTTATCAGATCCTTTAATTTTAGCTATTCTGGAGGATGTAGAAAGGTACCTCATTGTGGATTTAAAGTATCTACATGCTCAATTAAGAAGCTGAGTGTATTTATTTATTAGCTATTTAGATATCCTCTTTTATAGAGTGCCTAAGCAAATGTTTTGCCTGGGGGTACCTGAGTAATTCAGCCGGTTGAGCACCTGACTCTTGACTTCTTTCTTTTTTTTTTTTTTTTTAAGCTTGTATTTATTTATTTGACAGACAGAGATCATAAGTAGGCAGAACAGCAGGCGGGGGCGGGGGTGTGTGTGTGTGTGTGTGTGTGGGAAGCAGGCTCCCTGCTGAGCAGAAAGCCCAGTGTGGGGCTTAATCCCAGGACCCTGGGAGGACCTAAACGGAAGGCAGAGGCTTTAACCCACTGAGAGCCACCCAGGTGCCCCTGACTCTTCATTTCTGATCCTGATCTCAGGGTCCTGGGATGGAGCCCCATGCTTCTCTCTCTCTCTCTCTCACAAATAAATAAATAAATAAAATCTTAAAAAAAAAAATTCTGCTGCCTAGTTCTCTATGGGTTTCCAGTCTTTTAATTTTTCTATTTTTTATGTAATTTATATATGTCTTTTTTCAGATGTATGCATCTGTCACATATATCATCTCCCACTGAATTCATGGCCTACTTTTTTACTCTCTTAATGTTTTTTGATGAACAGAGCTTCCTAATCTTAATGTAGTTCGATTTATCAATCTTTCTCTTTTTGGTTTAAACCCTTTTGTGTTTTTACCTATCTTGAACCATGAAGATATTTTCCTGTTTTTTTTTTCTTTAAGTATTGTTGTTTTATTTTATGTTTTTATACCTAGTAATCTACCTGAAATTGGTAGATTTCTTTTCCGTCTGTTGTGGGGTAAGGGTAAAGATTAGTTTTTGGGTTTTTGTTTGTTTGTTTGTTTTATTTTTTACAGATACCTAGTTGATCCAGCATAGTCTGTGGAAAAAGCCATTACTTCCCCAACATAATGCAGGGTTACTTGTGTCATAAATCAAATGACGGTATATGTAAGGTGTGTTTCTTGATTATCCTGTTACATTGTTTTTGTTTTTTTTACTTCTATTGATACCACACCACCTTAATTAGTGTAATTAAATTTATGGTCTTAGCCCACTTTCATAAAAAAGAGTCCTGTGAATATTTTGATTAGAAATGCACTGATTCTATAGATCACTCGAGGTAAAACTAGTACCTCTACAATACTGACCTTTCTAATTCTTGAATATGGTATATCCCACCATTTATTTAAATCTTAACTTGTATCATAATTATTCTATAGTTATCGGTGTGGTGTTGAGTGGTCTTGTACACTTTTCAATTTCTTACTAGGAATATGATGATTTCTGATGCAATTGTTAATGATAATACTCCCAAATTCAAAATTCTTTGTGTCTCAAATTCAGAAATGCAACTGACCTTATATCCAGCAATTTTGCTAAGTTTACTTTAATTTTAATAATTGGTTAGAGATTCCTTTGGATTTTCTATGCTCACAATCATGTCATCTGTGAATGACAGTTTAAATTCCTTTCATTTCTCTCTCTCTCTTTTTTTTTTGCTTTATTTTACTGCCTAGGACTTCCCATATAATGTTAAAGGAAGGGGATAATAGAGATAACTCAAAAGGGAAAGCTCTCAATAATTTACCAACAAACAAAATGTTTGCTTTAGGTGTGTTTTAAAAAAAATAGATACTCCCGGAGTGCCTGGGTGTCTCAGTGGGTTAAGCCTCTACCTTCAGCTCAGGTCATGATCCCAGGGTCCTGGGATTGAGCCCTGCATCGGGCTCTCTGCTCAGCAGGGAGCCTGCTTCCCCCTCTCTCTACCTGCCTCTATGCCTACTTGTGATCTCTGTCTGTCAAACAAATAAATAAAATCCTTAAAAAAAAAAAAAGATACTCCTTACTAAATTAAGGAATTTCCCTTATGTTCCTAGAATGTTAAGAATTTTTAAAGAATCAGGAATGAAGAGTGACTTTTATTATAAAGTATGATGCATTTTTTTCTTGAAAAAAACAAATACAGAGGCAAAAGATCTCAACGTAATAAAGAATACAGACACACACACACACACACACACACACACACACACAGAGATAGATAGGTGATAAGTCTATAAGCTTATCTCATGAGCCCACAAGCTAATCTCACCTCTTCTTCAACAAGGAGAAGCTGATAGTTTCTCCTTGAAGATTGTTTTCCTTCTAAGATCAGGAACAACAAGGTTGCTGATACCTTACCACTTTTTTTCAACTTGGCATTGGAAGCCCTAGCCAGGGGATGCCTGGGTGGCACAGCAGGTTAAGCTTTCAACTCTAGGTTTTGGCTCAGGTCATGATCTCAGGGTCACGAGATAGAGCTCCATGTCCGGGTCCACGCTCAGCGTGGAGTCTCCTGGAGAATTCTCTCTCTCCCTTCCTCTCCCTCTACCCCTCCTGCTCCTGCTCTCTCTCTCTCTCTGTCTCTAAAATAAATAGCACTAAAAAAAAAAGAAAAAAGAAAAAAGAAAAGGAAGTAATCCTGGGCTGGGTAATGAAACAAGGAAAAAAAGCACAAAACTAAAGGAGAATTTGAACTCTATTTACAGATGATATGATAGTATGTACAGAAAACCCCAAATAGTCCACCAAAAACCTCTTTGAACTAATAAACAAATTCAAGAAAGCTG
This sequence comes from Mustela erminea, assembly GCF_009829155.1. Taxonomy (NCBI): domain Eukaryota; kingdom Metazoa; phylum Chordata; class Mammalia; order Carnivora; family Mustelidae; genus Mustela; species Mustela erminea. The sequence goes on along the minus strand of NC_045616.1, from coordinate 74,628,386 downwards.
AAGGATATAAAAATCAATATATAAAAATCTGTTGTGTTTCTATACACCAATAATGAACTATCAGAAAGAGGGATTAAGAAAATAGTCCCACTTATAGCTGCATCAAAAAGAATAGAATACCTAGAAATAAATTAAACCAATTAGGTAAAAGATATACACACTGTAAATTATCAGATATTGATGAAAGAAACTGAAGACACAAATAAATGAAAGGGTATTCCATGCTCATGGATTACAAGTATTAACATGTATAATGTCCATACTAACGAAAGCAATCGCAGATTCAGTGCAAGTGCTATCAAAATTCCAGTGGCATTTTTATAGAAACAGAAAAATAAATCTTAAAATTTGTATGGAACCACCAAATCCCGAATAGCTAAAGCAATCTTGAGAAAGAAGAAAAAAGCTATAGGTATCATACTTCTTGATTTCAAACTATTTTACAAAATTACAGTAATCAAAACAATATGGTATTGGCATAAAAACAAACACAATGATCAACAGAACAGAATAGAAAGCCCAGAAATTAAACCCGTGCATATATAGTCAATAAATTTATGAGAGAGGAGCCAAGAATGTAAAATGGGGAAAAGAGAGTCTCTTCATGAAACAGCATTAGGAAAATCAGACAGCAACAGGCAAAAGAGTGAAACTGGACCACTTTCCTACACCACATACAAAAATAAATTACAAAATAGGTTAAAGACTTGAGGAGTGCCTGGGTGGCTAAGTTCGTTAAGTGTCCAACTCTTGATTTCAGGGTCATGAGCTGGGCTCCAAATAAGTCTTTAAAAAACTAGATTAAAGACTTGAATCTAAGACCTGAAACCATAAAACTCCAAAAGAAAACAAAAGCAGTAAGCTCCCTGTTACCAGTCTCTGCGTGATAATTTTTTGGATTTGACACCAAAAACAAAGGCAGCAACGGGAAAATACACAAGTGGAACTATACATCAAACTAAAAATCTTCTGCACAGCAAGGGAACCACCAGCAAGATAAAAAGACAGCCTGCTGAATGGAGAAAAAATTTGCAAATCATGTGTTCTGATACAGGGTTAACATCCAAAATATAAAAAGAACTCATACAACTCAATAGCCAAAAACCATGAACAATCCAATTTAAAGAATGGGCAGAGGAAGTGAATAGGCATTTTTCTAAAGAAGACATACAAGTTGCCACTAGGTACATGAAAAAGTACTTATCACTAATCATCAGGGAAATGCAAATCAAAACCACAGTGAGCTATCACCTCACACTTGTTAGAATGGCTAATATCAAAAAGACAAAAGGTAACAAGTGTTGGTGAGGGTATGGAGAAAAGAGAACCCTTGTGCACTGTTGGTGGGAATGTGTTATTTGTACAGCCCATGGAAACCAGAAGGGAGGTTTCTCAAAAAATTAAAAACAGAACTACCTTATGATCCAGCAACTCCACCTCTAGCTATATATCCAAGGGAAACAAAGGCACTATCCTGAAGAGATATCTTTTCCCCTATGTTCATTGCATCATTATTTATTACAGCCAAGTCATCAAAACAACCTAAGTATCCATGAGTGTATGAAGAGACATAAAAGATATGGTATTTTTGTACAATGGAATATTATTCAGCCACAAGAAAGGAGGATATCTTGCCATTTATAACAACAAAGATAGACGTTAAGGGCATTATGCTAAGTGAAATAAGTCACAGAATGATAACTATTATATATTATGTAGATTTCACATGTAAGTAATACACAATAAAATATTGTCAAACTCACAGAAACAGAATAAAGTGGTAAAGTTGATCTCAGGGTCATGAGCTGATTGGTAGGGGAGGGGGGAAACACAAAATGTGGAGATGTTGGTTAAAGGATACAAAATTTGGACAATTAAGAGACAAAATAGTTGAACAGGGAAAGGAACTTGAGAAAGGGACTATCATACAATCAAGATGTGATCAGAAGACAAAAGATCATTTAGAGACAGCAAATAATTTAGGTGGAAAAGAGGCAGAAGCTAAGGTAGAGGGAGTAGAGGTTGAGGATGAGATAACTTAGAACACCAGGATGAATTAAGACAATGGAAGTCCTTAGAGGTTTTGGGTAGAGGCACAATGAAACCACTTTATAAGTTAAGGTTAGCTCTGGGGTAGAACTTACCATGGAAAATATGGTAAGCGAAGTAATGCAGGAATACCACTTACGAGCTTTTAGGAGTAGTCTAGATGTACAGTGTTGGTGAGAGAAAGAGAAGAAAACATGGGAGAGTTTAAAGAAAGATCTGCTAAGATTTGAGAACGAAATGGATGTGAGGAGTGATCATGTTCAGTTTGAACCTGTTACACTTGAGGAGACTGACCTATATTCAAGTAAGAGAGGTTTGTTTAGTAGACAGGTAGAGACACATGGGACTAGAATTCAGAGAAAGGATTAGCATTAGATATATAAATTTAACCAAATATCATAAAAACTATTTTTTATTATCTATCTTTCTTCTAAAGATTTTATTTATTTGACACAGAGAGAGGAAGAGAGAGACAGTACAAGCAGGTGGAGCAGGAGACAGAAGGAGAAGGAGAAGCAGGCTCCCCGCTGAGCAGGGAGCTGGATGTAGGGCTCCATCCCAGGACCTTGGGATCATGATGTGAGCCAAAAGCAGACACCTAACCAACTGAGCCACCTAGGTGCCCTTTTATTATCTACCTTTATTATTTAGTGTCTACCTTTACTAAGCAATAGTATTAGTAATTTCTTTTCCTTTAAGGTTTTAGGTCAATAGATGATAAATCCAATTTTCTTCCTTAGATCACTAGACAATAATTTTCAAATAATAAAGATAATAATAACAAATGTTTTTTGAGCACTTACGATATGCTAACCATTGTTCCAGGTGCTTTACATATGTCAACATGTTTACAACCGTTCTATCTGATATAATCACTAGCCCCATTCACAAGTGAGGAAACTGAAACAGGTGCAGACACTTGCCTATGTCACAGAGCTAGTCAGCTGCAGAGCCAAGACGTGGACTCAAGCAGTCTAGCTCTCCTTAACCACCACATATATAACATCTTGGCAAATAATCACACTAAAATGGTTTAGGGTTCAATTCCCCTTTGGAAAGGTTTCAATATAATATATACTTACTTGTAATGTATTTGTATCCCACACTTTCAGAGTTTTATCAAAGGAGCTTGATGTAAACATGCCGGTGTCATGAGGATACCACTGTACAGTCTCCACACTGTATTTGTGAACATCAGGATGGCTTCTACAAAACAGCAATCAAAATTTAGAAATACTTGATTTATACGTGTTTCAAAACTTACACTATACTAACAAGTAGCAGCCTCAAGTAGGACAATATCAATGGCCAAACCTAGATCACAGGCCTGCATCTCAGCTCTCCAGAGGAGAATGTCCAGGCACCTCTAGTTTCAGGCTTCTGTAGTGTAATGTGGAAGCCAGCTTCCTACGAAGGGTCATTAAATGGGAGCCTTCCTATTTCTGTAGTTGGGCCTGGAGGAATAAGGCAGCTACACTGAACCTTTTCATGGAAGGGGCACTGATTTTTCCATACTAGAAGAGACACTCTTTTTGATTTTGGATATGCTTTTCTCAAATAACCATTTTATCAGTATTATCATTCTTAGAATTGTTGAATGCCTCACATAGATAGTTCCATGGTATCCCATGCAATATTGCTTCTGATCAAGGAATTTACTCAATGTCAAAAGAATGCAATTAATTGGTAGATGTCCAAGGCACCACTCTTATGTATCCCTTCACCTATAGAAGCATGATCTGTTGAAGACTCAGTTATGATAGTAGCTATAATACACTACCTCATGAGGGAAACATGCTGTCCTAAAGGAAGCAGGATAAGTTCTGAGCTGATGATAAATACAGTATATGTATCACTTTACTAAATTTTAATTCACAAAAACTGATCATTAGGTAACCCTTATGACATGAAGATGGAAATTTGAACACCAAGTGGTATTTAATATCAGGAATTATTGCGTGAGATAATAAAGTCTCTATTTTTAGAGATATAAACAATAATGAATGAAATAATACACTTCCGGAATTTGCTTCAAAATCATCCTCAGTGGGTGGGTGGGGTTAGAGATGAAACAAGATTGGTTATGACTGATAGTTGCTGAATACCACTCTCTCCTTTCATATATGCTGGAAATTTTCCATAACAAAATAAATAAATGAAAGTTAACAGAAGACTATTGAAATCCTACACAGATAGGACCATCATGGTTTCTGATTCCTAAAGGTGAATGTTTGGATCAATACAGGATGAAGGACATTAAGCACCTGAATGAATGAGAACATGAAGTAAAGCCTTAAAGTTCTATGCTTCAGTTCTGGCATTGAGAGAGCTGCACAAAAGGACTATGGGGTTTACCCATGATTCCTTTCTATGTCATGTATAATTTATACATTTTAACTGATTTCCATTTTCTTTCCTCTCTCTTGCCTCCATTATTTTATACAGGTTAAAAACAAACTGAGTCCACAGGTTGCATAATTTCATAAAAGATCATGTAAAACTAGTGGAAGAATGGACTTTATCTTGAACTGGAGCTGGATGTAGTAATTAAGCAGACTGAGGATCTATCACCTTTTGGGAAAGGGATGATTACATCTTGGTTGTAGAGTGGATACTTGCCTTTTTGGTTGTGGAGTGGATACCTGGAAATTTTTTTAAAGTTGGATCCAAACTCCTCCTATTTGAGGGACATCTCCCTTATTTTACTGCTTCTCGTTACAGAAAGTTAGGGACTCCAGATGTTTTCTTTCCCTTTCCCTTGGAAGTAAGGGCATGGATATATGGTTTAAGCTTCCCCAAACCTGCCTGGGACTCTAAAACTCTAAGTAGGAATGCAAAACTCAGGGATATTTAACAATTATTCATAGTCTTGGAGTTGAGAGTCTGTTGGTGACATGTAGCAGAACCCAAACTAAATTGTTCCTGTGGTGTGACCCCGACTGTTTTCTCTGCCTTAGTTTTTTTTAACCTTCCACTCCTTTTCCACATTTGATTCTCTTACCTTCCCACCAGATATATAAGATACAAAATTTCTTTCCAATAAATTTCTGCTTAAAACAAGGAGAACTGATTTCTATTTGCTCCTAAAAACCTTCATGTATACCAAAATTTTCCAGTTATAGTAAAACAAATCTTTAATGTACTCATTAAAAATAAAAGCTCATTTGTATTTTAAATTTAAATTCAAGAATAGAACAAAATATTATATTATTATCTTATCAGATATGACCTGTTGTTCTCATTTACATTTAATGAGAATTTTGGTACAGAAAGAGAATCTTTTTGGTGCCTAGAACATACACATTAAGTAAAGCAAAAATAAGTATCAGCAAACATTCTAAGCCATATTAACTTAATAAAAACTTTAAGTGAAATTATTTTGTAAAGTTAGATTATCAAATCTTCAGATATAAAAAATGCTACTTTAACTCATTTTGCAAACATGTTCACTGTATGCCCATTTACATTTAAAGTTATGCTTTTACAGACAGAAAGTGAATCCAAGAAGAATGTCATGGTAAAACAAAAGATTGACACACTAAACATTTACTTGACTTTAACTACCAGAAAAGTAGATCACAGTTCCTCAGTAATAACATTAGATAGCATGTGGTATATATGAAAATACTATTTTGATATATAACAAATTAAACAATGTTAAAATGTTATTTAAGATAAAATAATGAATTAAGTGAATTAATATGACTATCTCACACTTTAAATTCAGGGGTTTTTTTTGGGTACGAGTGCAGTGAGAGTATAAAATGGTATAAGCCTCTTAGAAACCAAGTTTCAGACTACTTAAGGCGCTCTCTTGTTGTCTACCAAGTGTCTCTATAATTATATTGTTTCATGGTGTGGTTACAATTTTTAACATGCTTTTTGAAAGACAGTATTTCATTTAAGACTCACAAAAAAACTTACAAGAATGACAGGACAGGTATAATTTATCTCTAAAACAAAATAAGCTGAGGTTCAGAGAAATAGTGTCCCAAATCTTTATTTCCAAAGTGAAGCATCAGAGCTAAGAAACAATTGCAAATCTCCTCCCAAATACTCCATGGATTTATGTACCTATTCTAGTGCTGTGGGAACAGTTTTAATACAGGGTGATTGTTGATACTAATGTTCATGAAGTTTTTCCTTTTGCAAGCCATCTTCTCAACACCCTTTCTCCCCATTACCTCAAAGCTGTGGTAAATATTGGATTGGATACAGGTGACAAGGAAGAATTAAGTAACCATTATGAACAAATTATAACAGTCACAAAACATCTTTCTAGATGCTGAAAAATAATTCTCACAAGACTGGAAAGCCAGTAAAGAATAGTTCCAGAGGGGCGCCTGGGTGGCTCAGTGGATTAAGCCACTGCCTTCGGCTCAGGTCATGATCTCAGTGTCCTGGGATCGAGTCCCGCATCGGGCCCTCTGCTCAGCGGGGAGCCTGCTTCCCCCTCTGTCTCTGCCTGCCTCTCTGCCTACTTGTGATCTCTCTCTCTGTCAAATAAAATAAATAAAATCTTTAAAAAAAAAAAAAAGAATAGTTCCAGAGACTTAGGACAAAGAGAGGTATGTTAAGTTAGGCAGCTTTGAGTAGGTAAAATAGGATTAAAATAGGATTTTCTTTCCCTTATATGTAAAGAGATAAGATGGTTGTGCGTAGGTGTGTATATGTACGTGTTTGGTGAAGGACTGCCAGTATATTTACTGCTTCTAGTCATTAATCTTTTTGTTCTATTAAATATCAGTTGAAAAATAAAATTTTTGTTTATAATTAGCTGGAAGACTTAGAAATAAATCTTATGCTAAGTGGTACTAAAAACTATGATTAGTTACTGCGGCATGCTAACTAGGTGTACCAAAACAGGACATGATCAAAGGTTTTTAGTCTCAAGAAAACATCAAGGGATATCCATGTGAAATGTGACATTTGAATAATCTGCCCGAAACAATCATATGACTGCTATTTTCATGTTTTGCATTTAAAGCAAGAAGTTCATGAATTACATTTTTAATACACACCTGCCAACGGAACACACTGCTTTACATGTGTAATAAGGTTGTCTGCTGGAGTTCTCAAGATCATAAAGTACAATCACACCATCTGAACCACCTGATAACATGCTAATAATAAAAAAGTTCACATTAATTTATCATTTTATGTACTTCATTTATTATATATTTTTGAAAATTACTGATCCATAAACACCCAAATGTATTATGTCCACAAATACAATACAGAGTAAATCTTCATTAATACAGAATTTTTAATAAAGTAAAATTCCTCAATCTAGTATTTGTAGAATTAATATAGAAAGATTCAATCTGTGTCCATTTAAAGTTCACCTTTATAATTCCAAAAAGGACAGTAAAAATAAGGTGGCAAAAGATCTATCTTAATTAGGAAAGTAAAATATTATGAAGTCATTCTTAATATCTTTTTTTTTCTCTGATTCTTAATATCTTAATTAAAATTGTGATGGGGCACCTGGGTGGCTCTGTGGGTTGAAGCCTCTGCCTTCCACTTGGGTCATGGACCTGGGGTCCTGGGATCGAGCCCCGCATTGGGCTCTCTGCTCAGCAGGGAGCCTGCTTCCCTTCCTCTCTCTCTGCCTGCCTCTCTGACTACTTATGGTCTCTGTCTGTCAAATAAATTTTTAAAATCCTTAAAAAAAATTGTGATAAATGAAAATGGTATCAGACCAGCTATTACTGATACTAGTTATCTGACTCTGGGCAAGTTACTTCACCTGTCTAAGCCTTCAAACATTTGTGAAAAGGGGTGCATTTTCATCTAAATCATCAAGATGATGTAAAGATAGAAGTTTTATTGGAGTTTTATACTGCCTCACAAAAAATAAAGGATTAATAAATGTTATATTTAATATTAAAAACACATTTACTCACTTTATTCAACTTTGACCACCTGAAATGTTAGGCACTCTGCTAATATAATTGTAAGACAGGCATTGTTTATGTCTTTCAATCTAGCAGAAAAGACAGGTCTATGGGTTTATATATCTAAATGAAGAATTGCTATTTGTTAATCTTATTGCTCATAACCAAAGCTCATGTTTCTGTCTCATCTGGTTCTCTGATTTTACTCTTTGGTAAATTGCTAAGAAAGGGCTAATGAGAGCAACAGTCCCTGAATTCTTATATGTTATTGACAATTTGTCTGTTCTTTTGTACTTGAAAATCAATCTGGCTGGATACACAACCCTTGCACTCACGTTTTATTTCCCTGAACATATGAGATAATAAGCTTCATTTCTTTGGGAATAAAGCCCCAAATTAGTTTAGTTAAAATAGGATTTTCTTTCCCTTATATGTAGTTTTAGATCTTATTTATTTTAGGAAACTTTTCTTGGAGTATACCTTTAATATTAACTCTGTTCTCTTCTTTTGGGTTTCTTCTCTGGGAATTCCAATTAAATGTATGCTGGGTCTTCTTTATCTCCCACATGTGTTCCCATTTCTTGAATTCTTTATCTTTCTCCATTTCTCCTTGATTTTAAAAAAAATCCACCTTTCTACCATCTGTTTCTAAGCTATTACCTCTTGTATTCATTTGCTTGTGTTCTTTATGCTTTAGTCTTCTTTTCTGAAACATTTGCCATTTATTACTTTTTCTTGATTTTGTTCATGTCATTTCTGAGTTTTCTTTTTTTGAAGATTTTATTTATTTATTTGACAGACAGAGATCACAAGTAGGCAGAGAGGCAGGCAGATAGAGAGGGGGAGGCAGGCTCCCTGCTGAGCAGAGAGCCCGATGTAGGGCTCGATTCCAGGACCCTGGGATCATGACCTGAGCCGAAGGCAGAGGCTTAACCCACTGAGCCACCCAGGTGCCCCTGCCCAAAGGATTTAATGCAAAATACAAGTCTTGGCAAACAAATAAAATAGTTATAGATTTCACCACGCAAAGATGAAAAGCACTGTAGTAAGGATCTTGGCTTTTCTCAATATGTTCCGCAAAAAGACTCCTCAGCCTGTATTTCTCACACATATTTTATGCACATATAATTTGTAATTTCTCATATTTCTTACTGACTTGGACAACTGGTAGCCTACTGGCTTCATGTACTTCACAGGTTAGACAAATGATCTCTATTCCGAATGGATGGCTGGAAAAGCACCACTGAATACCTTTTCCACCAGCACCCATGATCAAAAGAAATCAGCTATCCCTTTCTGTTAGTGTCATTATTTTATAAGCAAATGGCCCACAGCTGACCTTGAATGTGAGGTGCTATGTTGCATCTGGAAAAGTTCAGAACAAAGAAAAGAATTATTGCTGATCATCTTAGATTTAACCATGTGCTAAAGTGAGAATGTGTTCACTGTTCACGTTTCCCATATACTACTAGCTGGGACTATGACAGTGGCTGAAAATTAAAAAGAGAATTCTGTCAAACCTGTCTGGTTCATTTTAATGTAAATAATAGTAACACTTCAGTATAATGTAAAAACTCTGGGGCAACGCCAAACACAACATGATACAACAAACTTCAGTTACTGTTATACTTGTTCTAACTACAGACCACATGAAGCTTTTAGAAATTTCTTTTAAGAGTTATATGGGATCAAGATGTTTTAAGTCGGGGGGATGACATGTTCATATTTGCGTTTTTCAAAGCACTCTGGCTGTTGTATGGACAATGGACTCAAAGGAATAAAAGTATAGGTGATAATGCTTTTGATTAATAGGAGTAGAAGCAACCATTTATGATATGCCAGGTCCTATGCTAATCATGTTACACATAAAATCTCAATTAAATTACAACAAACTTATCAGGTAACTATTATTGTTAGCACTGTATAGCTAAGGCAACTGAGGATTAAAAAGGTTAGGTCAACTGCTGAAGGTCACTTAGCTGCCAAGTGAAAAGTCCAGGAGGAGCTCAAATAAAGGTCTGGATTTCTACAAGCTTAATTCTCCAACATATATTTTCACTTTTTATATTCTATTTCTTTTCCCATTAAACGCCTTCAGAACAGCAACTCTGTTTTAAATTGGTACCTAAAGCACATACCCCAGCACTTAAAAGCCCTCTGTATCAAAGGAAGTTCCATGTCGGTTACAATGAATATATTTATAAAAAGTAGTTTGGAAATGTTAACCTGGCAACATTTTAAGGGTGTGATCTTATTTATTAAATTAGTAATGTCAGATTTATAATGCCACAATTTAGAAATTTTACTACTTTTTGTGAACCTTTACGAAAGTAATTTGAAAGCAAGATTTTACTAGATCTCACTTTGAACAACAAAAAAAGGGCTGTTAAATTTATAAACTTACTATCTTGCTTCAACAGGTTCAATGTCAAGGGTGTTAACTCCACTGCCATGGATCCTTTCAACATCTCTGTCTTTGTTTAACTCCAGTCCCAAAACCCTTCAAAAAACAGAAAAATGGAAAAGGGTGAAAGGTAAGATGAAACTAAACAATAATAAAGTAATTTAATCATAAAACATCCTTATTTCACCAAAATTACATGTAGTACAAAAATTGCAAGTAATGCTTAAATCTTCTACCACACATTCAAAGGTACTTATAGATTTACAGGATGCCTGGGTGGCTCAGTTGGTTAAGCTGCTGCCTTCAGCTCAGATCATGATGCCGGGGTCCTGGGATCGAGTCCCACATCGGGATCCTTGCTCAGCAGGGAGCCTGCTTCTCCCTTGGCCTATCGCTCCCCCTGCTTGTGCTCGCATTCTCCTTCTCTCCGACAAATCAATAAATAATCTTAAAAAAAAAAAAAAAATGGAGGGGCGCCTGGTTGGCTCAGTGGGTTAAGCCTCTGCCTTTGGCTCAGGTCATGATCTCAAGGTCTTGGGATTGAGCCCCACATCAGGCTTTCTGCTCAGTGGGAGCCTACTTCCCCCCCCCCCCCCCGCCTGCTGCTCTGCCCACTTGTGATCTCTCTCTCTGTGTCCAGTAAATAATAATAAAATAAATAAAATCTTTTAAAAAAAGTTATTTATAGATTTTTAAAGACCTTACATGAGTTAAAAAAAATACCAACAGGAACAATTACATGTAAAGAATTTCTCCAGGTACTTCATTACGTTTTTATTAACGTATTTAGAAACTGAAATAAACTTTCACGAAAAGTTAAATTCTGCTATCTTAAACTTAACTGAGGACGCCTAGTGGACAAAAGCTTAAATTACAGTTGTTGTTGTTTTTTTTAAGATTTTTATTTATTTATTTGACAGACAGAGCTCACAAGTAGGCAGAGAGGCAGGCAGAGAGAGATAGAGGAGGAAGCAGGCTCCCCGTGGACCAGAGAGCCTGATGTGGGGCTCAATCCCAGGATTCTGAGATCATAACCTGAGCTGAAGGCAGAGGCTTTAACCCACTGAGCCACCCAGGCGCCCCAAATTACAGTATTTTTTTAAAAAATTCCCTAGAAGTGTTTCTAGGCCTTAGGTAAAATACAATGAGTATGTTCAAACAATGATTAAGCACACTTTTAAAAAGCCAATTAAATATTTATAAAAAGACAAGTACTCTTAAATTAAGTTGAATGAAATTTCTTACATTACATAACTGTAAACCATCATTATTCTGAAGAGGATATTAAGATTAAATGAGTTAATACATGAAGAGTGCTCATTACAATGACTAGTAAGTGCCCAGTGAAAGTCTTATTAGAATGTCTTAGTCTGTTGGATGTTAAGGAACATTTATGTTAATTTAACTAGAATGATTTCTGAATTCATTATTGACCAACATGATGCTATCTATATGAAAAATTTTAGCCTATGGTCAATTTTTAAAAAAATAAAAATGCACAGTGCTAGAAAAGGTACAAATTGATACTTTTATGTCCTTACAGTAGCAGTATATAAACATTATAAACATTTTAGTAATCATTTTTACGTATTAAATGTTTGATTTAAAGATATACGCAGGCCTTTGTCTTCACAAACAGTTTAGCCTTAGGTTCAAATATCCAGTCTAACACTTACTACTTTTCTGACTTTGATCAGTAACAGTAACAGCTAATATTAAGAGCCTACCATTAGTCAACACTGTGATTAGTAGTAAAATAAGTGTAATAAGTGTTAATCTGAACTGATAGATTTCCTAGGTGGTAGGTTATATTAGTAACTGTTCTGATTATAAATCTAAGACATAAGTAATTCATCTAACACCATACATCTAATAACTGGCTGAACTGGGATCTGAACTCTTGACACTTTCTCTCAGACCATTATGCTGTTCTGCCATCTCTGAGCTTCAGTATTTCACCAGAAAATAATTTTTCATATTTTTCAGGGAAATTCCCATTTCTTCTTAAAATATTTTTCTATTTTTCAATTTTACTTTTTTTTTTTTTTTTGAGAGCAAGCGAGCATGGGTGAGGTGGGGTGGGGGAGAGGAGAGGGAGAAAAAGAGAATCTTAAGCCCCAACACAAGTCTGGATCTCACAACCCTGAGATCCTGACCTGAGCCAAAATCAAGACTCAGATGCTTAACTAACTGAGCCACCCAAGCACTCATATTTGATGATTTTTCAAATAACAGTAATCTGTGCTTCTCATAACCAGTAAAATACCATACAAACATGAACAAAGGTAATTACCCCTTCCTTGAGTTCCTTTCTCTGAACAGTGAGAAATGTAGCTCTCACTATCATTAATATGTTTATTTATCTGAACAATACAAATGAACGTAACCAATATCCCTTCACCAATACCATCCCCGCCCCCAACAAGAAAATTGCTTACCAGGCATGGGCTTTGATTTCTGCCTCCCCTAACACTTCTATTACCTGAGCTTGTCAGTCCCCACAGACTACCTCCTCAGCCTGCACACTCTAATCCCAGCCTGTGTATGGAAGCCTACTTCTGCCCAACCTAAAGACTTTAGGACTGAATTTTAAGGGAACTAAAAGGGGTTAAATGAAAAGTAAGAGGGTAATATGGTAGGTAAACAAGGGTAGGGTGTGTGTGGAAGGAGGCAAGGTGTGCAAAAAAGGAGTTAACACAGCATGCCAGAGACTGCTATCCTTAGAAAGTCCTACTTGCAAGATTAGCCTTTGTCTCCTTCTGTGATTTCAGGAGGTTTCTATCATTCCTGGATAAGAATGGTTCACTGAGCCTCAACTATGTGGAGCCAACAAGGTGCTCTGTGATGAATACCTGCTGTCCTTCTGGGTGTCTGGAATTTTGGTACATGTTAAATACACGCATGCACATGCCAGAAATTCTGGTTCATGCTCTAAAAGAACAGATAAAGTCCTTCAGACAGAAGGGAAATGATATTTGAAAACTTGGGATATCAGGATTGAGGAGAGAGCAACAGAAAAGATAAATATCTAGGCAAATAAAACTGACAAAGTATGCATGATAGTTGAAAAAAATGTATTAACATTATCAGATGGGGTTTACAATGTATATAAATGCAGTATGTGAGACAACATATATGATGGAGAATAAAGAGTGATGAAGTTTCTATATGCCAAATGAAGCAGTAAAATATTGATTCTAAGCAGAGAATGAAAAGTTAAATGGGTATTTTATAATTCCTAGAGCAATCACCAAAAACAATTATATAATGAGATGTCACAAGAGATAAAATGGAATATTAAATAATGTTCAAATAATTCCCAAAAAAGCAGGAAAGGGGGAAAAATTTGGAGCAACCAGCACTCTCATCCCTCACTGGTGGGAATGTTAAGCTTCCAGAAAACTACGTTTCTAAAAAGTGAAACACAGGCTCTAGTCATTCCCCTGTTAGGCATGCAGCCAAGAGAAATAAAAGTACATTTCCACACAGACTCGTACATGAACATTCACAGCAACTTTATATGTAATTGCCCAAAACTGGAAACATTTAAATGCCATCAACAAGTGAATGGATAAATAAACTGTGATATAGCCACAGAATACAGTATTTCTCAATAGTAAAAAAGAATCAAAAGGAGAAATTTCAAAATAATTATGCTGAATGAAAAGACCAGACAAAGCATAATTTGTACAAAATTCTGGAATATGCAAGTAATCTATGCTGACAGTAAGCAGAGGAGTGGTTTCCTGGAATAGAACAGCATGAAGCAGGGAAAGAAATAAAAAGCAGCATTACAAAAAGTTAGGATGCAATTTTTGGCTTATGTATATTAGTTATTTTGGTGGTGATGGCTTCAAAAGCATGTATGTATGTCAAAATCCATCCAATCGTTTACTCTAATTTAATGTGCAGTTTACTGTGTGTCAATTATACCTCAAGAAAGTTAAAAAAAAAAAAAAGGTGGGTAAGAATTGTAAACTTTGCACATCAGTGTTTATGCTTTTGCCCTTAATCATTGACAATGAAGAAATTGGGGTAAATTAGAATCGACCTCTTCCTTAAATAAAAAAGGACTGTGTGGTTGTTTAGTTAAGCAAAGACATCACTTAATGAGGGAATCTTTAAAAAGAAACACTACCTTCAATACTTTATCTCAACTTAAATATATAAGCAATCCTCACTTTGCACAGTTTGCAATGAAGCATGGAATGGAAGTTACCATGATTGAAATAACCAGACCCCCAAACAATATGTTTCAAAATTCAGTTGCCATGGTGTATTAACTGTGACTAATAGCATAAAGCACAAAGTTGGCTCCCAGCTTTTCAGTCCACAAATCACTACAAAAATAACATGGACATCATAATTTGTGAGCAATTTACATGACTTCTTTCAAAGTCTGCAGGTGACTGGTTACTGTGGATTTGTTATTCAATTCATAGAGAGACCGCAAAGTTCTGTGCTTCTGAGATAAACTTGTATGAAATTTTAGAAAAATGGATAATGAAAAGAGGGAATTGACCAACAAAATGGAGGTGCACCAAAAATAAGCTAAGTGATAATACTGGAAATAAAACTCAAATGGAATGTAAATGGAGTTACAGAAGAAATAGCTGACTGTGGAAATGTTGACAGTGTGGCCATTTGAGACTCTCTAGAGAAAGACTGAGGAAATCAAAGCAGGTGAGTGAACTTATCCAAATAAATGAGGAAAAGTGGTTGTGATGAGAAGGCTGAAGAGGTCTGAGAGGAAATGACACTGGCAAAAACGTTTACATTAAAAACTCTCAGAGATATTTCACGACGTTGAAATGCAAAGGACAAAATGTTGGAACCTGATTCAGAAAGAAGAATGATAATTAGCCAAAATATAGAAATATACTCAACTTGCATTAGAAGTTATATAATGAGAAGATCAGTGCCACTCAAACTACTCTTGATTTCAGATGAATTTTTCTTTAAACAAAGAAATAACTGAGTTTTCATTGTTTCTAATGTCTTCTATTACAGTGTACTAATATTAGCTTTACTATTTTTTCATTTCTTGCCTATTTTTATAACAGTAAAAGTTTACTGCTTTGAAGGGGCACATGCACCCCAATGTTTATAGCAGCAATGTCCACAATAGCCAAATTATGGGAAGAGCCTAGATGTCCATCAACAGATGAATGGATAAAGAAGATGTTGTATATATACACAACAGAGTACTATGCAGCTATCAAAACCCCCAAAATCTTGCCATATGCAATGAAGTGGATAGAACTAGAGGGTATATGCTAAGTAAAATAAGTCAATCAGAGAAAGACAACTATCATATGATCTCTCTGATACGAAGAATTAGAGAAACAAGACAAAGGATCATAGGGGAAGGGAGGGAAAAATGAAAGAAGATGAAACTAGAGAGGGAGACAAATAAGAGAATCTTAATCTCAGGAAACAAACTAGGGTTGCTGGAAGGGAGGGGAGTGGGAGGGATGGAGTGGCTGGGTGATGGACATTGGGGAGGGTATGTGCTATGGTAAGTGCTGTGAATTGTGTAAGACTGATGAATCAAAGACCTGTATCCCTGAAACAAATAATATGTTAATAAACAATTTAACAAAAAAAAGTTTACTGTTTGACAAAGGAATTTTAAATATCACAGAACAATGGTAATTGTTCCCCATCCACCTGATTATGCAAAGCAAGGATTATCAGAGTATTTATATGCCAGATGTTTGAAGTAAAGTTAAATATGCTGAACGGAATGCCATATCATCTTCTTTTACAAACCGTACTCACAACTATATGTATTCTATGATTTTCAAAAATATGTTTTATTTGGGGATCTGGGGTGACTTAATCGGTTGAGTGTCCCACTCTTTATTTTGATTCAGGGTCATGAGACTGGATTCTGTGTCAAGCTCTGCACTGAGCATAGACCTGCTTAAGATTCTCTCCCTCTCTATCTGCCCCTCCCCTGCTTGCAAGTGTGCACGTGTGTGTGTACTCTCTCAATAAATAAATAAATTAAAATTTAAAAATGTTTTATTATTAATTTATCATTTTAATTGAGTAAACATTTAAGGCATATGCCAAACAAATGACTATGGAATCTCAAGACATGCAACTGAATGTGGAATCTTTCTCAAGCAATGGTTGTCAATCCTGGCTGTACACTATTATCACCTATGGAGCTTTAAAAAAGTTCCAGAATTGGGACACCTGGGTGGCTTGGTTGGTTGGACAACTGCCTTCGGCTCAGGTCATGATCCCGGAGTTCCGAGATAGAGTCCCGCATCGGGCTCCCAGCTCCACGGGGAGTCTGCTTATCTCTATGACCTTCTCCTCACTCATGTTCTCTCTCACTGTCTCTCTCTCAAATAAATAAAAAAAAATCTTAAAAAAAAAAGTTCCAGAATTAATTAATTAATTAAATTTAATTCAATTAAATCAGAATTTCTGGGGTTGCAATCTTGGCATGAATACATTTTCCAAAGTATTTTTTCCAAATCACCGCAGGTGATTCTAATATTATGGCAAAGTTGAAACAATCTGTTCTTACTAATTTCCTCCAGTCTTTCATAATATGATTTTCTCAATGATACCTCATTAAAAACACTTAATTTTAAGCAATTTGTTTGGATCATTTAAAAAATGGTCCATTTAGTTTAAGAATAACAATTCTTTTTGACTTTGTATTTCATTAGTTCTTATTAAAATGGCATAATCAGAATAATAAAACTGAAAAAAAAAGAATAATAAAACTGGCATTATCAGAATTAGGGACAAATACAGATTTTTGATAAGCATATAAAGAAACTGGTGGGAGGGATGCCCATGGGATTGCTAGATTATAGGTTTTTAGCCACAAGTGTGAAGTATGCTGGGGGAAGCAGCATGTTTTACACGGAAAGTGAAATCCATTCACAGATGGATTAATCTGGTGACCTTCTAAGGAGACATTCACTATTTCAAAACTGTACTTCTTCTAATGAAGATGTTTAGGTCATGGAATTTTAACAGAGTGATACTTAGCTGCATTGTCAGACAGCGGTCTATTTGGGATTAAAAGAATCTGGAGAAACCCAATGTTTTAGACCCTCAGTAGCTCACATGATTTAAATTATTACTGGTATGTTAAGACTTCTGAACTTAATGGGGAAAAACTAATGTGGCTTCTTTTCAAAAAAGTACAGCTATTTTCACTAAAACTAAAGGTCTTACAGTCAAGTTCATTTACTTTCCAATGTTTAATTTGCTGATCCTAATGGAAGAACTGCAGAACTACTTGGTGGAAACAAGCCAGATTATCAGAGGAGATTGATCAGTTTTGATAAACATAAATTTTGAATTTCCGAAATCACCTAAAACTCTGGATATGTCTGTATGCTTTTATTAGAGTGGATCACTGAGCTGAATAGGAATTACTGTCAACTCTGCACTGAAAGGAGGTAGAGACAGAGGGCTAACTGCAGATGCAGCCCAAACATGTTTAAAATTGATCAAAATGTGGTTAAAAGATTGTTTATTTAGTTGAAATTACATGTAATATCTGAAACATTTGTCCATTCTAAAAGCATAATACTAAATATAAGTCTGATACAACATTTTAGAACACAAAATATCATGTAAATTGCTTGCCAAAAACAGGTAAAAGATTATTAGATAGGTTGAAAAACTGATGGATATGATTTTTAGATTATTATATTAGATTGATTATATTATATTAGATCTAAATATTATATTATATTTAGATTATAATATTAGATATATATATTACAATATTAGATTGTAATGCATTACAATAATTTATTATTTTTGTCTGTTTTCAGCTGTGGTAGGGAACCTAGAAGGTGACTTCCACTGTCTCCACCTCCTGGTAGTCACACCTGCAGGTCATTTCCTTTCCTTGTGTCCTTGAGTATGGGCTAGACCCAATGACTCACTTCTCCTGAACAGAATGCAACAAAACTGATGAGATACCTTTCTGAGATCAGATTATAAGGAATCTGTCTCACATCTTGCTTGCCCTTTCCTACTCTCTTACTTTCTTGCTTTGATGAAAGCCAGCTATCATGTTGAGATTTGCGAGGTCTATGTGAAAAATAACTGGAACTGAGGGAGACCTCTGGACCAAAGTCAGGGAAGAATTAAATCCTGTTCTGAGTGAGTTTGAAAGTGGATCCTCCCAGAGTCCAGCCTTGAAATGACTATAATACCAGTCAATATCTTCACTGCAGCCTTCTGAGAGACTCTGAGCCAGAAGACCTAGCTAAGACACACACCGATTCCTTACCCCAACACTTGTGAGTTAATAAACCTTTTGTTGTTTTAAGCTAAGTTTTGGAGGGTACTTTGTTACCCTTTCACTGATAACTTATGCATAGGGTACTTTGTTACCCACCCACTGATAACTAATGCAGCAGGTAAGTCTTCTTTTGGGGTATTAGAAAAAATCATATCCATCAGTTTTTCAATAAGCAACTGTATTCTGCTTTTCTCTCCTTAAGTTTCTTTAAAACGCCATCAGTGTTGGCAGTTCCGACTTCTTTTCCTGGCATTCTTCAACTCACTGAAATCTTACTTTATTCGCATGATTCTCCTGAAAATGCTCTTCCCAATGCCATCAGTTTTCACACTGTTGGTTCAATATAACTCACACTTTTAGTTCCCTTTATTCCTATTTCTTGAATGCATGCTATTCACTCAACAGAAACTCTTCTACGTCTCCTTTCTCATGTCTCTTTTCTCAGAGGTCAAGAAGACAATATAAACTAATAAGAAAATATGCACATAATACAATTTCAGTAGTAAAAATTGAACAGATAAGCAGAGTGATGGGATGGAGAACCACTAAGAGCAAGAAGAGGGCTACGGCCAGCAAATGGCACATATAAGGGTTTCCTCTTCTTTCATTTTATGAGACATTTTGTTGCCCTGGTTTTGCTGCCACGGTTCATTTTTAGTCTTTTCTTCTCCCTAACTTTAAATGTTGATGTTTCTCAGATTTTTGGTCACTGAACTGCTTTTCTTACTCTACAAGTAATGCCTGGATGATCTCATCTCCACCTCACTTCATGTATCATCTCACATTAAAGATATCTCAATTTCTCCTGAGCATTAAATATGTACACTCAACTTTGTCCTCATCTTCACAGGTTCTCTGAAAGCAATATGGGAAGGGCTGCCTATGTGGCTCAAGTCAGTTACGAATCTGATGTCAGTTCTGGTCAGAATCTCAGGGTCCTGGGCTTCCCGCTCACTGGGGAGTCTGTTTGTCCCTCTCTACCTGGCCCTCCCTCATGCTCCTGCTCTTTCTCTCTCAAATGGGTAGATAAAACCTTTGAAAATTTTTAAAAAGTAGTACAGAAAAGTCAATATGGGCAAGTTACATTCACTCTGCTACATAAAAAGCACATACCTGGGAATCACCGTTGACTCTTTCCATCATTTACTAGAATCAACCAATTTACACGGCTGGTTGATTCTATTTCTTAAAAAAAAAAAATATATATATATATACACACACATATATGTATATATACATACATATATATGTATGTATGTATGTATATATATAAAATATTTTCAACCCAACCACCATTTCCCAGGCTTCCATCTGCTGTCTTCTGGACAACTGGAACAGTTACCTAACTTGACTCCCATTCTGGCTCTCAACTTCAATCCATTCTCCAAATATATGACAAAATCCACTGTCACATTCTTCTCATCGCCATACCTGTTCACCAACTACACAAGGATCTTCCTCACCTAGCGCCGGACTACATCTCTAGCTTCATCTCTTGTCAATGGTCCCCTTGTCTGCTCTAGGCATGGTAAACTTTGTTCAATTCCTGGCCAATGCTCTGCCCTTAACATAATGCTTGGCAAACAAATGCTCAGTAAATATATCGACTGAACGAATGAAGGAATCCTAGGAGAGTAGTTATTCCTTGGGGAGTGGGGAGGAAATGTAATGTGAGGGAAAATAAGATAAAACTAAAGTATCTTCCCCAGAGGCCTCGTGTGCGTCCACCAGCCTACAGGTATGTAGAAGGCATCTTATTTTCGTAAGCAGAAGAAATTAAAGTCGAGTTTGGTGAAAGTAAGGTGATAATAAGGCGGGAAAGTGGGAGGCAAGACTAACACAGAAATTGGTCCGTATTTGAAATCGCCCGTTTGAGGAAAAAAATAAGGTTTTCTTTACCTCCGTGTGGACTCCGCTCTCCGGAGGCGAAGAGGGTCGTCCAAACCCGCCTGTCTTGCTAATAAAAACCCTAACATTCCGTTCCTTCACACTAGCTCGAAAACTGGACGCCGCCATGACAGAGCTCGGAGGCCGGGCTGTAACAGTGGTGTCTTCTATTGGCCAAGCAACGTACCATCCGACCAATGGTGAGCGCCGTTACTAGAAGGGCGTGAGGACGGAGTGGGTGGGCGGGGCCCGCTCCTGGCTAGCGTTTGTGCTTCCGTCGTGGCGCATCCGTCTGCGATTTGTGCTTGAATCCCGGCCGAAGGCATGGGTTGGTCTCAGAATTTGTTCCGCGCCTTAGGGAGAGCGCTGTCAAAGGAAGCGAAGCAGCAAGTAGGCACAGACCAGTTTGGGAACAAATACTACTATGTCCCGGAATACAAGAACTGGAGAGGTGAGATGACAGCCAGAGGAGCGGTTGAGCGGTCAGTAAATAAGGGAAACGTCAGAGTGTCTGGTAAACTAACACAGCGTGCAATGGCTGGGATGTCACTTGGGGGGACAGCCCAAATTCATTCCCCCTGTCTCCCCTTCACTCTGAGCTGAGCACTTGGAGCCGCGGTCCGGTCCGCAGTGTGCCGGTGGTTCGTGGATTGCAGCGGCTCCGTGAGGTGTCACCGGGCGCTACCCGCGCGAGCGCCGCGCCGCCCACGCAGCTCTCTCCTCCGGGGATCAAGAGCCCACCCGCTGACGACGCCTCGGCGCTGGTCCCGGCCACTAGGCGATCCAGAAAGGGACAAGTCCGCGGAGGTCTTTAATCAGAGGGCCTCAGGAAGGCAGGGAAGCTGCTTTTCCTCCTCCTGCACCCTTCTTGGCGACCAGGCCGCCTCCGCTTGCTTCTTTCCTGGTATTGACCTTTTTGAGTAGCTATGGCGCTGGCCTCACGCGTCCCCTTCGTCCGACTGTCAGAAGTGGGACTGTGCACACTGTGGAGAAAAGGTTTTATGTTCCCTTTCCCATGAATTTGCGCTCCAAAACCCCGGGGAGCTCACTCTAAGGTCATTGCTCTAATCGTGGTGTTTCCTAGGGTTCATGCAAAGTAGTGGGGTTTGGGGAGTTAGGGGACGTTCCTGTCGCGTAGAAATCACATCACGTAGCAGCCGTTTTAACCTTTTCCGTGTGGTTCCGTCATCTCAGTGTAGATCTCAGGCTTTGGGATCAGAAGGGATTGGGTTAAAATTTCAGCCCTAAAACGTAGTAACTGAGGGAAAACTGACAAGATATTTGTCCTCCCAAGTCTCAGTCTCCTCACTTGGAAGTTAGAAATGATAATAATAGCAGTTATTGAGAAGCACTAAAGTCTTTCCAATATTGTGATCCATTCATTTCCGATAGCTCTAGTCAAAGAATTATTCCTTCCTTCCTTAGAGCACGTGAAAGTGTATTCAGTGATTTATCACTCAAAATTGTTCTGCTTAGCCTTTTTCCCTAACTTAATATCTAAGCCTTGTTTCCCATTAAATGAGCTTCTAAATTTTGTCAGGGTCGGGAATATGTCTTTTTTTCTTTTTTCTTTTTTTTTAAAGTCCACGAAGAACCTAGCAGGTTGATGGTGTTTCTTCACAAATTGGGACCAGAAGGAAAGATGTTTCTTTTCCATAAGTTGCCAGTAGCATTAAAAAATATGCAAATGTCTGTTGCCTTTTTTATTGAAGTATAATTTACGTACAGTAACACTTATCCTTTTTGGTGTATGGTTTTATGATTTTTTTTTAAATGCATAGTCCTTTAACTATCACACAATCAGGATACCGAATGTTCCTTCATTCCCAAAGTTCCCTCTACCCCTTAGTAATTCATTCCCCTACCTGATAACCAGGCATTGGCAACCAGTGATCTGTTTTAGGTCCCTACGATTTGCCTTTTCCAGGATATCATATAAATGAAATTATGGAGGAGGTAGTCTTTCCAAGAAAGCTTATTTCAGACAGCGTAATGCAGTTAAGATTGATTCATGTGTCAGTAGTTGTTCCTTTTTATGGCTAAGTAGTAGTTCATTTATGGGTTTACCACACTTTATCCATCTCCAGTACTTTGGGTTGTTTCTAGATTTTGGTGATTATGAAGAAAGCTTCTATAAACATTTCCATGCAGGAATTTGTGTGAATCTTTTTCCACTTCTCTTGGGTAAAACCTAGGAGTGAGATTGTTGGGTTGTGTGCATCTGTATATAACTTTGTAAGAAACTATCCCACTCTTTTCCACATTGGCTATATCATTTTGCATTCCTGCCAGCAATGTTAAAGAAAATTCTTGTTACACATCCTCACCAGCCCTTTGTATTGTCAGGTTTTTGTTGTTGTTTTTATTGTTATTTTAGCCATTCTATTAATTGCATAGTGGTGTCTCATTGTGGTTTTGATTTTCATTTTCCTGATGACTGAGAATGTTGAGAATCTATTTATGTGCTTATTTGCCATCCCAAGATCTTTGGTGAAGTATCCCTTCAAATCTTTCGACCATTAAAAATAATTTGGATCAACTTCCTTGTATCGTTTCAGTGGAAATACGTATAGCATGATTGAAGAAAGATTTAAATTAACAAAATCATGTGTATTCTAAGACAACATAATTTGTGAGTCAAAGGATATGTTGATCTTTAATCTTATGATGATACCAAATGGTTTTCCAAAGTGATTATAAATTTCTACTTCTATCAGCTTGATATTTGGAATTCATGTACTCTTGGCTGGCTGTAAGAAAATGAGGCTTTTATTGATGATATAGGAGAATCATTGTATGCTGCTATATAACATATCTGTGTTACTCCGTTTTTAGATAATTGAAGCCTGTGGCACAGACACATATTACAGTTTGTAAATACTGTCACACATTTCCTAAGCTTTCTGCTATTTATAGGGGGCAATGTCTTTGTTTGTTGTAATGCAAGTTTTCAAAAAATGAGTCATCTAACTTTCTTATTTCCTTGGTATGAAAGATGGTTTTTTGAATTGAGTTTCTTTGAATTGAATGAATTGTTAAGTATTTAACATCACCATTGAAGAGTATTTAAGAGCTCTTCAGAGGAAATGACTTTTTCTTCTAATTCAATTAATTAGTGTGGTGCCAGTCATTAAAGAACTACTATACTTTCCACATTAGGATATGATTTAATGAGAGCAAAGATACTTATGCAATTTAAAATAAATCTCTGGAGTATTGTCCAGTCAGCTGAATTTAAGTTTAGAATTGATTGTTGAAATTTTAACTAAAAAAAAAAAAAAAAACACGAAAAAACCATATTGGCATCTGAGAATAAGAAGATTATGAAGATAACATTTGTTGGCGTTTTTAAGGAAAATTTGTTAATCAACATATTCTTATTATTGAAAGTTTGCTTCTTGTATGGAAGGTTACTTAGTAAAAGATTCTACAAATAAACTTTGTCTAGAACTTTCCTTTGATATTGCACGCTTTTAATTTATAGTGCCTCCGAATTTTTATCTGTCTGGTTCCATTTATCTCATGTTTCAAAAGGAGTTCCCTTCCTAAGGTAAATTCTTGTATACTTAATTCTGACCAGGACCTTTTTGAACCTTGTTTTATTATTTTCATCTTTATCTTTTGCACATTTATTAAACATCTGCACCCAGTTACCACTAACAAGTTTATTACTGAAAGATTGTTTTGAGTTGTTAATTTCCTAATAGATGTTGTGAATGTCCAAATTTGGCAAGGAAGGTGAATATCATGCATAATTTGCAAAAAACAAGGCTTGGACTATTGTCTTTGGCTCTGGACACCACACTTTAGGAGAGATGATTGAAAATCTAGAGTGTCCAGACAGGAGTAGTTATGAAAATAAAAATTTCCAGAAATTATATCTGTGACTATTAGCTGTTAATTTTGAAGATAAGATTTAGGAGTAGCTTTAGATATTTGGAAGATTATTGTATAGAAAACGATTAGGTTAATCTCTGCAGCCCTTTAAATCAGAACTTAGGTCAGAGGGGAAATATTTACCTTTTTTGAAGAAACAACTTTCAGCCTATTAGAGCCATGCTAGAAAAGGAAGAGAGTGCCTAATGTTTAATTATAACTGAGAGAATTTGGGGAGATAAGGAGCTGGATACATTTGATTAGCGCCTTGAGTGATAAATACAATTTCAGAAAGAGTATTTGAAGAGCATTCCCAGCCAGGGCTAGGAAGGGATAGGAAATATCACAGAAATTAGAAGGTAGTCCCATGCTGGTAGACCTCAGTGGAGAAGAGCTAGAGTAAGCTGTTTTAGTGAGGGGATAGAGCTAGAGTAAGCTGTTTTAGTGAGGGGATAGACAGGATTTAGATAGATACTAAATGGCCTTGAATACTCTAAGTTTCAAGTTTGTACTTTATTCTCTATCTGGTGGATAGCCATTGAAAAGCTTGCGACATGGTCAGAGCTATTAAATGACTCCGGAAGCCCTGTAGAAGGTGAGTTAAAGGGGAGAGAGGAGCTGAAATACTATTTGGTGGGAGCATTGCTAGATTGACTGTGATTCTGGAAAGAGATCTTAGGAGACTCAAGTTTTGATTTAGCAAAACTTTTGAACTTGTTAATTACTTAGACTGGTGGAAAGAGAAAGAAAAGATGAAAGGCCAAAGATGATTTTAATTCTGGAGAGCCCTTGGATTGTGATATACAGATTCCTGCATATAAAGGTTGAAGAGGACAAATGCAAATAGAGAAGTAGACTTTAGGGTGGGTTGGTAAAAGAGTAAGTAGAATTTGTTATAATAGGGCGATTGTAGAGTCAGGCAATTGTGTACTTAGATCTGCAGTTCCAAAGATGTTATTAAAATGCAGATTTGGAAGCCACCTTTATGTAGGTGATCCCTAAAACTTTAAGTTTATTTGAATTGAAGCAGGGAGGGAGTAATCCATATAGATGAGATCAGGAGGCAGATAAATAGGAACACTCATCTCAGGGGCTTCCCATTCAAGGAGGAATATATCCACACTACCTGGCTGACATTCACGAACTTTGAGTCCATCCTAAAAGTGATATTTGTTTATAATCTAATCTTTAGATCAATAATTTTGTTAGATCCATAGATATTCATGCTATTAGAACTCAAACCTGAAAGCTTATGTGATTTTTACCAGGGAGCTGAATCAGGTAATAGTTATTTAATTTTCAGCAATCAGAAAAGAAATAAAAATTGATTGAATGCAGCTATTTAGGAGTTGTATCTAGACTGTTACTTTTCATGATGCTGAGCTTCATTTGATGTTCCCAAAACAGAATTGGGTGGGGGCAAGACAGGAATAGCAACGGATAGTAGATAATAGTGATGCCTTCTTTCAGAATCTGGGTTAAGTGTTTCATCAAACATGGTGAATAGATTTAGTTTTGGAATACGTTTTTAAAAACTGTATAAACCCTCCCTAGGGCTTTTTGCATAGTGAATTGTTTATACTAAGCTACTAGCTGTGATTTTCAAATTGTCTTGTTTTAATAATTACAAAATAAATCTATTCAAATTCAACAATTTAATAGAAAGTCTTACATTCTAAAGGATTTTTAAAATTTTGTTCTCCACTTTTTAATGAAGCATTATTTGTACACTTATGAGAATCGTGAGCAAAGAAAATTTGTCCTAAAGTTTTCATAAAAACATTTACTGCCCGATTATATCTTGTATACTTTCTAATTTATATGGGTATATTTAGACTCACATGTATTTGGATTATCAGTGTGCCAAACACACTATTTATAATAACATTTCCTGAATTTTATATTTCAATCCTTTGGCTAAAAAAAAGTCTTTTAAATACAGAGTTCTCAAACACCTTTGAGAAGCCAAATTGGAAGAGGTATAGACCAAACTTAAAAGTAGTAATTTTAAATTGAGGTTTGTCAGTCTAAAATTGAATTTTATTTAAAATTGAAGGGTATTTTGTATCATTTCCATGTGTTTCCTTTTTTAAAAAAGGATGTTAAAGTAGTTTGATTTTACCTTTTGTTCTACCCAGAGACTCATGTTTTATTTATCCTTTTATTTATTTTTAACTATTGAATTAAGAAATATTTCAGGCATAAAAAGTAGAGAAAATAAGGGGTACCTGGTTGGCTCAGTTAATTGAGTGTGGGACTCTTGGTTTGGTTTTGGCTTAGGTTTGTGATCTGAGGATCATGAGGTCTAGCCCTGTGTGGAGCTCTGGGCTCAGTGGGGAGTCATCCTGGGATTTTCTCCCTCTCCTTCCCTTTCTGCCCCTATCCCTGTGCATATTCAGGCTCTCCTCTCTCTCAAATAAATAAATAAATAAAATCTTTAAAAATAAAGATGGGAACACTTCGGTGGCTCTGTTGGTTAAGCATCTGCATTTTGCTCACGTCATGATCCCAGGGTCCTCGGATGGAGCCCTCCATCGGGCTCCTTACTCAGTAGGAGCCTGCTTCTCCCTTAGCCTGCTGCTCCCCCTGCATGTGCTCTTTGGCTCACAAGTTCTCTCTCTCAAATAACTCATTAAAATCTAAAAAAAAAAAAAAAAAAAGAATAAGTAGAGAAAATGATAAAACAAACCTCCAGGTACCCATCGTTCTCTTTCACAGGTACCAGTTCATGGCTATATTTTATTTTCTCCCTGATTCTACTCATCTTTCCTCTTATTTTGAAACAAATACTAAATATGTCAGTTTACTTGTAAACCACTTAGATTATGCCTCTGAAACACAAGGCTTCTCTTTTTAAATATGACAGTACTCATCATATCGTATAGAAATAAACAATTCCTTAACACGATCAGATATCCTTTTTCTCACATTTCCTTGATTGTCCCTGGTCTTGTTGATTGATTGATTTGTTGACTTATTTTTGCAATTTGTATAAATTTATCTCTGAACAATCTTTATATTATAATTCCTAATATGTTTTTAATTCTCTTGAAATTTGTATGTTCTCTTTTTATGTTGAAATTACCCCCCCCTTTCATACACAGACCCCTGCTTTTTTGGGAGTGGATGTTGAAAAAAAGTAACTTTTTTTATTTAAATGGTGGCAGAATCCAATTATATTTGTTGTAGTGATTTATTTAGCCTTACTTTAGTCATCTTATTTTTTATGCTTTCTGTTGGTTATGTTTTCTAATTCCTGACTACCCCCCTTAGAAGACTTTTGTGACATCTCCCTCATTTTACTTGAAAGTGATTGTACTAAGGGATACCTGTATGAATGCTATGTGCCTGTGGCTTCCCATAGGGCTCTAGTCAAATTTTTCTGGGAGAACTATAGTCTTTACTCAGGATGCTTCACTTTTAGCCCCTGCCAGTAGAAATCTTAAGAATGCCAATAGCAAGTCAGATTTTCTTTTTGACCTTTGACTTTGATCTCAGGCCTGCTGCTTACTTCTTTTTTAACCCCCCCCCCCCCGCCCCCCCGCCCCGTGCTCTCAGGCCTGTTGCTGTAAGCTTGGGGTTCTGTCAGAATTTCTTTTTTGGGAACACCAATAGAGATTCTTCCAGTGTGGCTTATATGTCTGCTAGCTCATAAGCCAGTCAGCATTCCTAAATTTGCCTTCCAGCTCATCTTGTACCATTCATTAATTTCTCATGTAACAAATATTTATTCAGCACTGCTTTATACAAAACATACCTGTTTTATGTATTTCAGATCTATTTGCCTATTTTGATGATGTCCTTAGCTATTTGGTTTTTAGCTTCTTCCCCCACTTATATTTTGAAAGGTTAATTAGGTAAACCTAAATCAATGGCTATTTTATTATTATTTTTTAAAGATTTTATTTATTTATTTATTTGACAGAGAGAGAGAGATCACAAGGAGGCAGAGAGGCAGGCAGAGAGAGGAAGGGAAGTAGGCTCCCTGCCAAGCAGAGAGCCTGATGTGGGGCTCGATCCCAGGACCCTGAGATCATGACCTGAGCTGAAGGCAGAGGTTTTTACCCACTGAGCCTGTAGGCACCCCAGAGATTTTATTTTTAAGCAATCTCTGCACCCTACTTGGGGCTGGACCTACCACCCGAAGATCAAGAGTGGCACACTCCCCCAACTAAGCCACCAGCCAGGTACTCCAATCAATGGGTATTTTTAAACTGAAGTTTTTTCCTCCCTTTGTTCTCAATTTAGCATAGCCTCCAGTCATTTTAGTAATGGTCACATTAATGATAACTACAATTCATCAAGTGCCAACTCTATTTCATATCTTTACAACTCCCATATAATTTGGGATTATTCTCTTTTTCAACATGAGGTGATTGTTTCATTTCTGAATACTTAAATAAGATTCATGTATACATGCCTGGGTAGAGAGAGTAGGTACTCACAAAACAGCTATTCAGTGAATTGAGATATTTATGGACCCAGAATTATAAAAACAACAACAAAGCAAAATTTTTAAAACCACGGGAAATGATGAAGTTGTTTTACAAAATCTTAAAACAGGTGATTAAAGAATATATATTTTTCATTTATGATGAATGGCCAAATTATTCTTCATGGTCTAAAATGCTCTCTTTAGAAATGAGACTATCTTTTCCATAACTTTCCTAATGCAGTTCCGGTTGGCCTTAGCTTCGTCAGTGATCTTCCAAACATAGTTTTATTGCTAGCCTCAAACTTCTGTTATGATACCCAGTCTTATTTTTTTCCCTTAAGGGTGAATATATCATCATTTGATAATCCAAAACCTGTAACATGTACTGTTGCATGTAATTACAGAGTTGGCTTGTTTTGATGATGTTGCCTGAACGTGTTTGTATTTAGTATTTAAATATACTAAAAACTGTAATGAATTAGTATTTGGTTAATTTGCTGTTATTAAGAACCAGACAAATCACATGGTCAGAATTATTAAATAAGGTGTGTCTTGGTTTTTGAGGGTAATTGGAAGATCATGATACAGCTCTTTTATGTGATAGTCTAACATTTGGGAAATAATGAAAACATTTCAGATTTTTCCAGCAGGTGGCAGCATTGTTAAAATAATTGTAGGGTGCCAGTTTATTAAACATTTTTCTTTGAGCTGATTTGAAGGAAGCATCTTTTCTCTAAAATAATTGGATTGAGGGGCACCTGCATGGCTCAGTGGGTTAAGCATCTTGACTCTTGGTTTCAGCTCAAGTCATAATCTCTGGGTCCTGGAATGGAGCCCTGTGTCTGGCTCTGCACCCAATGGGGAGTCTGTTTGTCCCTCTCCTGCTTCTCCCCTATTCCCACATAAATAAATAGGTAAATCTTAAAAAATAAACAATAAAATGATTGGATTTATATTTTTTCCTCTAAATAAACCCTGTACTACTGCTTTATAAACTGCTAACTCTTCAGACAAGAATTTTAAAATGACACTGGATTTTTCCTAGTCTGTAATGAACAACGATATAAATGGCAATTATATTCTGAGGAATTGACCAAAAATTTTTTAAAAATACATAGAATTTTTAGAATAGGAAGAGATATTCTGTCTTGAGTTGTTAGAGATCACAATGTAATCATTACCCTGGACATCAGCAAATTGATAGAAAACCCTAAAATGTTTTATGATATTAACTAAAATAAGTTTTTTGTTTAGGGATATCTAGAAGAAGTTGAGCTTACTTTAAAATACCTTGCTGAATATAAAATAATAGTTATAAACTTTTTATATAGGTTGTCTCAGGGTAGTCTGAAGGTTGGATTTTTAATTTTCTGATGTCTGTTTTAATGTTTAACTCCTTAATTATGTTTTCTTCTGAGATTATGTCAGTTGCTTACCAAATTCCCTACTTTAGTATGTGTCTGCATTCCATGTACTTGAACACTGAATTAATTGTATTTTGGTGAACGGAAAATACCAACATTTTCCCTGTAGTCCTTGATTGCATTCCTGTCTCATACCAGTAGAACCACATCTGTGTCATACTTTCATCTACAAGAAGAACAGGATGAAATGTCACACTCCTATATGTCAATCCTTTATACTGGCTTTAAAATGAATGTAAGCATCATTAGTCTTGAATTCTGTCTTTCCCTGCCAGGGAAATACAGGATTTTTTTCTTTTTCTTTTTTTTTTTGCCAAAATGGAAACTAATAAAGATAGAGTGACTAGACTATATTAAATCTGTTTCTAAGTGAGGCTGAAAATACACAAGAGAAAGAATCATTTGTCCTCTTTTGCTTTGAAGATTTTGTGATTGCTTTACATTAAGAATAATAATGGCAATAACAATATTAATATTTTTTAAGATTTTATTTATTTATTTGACAGAGGAAATCACAAGCAGGCAGAGGCAGGCAGAGAGAGGAGGAAGCAGACTCCCCGCTGAGCAGAGAACCCAATGCGGGACTCAATCCCAGGACCCTGAGATCATGACCCGAGCCGAAGGCAGCAGCCCAACCCACTGAGCCACCCAGGCGCCCAACAATATTAATATTAAATACTATGGATTAGGCACTATTCCTAGCACTTGTTATGATTCACTGTAGTGGTGGAAGAATTACAACAAATAAGGAAAATAATATATCTTTTGTTGCTTTGTCAAGGTTAGCAATGAATTCCATTTATTTTAACATATTTGTGCAAAACCCAGTTTCTCTCTGTTAGTATAAATCAGACAGAACTGTTAACTTTTCTTATTGAGGCCTCTCCCTTTTAGGAGTACTACTCACTTCAGAAATTCATTTCAGCTGCTATTTTAAAACTTTCTAAGTGTTTTTCTACAAGAATTAAAAAATTGAGTTGACATGCTTTTGAGAGTTGAAATTGAATGGGGTTGGATAGAGAATTCTCTTCAGAATCATAGTACAGACTTCATTATATAATTGTTAGAATAAATTTCCATTTTTAAAAATGACTTAGGAATATATATAATTTTTTTAAATTAGTTCTGTAATTTTAACATAGAAGAAGCTATTTCTTTCATCTTTATTGCCTTTGAGGTGACTGGTACCTCCATCTTGTGGTCCAAATGACAAATTGCACCCTTTGCAGAGATTCTAATTAAACTTTTTTCACCCTCTCAGCTGAATATATCATTTAAAGTTATTTATTTTCTGTGCTTTGTTTATTAAAAGCATAAAAGCATAACTTTTTTTCAAGCTTTTATTTAAATTCCAGTTAGTTAACAGATAGTGTAATACTGGTTTCAGAAGTAGAATTTAGTGATTACAGTTAAAAAACAGCGCTTATCACAACCAGTGCCCTCTGTAACACTCATCACCCACCTCCCCTTTAGCAACCTTCAGTTCATTCTCTATAGTTAGGAGTGTCATGGTTTGTCTCCCTCTCTGTCTTTATCTTATTTTATTTTTCTTTCCCTTCCCCTATATTCATCTGTTTTGTTTCTTAAATTCCAAATATGAGTGAGATCATATGGTATTTATCTTTCTCTGGTGGACTTAATTCACTTAGCATAATTCTCTCTAGCTCCATTTATAACATTGCAAATGGCAAGATTTCATTCTTTTTTATGGCTGAGTAATATTCCTGTGTGTGTGTGTGTGTGTGTGTACACACCACATCTTCTTTATCCATTCATCAGTAGATGGATATTTGGGATCTTTCCATAATTTGGCTATTGTTGATAATGCTGCTATAGACATTAGGGTGCATGTATCCCTTCAAATTAGTGTTTTTATATCCTTTGGCTAAATACCTAGTAGTGCAATTCCTGAGTCGTTAGATAGTTCTACTTTTAACTTTTTGAGGAACCTCCATGCTGTTTTCCAGAGTGGCTGCACCAGTTTGCAGTACCACCAACAGTGTAAGAGGATTCTCCTTTCTCTGCATCCTCACCAACATCTGTTGTTTCCCATGTTGCTAATTTTAGCCATTCTGACAGATGTGAGATAGTATCTCATTGTAGTTTTGATTTGTATTTCCCCGATGGGGAGTGATGTTGAGCAACATTTCAAGTGTCTGTTAGCCATCTGGAAAAATTTTTCTTTGGAAAAATGTCTACACATCTCTTCTACCCATTTTTTAACTGGATTATTTGTTTTTTGGGTGTTGAGTTTGCTATGTGCTTTATAGATTTTTGGATATAAACCTTTTATCAGATATGCCATTTGCAAATATCTTCTCCCATTCCAAAGGTTGCCTTCTAGTTTTGTTGACTGTTTCCTTCCCTGTCCAAAGGCTTCTTATCTTGATACAGTTCCAGTAGTTCATTTTCACTTTTATTTCCTTTGGTTCTGGAGATGTATCTAGTAAGAAGTTGCTACAGCCAATGTCAAAGAGGTTGCTGTCTGTGTTCTCCTCCAGGATTTTAGTGGCTTCCTCTCTCAAATTTAGGTCTTTCATCCGTTTTGAACTTATTTTTGTGAGTCATGTAAGAAAGTAGTCCAGTTTCATTCTTTTGCATGTTGCTGTCCAGTTTTTCTAACACCATTTGTTAAAGAGATTGTCTTTTCTCCATTGAATATTCTTTCCTGCTTTGTCAAAGGTTAGTTGACCATATAATTGTGGGTTCATTTCTGGGTTTTCTAATCTGTACTGTTGATCTATATGTCTGTTTTTCTGCCAGTACCATACTGTCTTGATCACTACCACTTTGTAATATAACTTGAAGTCAGGAATCATGATGCCTCCAACTTTGCTTTTCTTTTTCAAGATTGCTTTGGCTAGTCAGGGTCTTTTGTGGTTCCATACAAATTATGGAATTATTATTTGTTCTGGCTCTGTGAAAAATGCTGGTATTATTTTGATAGGGATTGCATTGAATGTATAAATTACTTTGGGTATTATAGACGTTCTAACAATATTTGTTCTTCTAACCCATGAGCATAGAATGTTTTTCCATTTTTTTATGTCATCTTCAATTATTTTCATAAGTGTTTTATGGTTTTCAGAGTACAGATATTTTGCCTCTTTGGATAGGCTTATTTCTAGGTATTGTACTGGTTTTGGTGCAGTTGTAAATGGAATTGATTCCTGATCTCTAGTTCTGCTTCTTTATATTGGTGTACAGAAATGCCACAGATTTATGTACATTGATTTCGTATCCTGCAACCTTACTGAATTTGTGTATTAGTTCTAGTAATTTTTTGGTGGAGTCTTTCAAGTTTTCTATATAGAGTATCATGCCTTCTGCTAAGAGTGAAAGTTTGACTTTTTCCTTGCTGGTTTGAATGTGTTTTATTTCTTTATGTTTTCTGGTTGCTGAGGCTAAGACTTCCAGTACAATGTTAAATAACAGTGGTGAGAGTGGACATTCCTGACTTGTTCCTGATCGTAGAGGAAAAGCCCTTAGTTTTTACCCATTGAAATGATATTAGCTGTGGGTTTTCCATATATGGCCTTTATGATGTTGAGGTATGTTTCCTCTATCCCTACTTTGTTGAGGGTTTTTTATCATGAATTGATGTTGTACTTTGTCAAATGCTTTTTCTTCATCTATTGAGAGCATCATATGGTTCTTATTCTTCTTTTATTAATGTGGTATATCATGTTGATTGATTTGCAAATATTGAATCACCCTTGCAACCCAGGAATAAATCCCATTTGATCGTGGTGAATAATTCTTTTAATATACTGTTGTGTTTGACTTGCTAGTATTTTGTTGAAAATTTTTGCATCCATGTTCATCTCGGATGTGGGCTTATAGTTCTCTTTTTTAATGGAGACTTTGGTTTTGGAATCAGGGTAATGCTGACCTCATAGAATGAGTTTAGATGGTTTCCTTCTATTTCTATTTTTTGGAATAGTTTGAGAAAAATCAGTATTAACTCTTTAAATGTTTGATAGAATTCCCCTGTGAAGTCATTTGGCCCTGGACTTTGGTTTGTTGGGAGAGTTTTTATTTTCTTTGCTAGTTATCAGTGTTCAAGTTTTCTATTCTCGTTTCAGTTTTGGTAGTTTAAATATTTCTAGAAATTATCCATTTTCTTCCAGATTGTCCCAATTTGTTGGTATATAATTTTTCATAATATTCCTTTATAATTTTTTGTATTTCTGTGGTATTGGTTATTTTTTCCCTCTCATTTGTGATTTTATTTATATGGGTCTTTTCTTTTTTCTTTTTGATTAGTCTGGATAGGGGTTTACCAGTTGTATTAATTTTTTTACACAAGAACCAGCTCCTGGTTTTGTTGATCTGTTCTACTGTTTTTTTAGTTTCTGTATCATTTATTTCTGTTCTAATCTTTATTACTTCCCTTTTGCTGGCCTTAGGCTTTGTTTATTCTAATTTTTCTAGCTCCTTTAGGTGTAAGGTTACATCGTTTATTTGAGACGTTTTTTGCTTCTTGAGGTAGGCCTGTATTGCTAAATACTTCCCTCTTTGGACTGCTTTTGCTGCATCTCAAAGGTTTTGGACCATTGTCTTTTCATTTTCATTTGTTTCCGTGTATTTTTTTATTTCTTCTTTAATTTTCTGGCTGACCCATTCATTCTGTAGTAGCATGTTCTTTAACTTCCATGTATTTGTGAGCTTTCCAAATTTTTTCTTATGGTTGACTACAGGTTTAATAGCTTTGTGGTCATAAAATATGCATGCAATGATCTCAATCTTTTTGTACTTGTTGAGGCCTGATTTGTGACCGAGTATGTGATCTATTCTGGAGAATGTCCCATGGGTACTTGAAAAGAATGTATTGTGCTGTTTAAGGATGAAATGTTCCGAATATATTTGTTAAGTCCATGTGGTCTAGTGTGTCATTCAAAGCCATTGTTTCCTTGTTGATTTTTTTGCTCAGATAATCTGTCCATTGATGTTATTGTGGTATTGAAGTCCCCTACTATTATTGTATTATTATCAGTAAGTTCCTAAAAGCATAACTCTTATTAAACAGGTATTGATCCAGTCTTCCCTCTAGGGCTTTGCTCTGAAAAATATTTTCTCTCCTCTACACATGTTTTCCATCTTTCTCTTTATTTTCTTTTCACTGTTAAGAAGGACAGAAGGCACTCAAAAGAGACCACTTGAAGTGACCTGTTTTAAGAATGAAGTGTTGTAGGGGCACCGGGGTGGCTCAGTGGTTAAAGCCTCTGCCTTTGGCTCGGGTCATGATCCCAGGGTCCTGGGATCAAGCCCTGCATCGGGCTCTCTGCTCAGCAGGGAGTCTGCCGCCTCCTCCTCTCTCTCTCTCTCTCTCTGCCTGCCTCTCTGCCTACTTGTGATCTGTCAAATAAATAAATAAATAAAAATCTAAAAAATAAATAAGAATGAAGTGTTGTAGAAAAAGAGCTCTTGTGATGGTGATGGCGGTAGTGTATGTAGGTGTGGGAAAAATTTGATTAGCCCTTTATGTTGAAAAATAAAACCTAAAATCTTCTGCAAAATTTACTATATAATTTCAGCTGTGAGCTAATTAATGGAATTGATAATTCATCAAATACTGATTTTTAACAAGGTTTTTCTGACAATACTCTAATTGCACATTATGATATACTTCATTTCACATTTGTCTCTCCCAGAGGGATTAAGAAAAGTATTCTTTTTGCAAAATTTGAGGTCTTAATAAAATTTTCTAATGGATTTTTATTAATCTTCGATTAATATTATCTTTAGAATCACCTTTCATGTTTTAGTCCTTATTAGTGTATCTCAGCTACCTCAATTAGAAATTAGTTATTTTTTTGTGATTTTACCTTACTTTCATAGACTTCATGAAGCTGTTTCAAGATTTGCAGTTTTACTTTGCATTCAACTAATGCCATATTTGTAAACATGGGAAAATTAGAGAAATCAACATATAAGTAAAGAGGTTGCCTCGGAGAGTGAGTAGAAATTAAAATATTGAGTAGATATTTAAAAATGAAGCAATGAGATCATATGATAATTGTCTTTCTCTGATTGACTGATGTGAGGAATTTGAGAAATAAGACAGAGGATCACGGGGGAAGGGAGGGAAAAATGAAACAAGATGAAACCAGAGAAGGAGACAAACCATAAGAGACTGTTAATCTCAGCAGATGAACTGAGGGTTGCTGGAATGGAGGTGGGTGGGAGGGATGGGGTAGATGGGCGATGGACATTGGGGAGGGTACATGCTATGGTGAGAACTGTGAATTGTCTAAGACTGATGAAACCCTGAAACAAATAATACATTATATATTAATTTAAAAAGTAAACCAGTATTATAAGTTTATATAGTGAGTCTTTTTATTTATGTTAAAACTGTTGCTTTCCTACATATACTAGAAGCTGCAGTTATTCTGTTAATTAATATGTAATCAGTGAGGAATTCTGGGACTTAAATACTTCTGCATTTTTGCTTTCCACTCACAGGCAAGATTTTTGAAAATATAGTCAGTGGACTTCTTGTAACTAATCTAGAATTCAGTGTTCTCTAAGTATTTAACTTTGTACTTTCTTCCCCCCACCATGTTATAGGTGATCATTTTTGTAGCTGTTTTGTAGCTGTTTCCCTGATTCTTTGTTCTTCTGGACAGTGTCCAGATTGTATCAGGTATTCAGGAAAGCAAGTTTATCCATTAGACTGACAGTTATTGAATACCTACTATGGCAGGCACAAGTTCTAGCCTTTAGAGATATATCACTAAATTGAATACTAAAAAATCCATTCCTTTGATTTTACATTGTAGTTAAGGGCATTACATGACAAAAACATATATAATAAGCAAATTACATAATTGTTCTAATGTGGTAAGTGCCTAGGGAAAAACAAAAAGTAAATTAGAGTAAAGGAATCAGGAGTACTGGAGGTAGGGTGTGGGTTGAAATTTTAAATGGAATGGTTAGGTACTTTATTGAGAAGGTAACATTTCTTTTTAAGATTTTATTTTTATTTATTTGAGAGAGAGAACACAATATCACAGAGGGAGAGGGAGAAACAGACTGCCTGCTGAGCGGAGAGCCCCTTCAGGAGGCTTGATCCCAGGACCCCAAGATCATGGCACGAGCCAAAGCAGACGTTTAACCAACTGAGCCACCCAGGAGCCCCATGAGAAAGTAACATAGTAACAAAACACTTGATTGGAGGGAGTGAGGAAGGTAGCCAAGTGGCTATCTGTAGCAGCAGCATACTGGTCAGAGGGAGTAGCAGTGTAGATTAGCTTCTACTCTGAATGAAGTGGGGGGAGGGGTTTATCCGTAGCACTTAATGTTGGTACCTAACATAGACTAGATATTTCATTAGTGTCTGGTAAATTGAAGGAAATAGACTCTACAGGGGTAGACTTTGGCTTACCTTATCTCGTTTCCTTTCTCGCACTGCTTCTGCTGTTTCTCTCTCTTAAGCAGCAGCAGAATAAAGAGAAACGTCCCTTTGAGAATATAAAAGCCCTTGAGATGATTTCACTTTAAATCTAAAAGATTTCCTTGTCATTTTACCTCTAAAATTTGATTTTCTTTTTTTAAGATGTTATTTCTGAGGCCTCCCTTTTGGCATCTGAAGTGAACCTACATTTAGTGACTATTCTCAGCAATGCCTCTTTTTTTTTTCTCTTCTTTTCTG
This sequence comes from Mustela erminea, assembly GCF_009829155.1. Classification (NCBI taxonomy): domain Eukaryota; kingdom Metazoa; phylum Chordata; class Mammalia; order Carnivora; family Mustelidae; genus Mustela; species Mustela erminea. Next base: position 74,590,467 of record NC_045616.1, on the reverse strand, counting down.
TTTTATTGGGAAATCAGATATATTGTTCTAAGCCTCTCTGCTGTATCTGGGGAGGCAAATGGTTTAAGAGGAGGAGAAATGGACAATACATCAAACCTAGGACCTCTTTCTGCCACTTTCATCCTTCTTTTTAATAGTTATTGAATATTATCTGTGTGCTAGCTGTATGTGCATCATTTTTAAATTAATGGACTTTATTTTTTAGAAATACCATTTTCACAAACCACTGAATAAAATATTTTGAGTACTTTAGTTAATGATCAAGATCACAATAAATAAAATATAAATACAGGCATTTTTTAAATTGAAAATACTTTCTCCAAAATATTGGAGATCAGTATATATTGTGACTGAAGGTCAAAAGTAAAATTATGAGCTATTGAGAAAATAGTGTAGAAATGGAGTATTTGAACTTTATGTACAGTTCAGCTTTTAAAAAATAATCAAGTTTTATCAAAGCTGAAATACATGCAAAACAATTCAAATCTGTAGTAAAACGTATACAGATACATATGTGCTTTTATTAAGCAGATTTTCTCGGGTAATTATAGTTTGTTAATTACATGAATTATGGACTAACGCCATTCAAATGATATTTAGAATACTTCATAAGTAGGCATTTATCTCACATGTATTTTCTGTATTTCCCAAAGTACTCTTGCCCTCACGACTAATTTTGACCACTCAACAATCTGTACAAAACAGTGGTTGCTGGTAAAATAACGTACTCATCTCTAAACCCATTTTTATTGGAGATACCTTATATTTTTCCTTCATGACCCTTACATAAGTGTTTTTCCCCCCACCACTGAATCTTAGGTTCACTTGCTTGATCTCTAAGTTTTCCACATGAAAGCATTGACTTTGCATTTGTAGTTTTCCAAAAAGCAATTTTTGAAAAAATATAGCATTAAAATAAATGAAGTAAAAATCTAGCCTAATTTATGTTAAAAAGTATTTTTAATTTAAATAATTCCTGGATTTTCTTTCATTTCTTTGTTAAACACTGAAAGTCACTCGGGTAGGAAATTGGAGTTAAAATTTTTTTTTTTTTTTTTTAAGATTTTATATATTTATTTGACAGAGAGATCACAAGTAGGCAGAGAGGCACGCAGAGAGAGGAAGGAAAGCGGGCTCCCTGCTGAGCAGAGAGCCCGATGTGGGGCTTGATCCTGGGACCCTGAGATCATGACCTGAGCTGAAGGCAGAGGCTTAACCCACTGAGCCACCCAGGCTCAGTTAAAATGTTTTGATTCTGATTTTATTGTGTCATCAAACCACATGAGCAGGGACACCTAGGTGGCTCATTGGGTTAAAGCTTCTGCCTTCGGCTTGGGTCACGGTCCCAGGGTCCTGGGATCAAGCCCCACGTTGGGCTCTCTGTTCAGTGGGCAGCCTGCTTCCCCTCACCCCCCTTCCTGCCTACTTGTCTACTTGTCTACTTGTCTACTCTGTCTACCTATGATCTCTGTCTGTCAAATAAATAAATAAAATCTTTAAAAAAAAAAACCCGCATGAACCCCTTAAGTAAGAAACATAAAGAAATCATTAAGTCATTTAAATTTTTAACCTTGTTTGTGTATATGTGTGTATGTGTGTCTAACTTTAAGACACAGTTTTTTCCTTCCAGATATGAATTGTAAACAAGGGCCTTTTCAATGGCTACTTTTAGTCATTTATGGATGAAGCAACTGGGGTCTGAAATATTGTTACTGGCCCACAGCTCCTAAGACCTCAAGCTGTATTTTTCCAAAGTAGTTTAACACAAATGATCCCTAAACTGATTTTGTAGTTTGGTAACTTTTTACCAAAATACTTACTGTCCAATTAAACTTTTTTTAGTGCCAGCATGTGTGTGTGTGTGTGTGTGTGTGTGTGTGTGTATACACATTTATAAAACACATTTATATGTGAAATATAAATCTATATAAATTTATATTGTATATACACATGTGCACATACTCCACATGTCTGCAAATTTACAGCTTTTTATCCTTCTTTTGAAAATAATCTCTTATTTATCAGAACCAAGTCAAGCTTCACAGCTAGTTCACGAAACTATGAAAGCAGCAAGGTTTTATAATGGAAGCGTAGCCCAATACTGTGTTAACTGTGTGGCACATGTTCATCAGCACAAAGGATTGGTGATTGCAGTATAGTTTCCTATCAGTCTCTTTGAAACTCATCAAAAAGTGTGTATGGCCCTGTTGTACGGTATTTCTATAACCATGTGTGACTTTACTAGGGTGTTTTCATTTAGGCAGGATAGCCAAATGAGGACAGTAACTGAAACATTGGAAATACAGTACAAACAATTGGTTAAACTGTAAGAAAAGGAAATGGTCAAAGCCAGTGTCATATTTTTGTCAGCTATATAACCACTTGTCTAGTTCAAATTCTGTCTGATGAAAAGGCTGCCCGCATTGGTGTTAAAAAACTTAATTGAGCTCTATTTGGCTAACTTACTTTTGATTCATAAGCTTGATGATAAATCTTGACAACCTGTTGATATGACATTAGAGTTTAATTGGAAAATAAAAGAATTAAGCACATTTATTTAAAACTAATAAGATTTTATTTTTTCTTTTTAGAATTATTTTAATGGACACCATTTTATACCCATTAGTAAATAAAATCTTTTCAGAATCTCCTTTTTCATTCTTACCTTTATTGTTCTTGGTTTCCTTCCTCCTTATATTTTTTAATTGGATGCTTGTATAAGAACAAAATTTTGAAAATGTCTAAAATAGCAGCCTCTAAATTAGGTATTAGCATCTTGGAGAAAGGTTTATTTTTGGGCGACCTGCCAAGTGTCCTGCTAAATTACTGGCAACCAAGTACTTAATGTGACTTTCAGTCAATAAATGGCACCCATCTGTATATTTTCTTTTTTGGGAATATAAAATTGTCAAATTTTTAAACTCTAAGACCCTCAAGAATGAGTCTGGGTTAGTTTAGGAGCCAGCAGAATTAAATGTGTAGCTTTTGCTTAATTTGTCAGAGAGATATTCAGGAACATTTGGGGCAACTATAAACTTGAATGAGTGAATAAATAAACCAACAAATCTAAAGCGTTAATTTTAATAACAGCAATTGTAATCGTTAACATTTAACTGTGTCCTTTAAGAAACTGATACTAAAGGAACAAAAAAAATTAAATGATCAATTTTTAGAATTTCTAATGTGTATCATTTTGGGTAATTTTTCTTACATGATATCTGTTTTCTGGGAATAATGAAATAAGATATGTGAAACCTCCAAATAAATTGTTTTAGCAATAAGAAAATCATTGCTGTTTTAGAACTTTTAGTAGCTTGGTGACCTTTTAAAAAATGTTCCTTTTGTTTAATAAATATGTGGAGTAGACTTAAAAATTTTTATTTTTTCTGAATATGCTGAAAATATATTTCTGTCCTATGAATAGACCTGAATGTTGGAAACCAGATACTTCACAGAGCTTTGCTATGAATGAGTGAACCATAAAAATGTAACAGAGGTTTGAGTCATGGGCTCCCTCCAAGGTAAAGGATCCTGTGACTCAAACCTAATCTCTGTGATCTTCCTTTCTCTCTGCAAAGATCCCATTTCTCTTTCCCTCTAGTAGTATTCCACATAACAGGTTATACCCTTCTCTGGCTTCCTTTCCATAGCCTGCCCTAGCAAACCTTCATAAGTCCCTTAATTTACTCTTTTGGCTAGATAATTTATTGTTAAGATGGGATTTTCAGTATTATATTCAGATATTTATGATTTAAAATTTCAAGTGTTTGAGTACACTGTATCACCTAATGTTTTCAGTATACTGGGAAGTACAAAGCCACTTATCATGGCAGAATAAGTGAAATCCGTGGCTTTAAGGCTACATGTTCTTAATGTAGATTCTATGAATTTAAAATGCTAGGGGCGCCTGGGTGGCTCAGTTGGTTCAGTGTTGGACTTCAGCTCAGGTCATAGTTGCAGGTTCTGGTATTGAGCCCCCATTGGTCTCTGTGCTCCATGAGGAGTCTGTTTCTTCCCCTCCCTCTCCCTCTGCCCACTCATGCCCTCTCTCTCTCTCTCTCAAATAAATAAATAAAATCTTAGAAAAAATTTTAGTCTAGGGTGCTTTAACCATTAAGGATAATAGTATCAAAGTACACTTAAGATTGAGGGTTGATTTAGAAGGTTAAGGGCAGAGGAGAGCTTCCTCTCTTGCTTATAAGGCTTACTTCTGTGAGGTGGAAGACTTGTAACATACAGAAGTACTGAAAAGCCATAAAATCAAGGAGGCATTTGGGAAAAGGAAGGAGGATGTTCAAGGTAGACCTTTCACTTTGGGTGAGAGTCTTTGTTGTGGTGTCATCCTGACAATCACCTTTCTGTTTGCAAGATTCAGTCTTCTGATGTCCTTGCAGGGTCTCAGGCCCCATCCTGGACTTACTGTGTCAGAATCTCCATTTTCACAAGATCCTCGGGTGATTCATGTGCACATTAAAGTTTGGGAATCACTGGGCCAAGTGACTTATCTATGAGTTAAGCAGGCGTGGTTAGTTTAGATAGCAGCTCTTCCACTTTCCACATCACCCTCCTCCTACTATCCTCCCCTTGCTTCCTTCATTCCTTTAATTTGATCTTCCCAGCTACTCCGGACTTTTTTCAGCTCAGTGTTATATGCCGTTGGCACTTCCCTTTTGAGACATGAAGAAAAAGAAGGGAGGAAGGTGTGCTAAGTATACCACTAAAAAAAGGTTGGTGAAATAAGTCAGATTTCCCTCTTATATGACCCTCATCATCTACTTTATGGTTTATTAGATGGCAGAAGATTGTCTTATGTACACCCTTCAGTAGATATTCCCTGTAAACCCAGAGAGCCTCTCATGTAAGGAAGTAAGATTATTAGATCTTGGGACACACTGGGGCAGAGCTTTTGCCTGGTACTGTTCTCATAGTACCTAATAGAAGGGCTGACAGCTTTCAGCCAGATGACTAATTCTTCTGCTGTTAAGTGTTCTGCTTCTCTAGCTGGTATGAGGAAAGAAGCAGATGTCTGATATCTCATGAGTAAATTTCAAACAGCATCTAATTTTAATGGCATTTTTGGCACCAAAGAGGTTGCCCCACCCCTTAAAAGTAAAAATGATGGATATTTTCATGATCCTACCACACTTTTAAAATTTATGACCCTTGCCTACATTTTAATGTCACTGTACTATGAGTTGTAAATAAATCCATTAATGGTGTTCGTTGTTGAGAACGGTGGACCTGGTACATGAAGGCTAGTTAGGTTGTATTTCATCTACTAGAAGATTATTGAGAGTAAACTAAAGCAAGGAAAAGAATAATTTTCCTGTATTTTTGTTGTAATATGGGGATAAAAAATAATTCTTAAGCCTTTTCTTTTTAAAACTATATTGAAAATGAATCTCACAAGTAGCTTCAAGGAACATCTTTGTAACTAATGTAATTTCCGTTCTTTCATCTGTCCATTTTCATGCACTATTTCCTGAATTAATAAATCAGAGAACATGAGTGTCATTTGCAGAGAACACCAAGTGTTTAAACAATTTCTTCTTCTTTTTAAAAATATTTTATTTATCTATTTATTTATTTATTTATTTATTTGAGAGAGAGAGAGAAGGAGAGAGAAGGGGCAGGAGCAGAGAGAAAGGGGGAATAAGCCGACTCCACGCCGAGCACAGAGCCCGATGCAGGGCTCCATCCCATGACCCTGTGATCATGACATGAGCCAAAATTAAAAGTTGGACACTTAACCAACTGAGCCACCCTGGCGCCCCTACTGCCCACAATTTCTGAGGAAATCTTGGCAGTCTTTTCATCTGCGAGGTTCGTAGTAATGATTGCAGATGCCTATGTGGATGTAGGAAAGTGGCTTCTTGGTCACTTGGCCATTTTATTAGGTATTGCTAGCAGGTAACACAGATCTTCTAGAAGAAGTCTGTGTCTTCTTGTCACTTTTTTCTTCTTTTACCACCCTTCTTCTCCCAGTGATGATGTGGTTGCTCTTGAGAAAGCATGTCACCAGCCTAGTGGGAAACATCAGATCAAACTAAAGATCTTAGAGTAGTGTTTCTTACCCAAACTCTTGTACTCGTGCTTTCAGCACTTACAAAAATATACAGTTTAAATGGGTATGCAGACCTATGGAACAGAACTGGGAATTCAGAAATACATCCATTGGACAATTTGTTTGTAGCAGGGGTGCTAAAACGATTCAGTAGGGAAATAAGAGTCTCTTCAACAAAGGGTCCTGAGACAATTAGCTCTCCACATGAAAAAAATGCAGCTGGATTCCCACCCCACACCACATAAAAAAATTAACTCAAAAAGGATCAGCCATCTACATATAGGAGCTAAAACTATAAAATTCCTATGAGAAAACATAGGAATAAATCTTCATGGTGTTGGATTTGGCAGTGGATTCTTAGACATGACACCGAAAGCAGAGTTAACAAAAGGGAAAAAATAGATAAAGTGGACTTCATCAAAATTATAAACTTTGTTTACCAAGAGAGATTATCAAAGTGAAAAGACAACCTACAAAATGGGAGAAAATATTTGCACGTCACATATCTAATAAGGGTCTAGTACCCCAAACAGATGTTAAAAACATAATAACTGAATTTTTAAATGGACAAAGGGTTTGAGTAGACATTCCTCCAGAGAAGATATACAAATGACTAACAAGCACATGAATGGATGCCTAACATTATTAGTCACTGGAGAAGTACAAATCAAAGCAATACGTTACCACTTCACACCCACTAGGATGGCTATAATCATAAAAATGAAAAAGTGATGGCAAAGATATGGAGAATTGGAACCCACCTACATTGCTGGTAGGAATGTAAAAGGGTGCAGCTGCTCAGAAAAGAGTTTAGTGGTTCCTCGAAAAGCTAAACATAAAATTACCATATGACCCAGCAATTCTGTTCCTAAAGTATATATTCAAGAGAATTGATACAGGTACTCAAATAAGTACTTATGTATGAATGTTAATAGCACTATTCACAGTAACTAAAAGGTGAAACAGCCCAAATGTTCATCAGTAGATGAATGGAAAAACATGTTGTGTTATATTCACACAATGAAATATTACTCAACCATAAAAAGGGGTAAAGTCCTGATACTTCATACAGCATGGATGAACCTGTAATCTTATTAATATTATGCTATATAAAAGAAGTCAGACATGAAGGGTCACATATTATAAGACTCGTTTATATGAAATAACCACAACAGGTAAATCCATTGAAAGAAGATTGCTGGGGCTAGGGAGAAGGGAGAGCAGCAAGTGAGTAATGGTTATGGGTTTTTTCTTTGGAGTAATTACATATTTCAAAATAGATAGGGTGGTTGCATAACATTTCAAGTGTACTAAATATTGAACTGTCCACTTTAAATTAAGTTCATCTTATGTGAATTACACCTCTATTAAAAAAAAACAACCCACTAGTACACAGAGATAATGCGATCAACACCAGCATGTTCAAATACGGTGCATTTACGGAAAAGTTTCCTGTGGAGTCAGAGTGCTTTATTCTGAAACTATTGGGAGAAAACACTCAAAAAACTAGATGTCCTGTTATTTTGTTTTGTTGTAGTGTGTGGGGTTTGGTTTTGTCTTTTTGCCTTTTGCAAATCAGAAAAGCTAACAATGTTTAGAATTTCAGATTGAAAGAATTGTTTTTCTTTTTTGGATGGCATTTGCATAATTATTTTGATAGGAATAATTAAAAATGCTAGAAGACAACATGATAGAAGAAAATATTAAAATCATTATAAATGATTACTAAGAGTATAATAAAATCTTCATAGTGTTGACGGATCCAGTGCTTAACAGAGTATATAATGTGTCAGCCTTGAGAGTGTGCTAATCATCCGCTCAACAGAAAAGATGAACAAAGGGATTAAAAGAGCTTTGGTCTCTAGTGGTCCTTTTCGGTGAAGGCTGAGTAGATTTAATGTTCATTTGCCACATACGGTTTCATTAATAGCAATTCAGCTTTTCTCTGCCCCATTTGAGGCTTTACAGTTAGGGAGGTGAATTGAGCTTCCCATCAGACTTGCCAGTTTCCACATGTACTGTTGAAGGTTATCTTTCAACACTTTCTAAACCATGTGAAGAAATGCTTTATTCATAAATTAGCTTATTTCATGATTAAAGTCAATAAATGTTTTACTGATGTTGTGTTTGATTAAAAAATACAGATATCAAATGGAAAAAAATACAGGTATCAAAGTAAGAATCTTTTTTTTTTAAAGATTTTATTTATTTATTTGACAGAGAGAAAGATCACAAGTAGGCAGAGAGGCAGGCAGAGAAAGAGGGGGAAGCAGGCTCCCTGCTGAGCAGAGAGCCCGATGCAAGGCTTGATCCCAGGACTCTGAGATCATGACCTGAGCCGAAGGCAGCAGCTTAACCCACTGAGCCACCCAGGAGCCCCTCAAAGTAAGAATCTTAATTATCTATCTCAGATGAGAATGAAATGCAATGAGAGGTGTACTTTATAAAAGGGTTGGAGGGGTGTCTGGCTGACTCATTTGTAGAGCATGTGACTCTTGATCTTGGGTCATGAGTTCAAGGCCCATGTTGAACATAGAACCTACTTTTAAAAGATGCAGTTAAAGATGGACTTAACTTGAAATGAAAACATGCTGCTTCCTTCAAATTGGCCTTTTTGACTCTCTTTCTGTCATCACTTCAGACCTGGAACTCCAACCTGCTTTCTTGTCTTGTAGATTAGAAATTTTCTTCTGGCTCCTTGATGATGGTCCATCAGCCTCCTCTGCTGAACACATCACCACTGGAGATGAAACACCTGAATACATAGAATGTTTTGTGAAATCTTTTGTTTTAGGCTACCTATTAAATTAAATCTACACTCCTACTAATACAGGAATGATTACAGAATGACAATGAGAAATACTGCCAGCAGATAGTGGATAATAGAGTGGCTGGAAACCATAAAGCAGCTTATGTTTAAGTAAGAGAGAGCATCAGAATGAGTCAGAGGGACAAAATATGATTTCTGGTCCACTTCTTTCTCTTATTTTTCTGTGAATCATTACCATATTATACCATGGCCTTTTTCTAGCAACAGACTCTCTTTGGGCATCCAGCCACCACATGATACTATTCCTGAAGGTTCTATTCTTATTCTCCTTCCTTGGCAGAAACACCCCAGGGAGGGAGCCAACTCGAATTCCCCTTTCCCAATTACCTTCTAACTATTTCTCCTATCCCACATTCCCAGCTATTCCCCTCAAGGCTTTTCTCTGTCTAATAAGTCCAGATGGGCCCAACCTCCTTATACTTTTACTTTTAGGTTATATTTGTCTTTCTCTATCTTTAATGAGCTCTGTTTCACATTTGCCTGTGTTTAAAAACGATAGGGAGAATGCAGAGAATGACTTTGCTATACAACTTTATTTCTGAAGGGAATACCATTGTGAAGACTGCACCAGTACGAACTAGTAATTCATTGTGCCCATGATATCCACTCTCCATTAATATTTTGTAAGGTTGCAGTGAACATAGATTTCCTACCTGTACTGTTCTAATAGTCTTGTGAGACATAATTCAGTTGGTCTTCAAGATAGTGAATCCTTATTAAATATAGTTTGATTGGAAGTCATGTCTGATAAAATATTCTATCACTTTAGATATTTACTAAAACCTCATTACATTGGGATGAATGACTTAATAAATAGTCAGAGTTTCTATTATTTAACTGTAAAATCTTTTTATGTAAGAGATATATTTCTCTGTTAGCCACTAATGTCAGAATTTATTCTGCTGACATGCTCAGATATCGTCTTCCTATTCACATCTTATATGGTCATCTCATACCACAGGAGTGTTATTGGCCAATGCAAACCAAGATTATGGCTTAAAAACAACAAAACAAAATACAAACCCTGCTTATTTACCGACTGTCTAGGGCTGGAGTCGTCGTATTTTCTCTGCAGCAAGACTAAGGATTTCATGAGTTAGGAGAGAGTGGAAAGGGTTAATAGGAAGACTTGAGGTGGAAGTATGGGATGTTGTAAGCTTCAGCATGAATCTGCTCTTAGCAGTGAGCTAGAGTTGGTTAGGAAAGCCGCGGCAGAGTACCTACCAGGACCGTATTGTCAGCAAGTGACTTGGAACTTACTTTTAAAAAGGAGTTCATCTCAGCCCCATTTCCTTAGTTCACAACCCATAAGATCAATTATTAACTTTAAGTTATCAAATAGGTTTCCTTCTAGTTACCTATTGTGTGAGCCCTTTCCAATGATAGCATAAGATTTACTATATCACTCAATTCTCTGTCAGCTCAAGCAAAGAAGGTATTCAACCCTAACTCCTTTAGAGTCTTAAGTAGTCATATTTTTTATTCACTCTTATTTAAGATTACAAAAATCTTGAAAATGTGGTTTTATATTTCAAAATCTACCACATTTAAATCAATGTATAAGTTCAAGGGCATTGGAATCAGTATAATTTATGGTTCTCTTTTCATCTCAGCATGAATAACTTCAAATTCAGTGAAGTGTTGTTTGGCTTTTCTTACCCAAATGGTATACTTATCTGATTCACTTCAATAGTTGCCTATTTTCCCTTTCAGAAATGTCTGTTCTCTCACCAGGAGACTAAAACATTGTGCAGATGTACAGTTGGATACAATGATGCCAATATAATATATGCACTGTTCAATAATTTATTTTGTATCTGGAGTGATGCATCTGTTTCTTTCTTGTGGGAGGGGGTTTGAGCTTCATTTCAATGTCATTTTAAGTACTGGTCCAATTCTTCCATCCAGTTAACCAAAAATGAAAATTTCCATCTGTTCAATTGCCATTCAGAGGAATGTTTTATCTCTGAAGCACATTATGACAACTAAAATTGACAGCATAATCTGTCTGACTTTTTTCTCTTTTATTTTCTCTTCATATTCTCTTGAGCTTTAACAAGAGAGTATTCTTTTTTAGAGCTGCCTAAGATTATAGGACTTACTCTTTCTTCTCTCTAGTAACTGTAGACCAATAGAGCGTGAATGGCTGTCCACTGTTCACTGCTTTATTGTGTATTTTTTTTTTTTGTCCATTAGTGACCCAACAGGAAACATACTTGTTAGTATGCTATTAACAGAACAATGCAAACATAGCATTCTCTTTCTATAAGAGTAAATTCCTGCCAGTACTATTTGGCATTCCATTGAATGCAGACTCTTTCCAATTGACGTTTGGAAGGTACAGTTACAGGCTGATTTTTTATTGATCATTCTGTACTTTAGAAAACTGGCTAAGGAGGCCTTTGGAATATACTGTCTCTGAAGTTTTTAACTCTTTATTTAAAGAATGAAGAATATTACCTCAAATAGGTTTTGTTGCTGAAATGGCAGAAAGATGTATTTATTCATACTCCAGCAAATAAGCAAAAAAACAAAAACAAAAACCCCTTTCTATTTTTGGACAGGTAAAGTTTTTAGATGCAATAAATTAAACAAGGTCCTATCCCTCCAATGAAGGGTTATAGCCTTGGAGTAACATGGAAAGATTAAAATGACTAATTTTCATTACGGTGTAAAAAAAGACATAGCAATAGGGGTCCCTGGGTGGCTCAGTGGGTTGAGCCTCTGCCTTCAGCTCAGGTCATGATCCCAGGGTGCTGGGATCGAGCCCCACATCCTCTCTCTCTGCCTGCCTCTCTGCCTACTTGTGATCTCTCTCTCTCTGTCCAATAAATAAATAAAATCTTAAAAAAAAAAGACATAGCAATATACTGAAACTTTAGCCGTGCTGAATTCAGAAAAAAATATTATTGTAGATTACTGGATTTCTTTGAAATGTCTATACTTGTAACAAAAATCTCTGATATCCTGTACCCTTTCTTATTTTCTCGAAGAGATTATGTGATGGTTACATTGCAGTAATGACCATCATTTTTCTATTCTATATGATATTTGTGCTGGGGCACCTGAGTAGCTCAGTCGGTTAAGCGTTCGACTCTAGATTTCGGCTCAGGTCATGATCTCAGGGTTGTGAGACTGAGTCCCACATTGGGCTCTGTGCTGGGCATGGAGCCTGCTTGGGATTTTCTTTCTCGCTCTGCCTTTTCCCTTCTTCCCCCATAAGAAAAAAATATCTGTGCCTTTGTAGCCCTTTTGAGGTATATTGGGCTGTTTGCATCTATATTATTTTTTCTACATGTCTGTGCTAAGTTTTTGTGTCCTTATTGTTTTTATTTTTTCCTATTTTCCCGTGATGGCTTACAGGTATGTTCTTTACCTTTCTATGTCTTATGACCTTCCTGTAGAAAACATGAATTCTTGCTTATCAAAGAAGTAAGTTAGAGAACTACATTCCAGTGGTATTGTGTGCTACCCATTGTAAAGAATAGTACTTTAAAATGGAAACTGATGTTTTCTTATGGTTTGAAGTCTTTGATATGATGGGTGACCAACTATAGACCACTCAATATGTGTATTTCAAAAGCTATGATTGTGAAATCCATTGGAATATGACATAAGGGAGTAAAAGAGTGCTCTTGAGAGTGTTAAACATCAGAACTAAAGGAGTCCAGGTCTTAGATGTTTTTTAGCTGTTTTAATAAGAAAATACATGCATTTGTATACTTTGTGGGAAGCTGAGTAAATTTAAATCTCGTATTTGAAGTATTTGGGATCTCTTGATCTTAGAAAATCTCCTGTTAAACTGTTAGTGGTGTTTCAGCTTCATCAGAAGTGCTTAAATTTGTCATAGTCTACTCCTATGGACGGTTTTCTTGGGGAACTTTAACTAGGTAACATTTAAGACATAGTCACATCATTTAAAGAATTAAAATATATTATAATCCCAGGACTACAAGTGTTTATATTTGGAAAACATTTTATTTTTTTTTATTTATTTATTTATTTTTTTTTTTTTTTAAGATTTTATTTTTATTTATTTGACAGAGGGAGATCACAAGTAGACAGAGAGGCAGGCAGAGAGAGAGGGAGAGAGGGAAGCAGGCCCTCTGCTGAGCAGAGAGCCCGATGCGGGACTCGATCCCAGGACCCTGAGATCATGACCTGAGCCGAAGGCAGCGGCTTAACCCACTGAGCCACCCAGGCGCCCTGGAAAACATTTTAAACTTCTCTCCTTAATCACCCAAAAAAAAGTACAGAAGGGGAGAAAGGGAAGAAGTGGGGGGGGGATAAAAAGAGGGGAAAAAAGGAAGACAGGAAAGAAGAAAATAAAAGTTGGAGTCAAATTCCTGCCTTAGCTCACAGTCTTTCGAGAAAAATCGGTCATATGGTAAGTAGAAAGTGCCATGAGAGTTCAGTAGTTGTATGAACCATTTCTTTTAGTGCTGAGGAAGGCTGAAAAGAAAACAAAGGTGTAGTTCTTGAAAGCAAAGTAGAAAATTTTTAAATGGAAAAAGGAGAGTAAGATTGTGGAAGTATTCTAGGGAGAAGGAATGGCATGAATTAGTTCTATACCTATAGATACTCATATACTATTTTTTGTTATTCTAGTACTTAAGAACTTTTAGTATGAAATCCAAAATGTTGTTTTATTCAGTATGTGTGTGTTGCTAACATATTTTACATACAGCAGAGAATATGGTGGATATAAAAGTAAGTCACATTCAACCCTGTCCTCACAAGCTGTGTGACATAGTTGACAAATTCCAAGGATGGGTAGCCAGGCAGACCTGGATTTGAATCTTATCTCAACCACTAAGTATTTGGTTGACTCACAAATAATTATGGAGCATCTACTGTGTTCCAGGTATTATTCTAAGTGCTGGAATACTTGATAAAAAAAAAAAGATATAAAAGGTACATGTTCTCTCATGTCATTCTAATATTTCCCTTCAACTGTGATATAATTGGCTTACAACATTGTGTAAGGTTAAAATGTAGAACGTGATGATTTGATACCCATATATATTAGGAAATTATTACTACAATAGAGTTAGTTAACACTTCCATCACCTCACATAATTACTTTTTATTTTTGTATGTGGTAAGAACATTTAAGATCTATTGCCTTAGCAATTTTCAAGTATGTAATACAGTATTATTAACTGTAGTCACCACGTGGTACATTAGACTACCAGAACTTGCTCATTTTGTAAGTGGTAACTGGTACTCTTTAACCAACATTTTCCATACCCCCTACTCCCTGACAACTGCCATTCTATTGTTTCTATGTGTTCAGTTTTTTTTTTTTTAAGATTCCATGCATAAATGAGATCATGCAGTATTTGTTTCTGTCTGACTTATTTCACTTACAAGAATGCCCTCAAGGTCCATCTTGTTGTTGCCAGCGCCAGGATTTCTTTCTTTCTTATGGCTCTATGGTATTCCATTGAATATATATACCAATCTGCTTTATCCCATTATCTGCCCGATGGGCATTTAGATTGTTTTCATATCTTAACGATTATGAATAATGCTGCAGTGAACATGGAACTATTGATAGCTCTTTGCAATACTTATTTCATTTCCTTTGAGTATATACCCAGAAGTAGGATTGCTGGATGATATGGTAGTTCTATTTTTAATTTTTTAAGGAACTTCCATACTGGCTTTCACCATGGATGTACCAATTTACTTTTTTTTTTTAACCAGCAGTGCACAAGTCTTCCTTTTTCTCCACATCCTTGCCAAAACTCATCTCTTTTCATCTTGACAATAGTTGTTCCTACAGGTATGAGGTGTCATAGCATTCTAATTTTAGTAGAGGGAAAGAGAAAATAAATATATAAGTAATATTTTGTCAAATAATAAGAAATGTTATGAAGAGATATGTGATAAAAAAAGATAGGGAAAGGGCCATTTGGAATTTTGCTTTTGATAGAATGATCTGAAAGGGCCCTAAGACATGAATAGTTTTCTGTTTTTAGAACATAAAGAAGAATTATAGCTGGACTCTAGGGAGCTAAGGGGAGAGTCATGTGCCGTGAAGTCAGAGGTAGTCTGAGGCCAAATCAAGTAGAACTCATTGATTATGGTAAAAAGTTTGGTTTTTATTCTAAATATATTTGGACATTATTTTAAGCAGGGAGACCTGATATGATTGGTCTTTAGACTTTCTAATTTTTAAAAAATAGGCTTTTTGTTTTGTAAAATTTGATGTCCAAAATGGAAGTAAAGAATGAGTTATATATTATCTGACTTTTTTGTTTAATCTAGACAAGTAAAAATAGAAAATAAAATTGATACTGACTACTAATCTCAATGGTGATAGTGTCTTCTGTACTGAACTGAGTATTCCTTAAAGATAGATGTTATATGTAATTCTCTTTGTACTTTAGCTTGGTAACTGGCCCTTTAGTGGGTGAATAACTTCGTGCCTATGGAAGATCACATAGATTCTGAGTGATCAAGCACCACTACAGGTCATGGAGACATGACATGCAAAGAGCTGTTTCAGACCAAAGGCACCTATATAAGAATTAAAGATTTTCTGAGATAAGATGTGTTACCCATTGTATTAAATTAAAAACAGTCTAGTTAAGACCCTGGGTCAGCCTCATTCCATACACTGGAATACTACTCCTATGTGACTATATCCTTTGCATCCAGTAGGAATTATACATTTTATTCTTTTCATTAGAAAAGTGTATTTAACACATACTTGATCATTCCTGGGGATATGTCTAGAAAATGTACTGGAATAGGTACATAGAATAGTACTAAAATAGGTATTACCATCTAATTAGTTAATATTATAATAGAATCATGACCTTTTAGTTACTTAATTTCAATGATTATTTTGGTCAAAGCATTTTACTCATCAGGGCTTCCAAAAATATTAAAAACACTGAGTCTCTGGTTTTGAAACAATACATTAGAAAGAAGCTGTCAATTAGTGTTTAGTTCCCAAGGAATTGATGTTTGCATTTCTCATACCTTAATATCTAATACCTTAATAACTAACTGCTAAGAGCAGTTCTTTGTAAGAAAGATATTTATATACAGTTTTTAATAATGCTAGAATTTGTATGTCACTTTATGGCTTTCAAAATACTTCTTTATACCTTATTCCTCTTGAGGTTCAAAATGACTTCTCAAAATCATAGAAAAATTGCTTAAATTTTAAATTTTTTACAGTTGAGCCTTTTCATTACCTATAAAATGAGGATAACTCCAGATTTCTGGAAACATGAGCAGTAGAGAATATATAAAGGGCTTAGTATGGAGTAAGTGATCAATAAATGGTAGTCAGTATGATTATTATCATCATTATTCATAATTATATTTATCAAACATTTGAGCCACATATGGGCTACCCTCCCTAGCTAGTAACACAATCAGCACGTGAATGTAGGTCCTTCTAATTCAAGAGCTCATGCTCATGTTTCCACTGTTATCACTTCTATATAGTCAGATCACATTAAACTCTGTAGAGAAAACAGCAGTGAATAATAGCATTGAAAGATGGGTTGCATTTGTAATATACAACATTTTTTATGTGAACTGCTTTCCCCGTCTCTCTCATCAGTTTTTTTAATTTTATTTTTTATTTCTTTGTGTGTCTTCCATTTGACCTTCTAGAAAACTAAGAAAGATTAACAAGCATGTGTTTACAGATAGCAAAGGTATTTATATACATTTTTATTTAATAACACCAGAAGTTTGTATGGTGCTCTCTAACCTTCAGAATACTTGGTTTAACCTTATTCCTCTTGATGTTCAAAACAACGTCTCAAGATCTTAGAAAAATTGCTAAATTCACTGAGACTCAGTTTCATTACCTATCAAATGAGGATGATTCCACCTATCCTGAAGTGGTATCTTTATACATTATCATTTCTAGACATCATGTTTATCTTTTACTCCAGTTTTTACTGGCAGTTACTGTCTATCATCATCATGATCATGGCTTATAGTGATTCCTTACATTTTGTTAAAAGTCTCTAGCAGTGTATTCAGATTGTGATTTTTTTTTTTTTTTAGATTTTTAAAAATGTTTTATTTATTTGGGGCACCTAGGTGGCTCAGTTGGTTCAGCATCTGCCTTTGGCTCTCGTCATGACCTTAGTGTCTTAGAATGGCGTCCTGCATCTAGCTCCCTGCTCAGTGGGGAGCCTGCTTCTCCATCTTCCTCTGCCCTTCCCCCACCCCTTGCTCGCTCACTCTCTGTCTCTCTCAAATAAATAATTAAAAGTAAAATAGGGGCGCCTGGGTGGCTCAGTGGGTTAATGCCTCTGCCTTCGGCTCAGGTCATGGTCTCAGGTTCCTGGGATCGAGCTCCGCATCGGGCTCTCTGCTCAGCGGGGAGCCTGCTTTCTCCTCTCTCTCTGCCTGCCTCTCTGCCTTCTTGTGATCTCTGTCTGTCAAATAAATAAATAAAATATTTTTTTAAAAAAGTAAAATAAAGATTTATTTATTTAAGAGAGACAGAGAGCAAGCGCTCATGAGGGATGGGGCAGAGGGAGAGGGAGAGAGAGAATCTTCAAGCAGATTCCTCTATGAGTGTGGAGCCCGACTCAGGGCTCGATCTCACAACCCATGAGATCATGACCTGAGCCTACACCAACTCTTAACTGACTTAGCTACCCAGGTGCCCCCAGATTGTGATATTGTGATATATTTTTAGATGTTAAAATATAGATGTATTCTGAAGCCAATAAATTTGGGTAACAATTTGTTCAGTAGGGTTACTTAGATTATCTAGCAAAATGCAGAATCTGTTGGAGCTTTTTATTTTCTGTTGTCCCCTGGGAATCTCCAAGAAGGAAGAGGGTATATAGTAGCTGATATATGTATATATATAAAACATCCCCTTAACTAATTTAACCAAAGAATCCTTTCCCCCTGCCCAGAAAGATTAATTTTATTGGAATAAACAGATCTAAAGCAATGATTATCTGAAAACTCTGGACCCATTACATCAGTATTGGTTAGGGTACTTTAAGTTCTAAGATTCCTAGGTCATACCCCAGTCCTGCTAAAACAAAATTTTGGGGAAGTGGCATAAAACATCTCTTAATTTTTCTTTTCCCTTCTCATAAGTGATTGAGGTAATTGGAGCTCCATTCTCAACTATCTGCTAGTCTTATTGTACATCTTCTTCAAGCTATGGCGTTTACTCCCATGGCTTCAGTGCTCCATTGCTCTAAAACATACTGGGTCCATTTCTCCTATTTACTGATTGTAGATGCTTAGAGATAATAGCTTTTTGAACAACTCTGATCAGATGCTTCATGGGACCTCAGACTTCTCATGTTAAAAGTGAAACTAATTATTCCCTTCCTAAAAACAGAAACAAAACCCCCAAGAAAACAAATGAGAAAATCCCCTCTACTTCTTTTTTCATGTTGCCTGCCTTAGTAAGTGAAGCCTCTCCCAGACCTAGATGTCCAAGTCAGGAACCTAAGAATCAGGCCTAGCTCTTCTTCCTTACTCACAATATCCCTTCAGTTACCAAGCCTGTCAATTATATTTTCTAAGTACTTATGCAGTCCTTCCAGTTCTATCCATAGTACCTCCATCCTAATCTAGCCCTCTGTCACTTCTCTCATAAACTGTAATTGCCTCTTGATTTCCTACCTCCAACCCTGTTCTTCTTTAATTTAGGCTCCACACTACACTCTTTCTGATATTTTCAAGCTTCCAATATGATGATGTAGCTGTTTTGCTTTAACCGGTGATTTCATACCACCGTTAGGATTAAATCTGAGCTGCTCAGTTTAAGAGGCATGTCAAAGGCCCTGCCTGCCTGCCAAGCATTATCTCACTCCACTCTTCCCCTTGCTCTCTAGTGTTCGTCCACTCAAGATTCTTCCATTACTTCTCTGTATCATGCCAGGCCATTATACGTGTTTCCCTTGTCTCTCTCTAACTGCCTTCCCCTTCTCTTGTCCTTTCTTCTTCTAAGCTTTCTATCTAGCTAACTCATTGTTTACTTTCTACTTAGATATCTCTTCCCAACACTTTTCTTACTTTCTAGACCAGGTTAGAATCTCATGTTTTATCTTTTTGTACTTCCTCACCAGTCTTCATTGTTATCACCTATTTTGTTACAGTGGTTGCTTTTCATTGCAGTTGATGCTGCTTTTTACCTTCCCTTATACATTGATCCCTCTTCTCTCTTTTTTTTTTAATCTAACACCTATTTATTTATTTTTTAAAGAGTTTATTTATTTATTTATTTGACAGACAGAGATCACAAGTAGGCAGAGAGGCAGGCGGGGGGCGGGGGGTGGAGGGGGGAAGCAGAGCGGAGCACAGAGCCAGATGCAGGGCTCAATACCAAGACCCTGGGATCATGACCCTAGCTGAAGGCAGAGGCTTTAACCACTGAGCCACGCAGGCACCCCGAACTCTCTTTTTTAGAGCAAGAACTCTCATTTTTAATGGGCATGTTGCCACAAGCAAACAACTATGTTCTTTCTTTTCCTTTATAGCTAGGTTTGGCCTTGTGATTTAAATCTTGGGAAATGAGATGTATGTTGAATATGGCTTATGTAAAATAGTATTAAAGGGAAAACACATGTTGTTCTTTGCTCTTCCCCCTTTCTTCTTCTGCTGATGAGCATGTGAATGTGTTGACTGGCCCCTTGAGTAGCCATACTGTGCCATGAAACGCAGTATGGCTACTCATACAGTGCCATGAAACGGCACTGAGGACAAAAGAGGAGTGCACTGAGGACTGCATGGAAGGGGCCTGGATTTCTTATGACTGCACTTTCTTACCATTATCAGCCCTGGACTCCTGGCTTCCATGTTTACTTAATGTGAGAGAAAAATAAGCTTCCATCTTGTTAAAGCTAGTATTCGTTAGTTACTTCAGTGTTTTTACTTTCTGATGTAGCTGTTCTTCACATGAACTTCCTGTGTTTGGATAATTCTGTAGCTTCTAAGTCTTACTAAAAAGCAGAGAGCCCTTTCACAGTAGAAGAGCTATATACTCACCTCTCTAGCTTCCCTTGTAGCTGGACTATGGATGTATGATCACGATTCAACCAGTGCAAAGTATTTCGCCCACTTGTGAATGCATGAGTTAGTGATACAAACAAATGGAGCCAGCAGCGAGTTCTTGCTCGCAGTGATCATGGTTGGATGGGACTTTTGCTGGATGAGCAGCAGTAGGCCATTCAGGCTGGAGGTGCCATCTGTTTTTTCAGGACCAGTGAGATAACTGTGACAATTGTCACAGTTAATGCTTGCTGAGGTCTTCACTCGACAAGTTCTGCAGCATCACTTTCCATGGTTTCCTCCCTCATTACAGTTTCTGAGCCTGTTTCTTCGCCTTCCCAGCAATTCCGTGACCTAACATTTTCTTTCTGGTTTAAACTGAGCACAGGTTTCTGTTGCTTGTGGTTAAAATCTTTGACTGGGGGCGCCTGGGTGGCTCAGTGGGTTAAGTCGCTGCCTTCAGCTCAGGTCATGATCTCAGGGTCCTGGGATCAAGTCCCGCATCGGGCTCTCTGCTCAGCAGGGAGCCTGCTTCCCTCTCTCTCTCAGCCTGTCTCTCTGTCTACTTGTGATCTCTGTCTGTCAAATAAATAAATAAAATCTTTAAAAAAATAAAATAAAATCTTTGACTGAAATAGTTATGACTAGTCTTCCCTAGCAGACTGTAAATGCTAGAAGGGCTGTCTTCTCATCAGTATATCCGACAGTGCCTACCATTTCAATATATCGTAGCTTAGTGCCTGGCATATTAAATTGGTGCTCAGTATTTTTTCAAGATTTTAAACTTCCTGTTTAGTACCAGGACTTTAATAATGAATATATAGACACAAATAATAATATACATTAATAGTGCATGTTGAATAGCCCTGAACTGTAGACTACATCTACCATCTGTATTTGTCTACCTTGATAAATAATTTTAATTACATTTTAAGTAATTTTAATTTATCATTTCTGTTTAATGGAATTTTTCATCTTTTCAAAGTAGAATGAGTATCTTACCTTTTGGAAAAATGTAATACAAAACATACAAAGAAATGGGGCATAGTAATTGAAAAAATAGTCAAACTTAGTTGTATTTAATTTTTATATAAAAATTTCACCTATAATCTCACTTAATTCACTTGGACATTTTCAGTTAAGTGTTTTGAAAGTCGTAATAGTAATTTGCTTTAACCAAATTTGTATTTTCCTTGAACTTTCTGAGTAACAATCATGTAAATAGCATGACAGGGCAGTTTCAGTTAGAAGCTTCTTCACCAGTTCAATTACCTTGTAAGAAAAACCTATTCTTCATATTGGGAAATTATTAAACCATATAA
This sequence comes from Mustela erminea, assembly GCF_009829155.1. Classification (NCBI taxonomy): domain Eukaryota; kingdom Metazoa; phylum Chordata; class Mammalia; order Carnivora; family Mustelidae; genus Mustela; species Mustela erminea. The sequence goes on along the minus strand of NC_045616.1, from coordinate 74,569,247 downwards.
ACAAATAAAAATTGGTTGTAATGTTGCAAACATTCAAACAGAGAAGTTGAGAAAAGTATTGAAATTTGCTAGGTAGCTTTTTATATTTAATCAACCCAAGAAAACAGTTGATGCATAAAAGTATGTTAGCATAATTTTGCTCATTTGAAACCCATAAGCTTAATTAGAATTTTTTTCAACCACTTAATTTATGGAAGAACAGTAGTTTTTTTGGATTTTAATTTTGTTTAATGTCTTTTGTTCAAAGGTACATAAAAAGAAATTTTTCCCTTTATAATAATTTCTTTCAACTCTCTTAAAATAAGTTATTTTAAGAGTTCCCTTTGTTGATATATTGATGTAATGCTATGTGCCTTGTATACTTAGGATTATATTAAAGCTAATGGACTTATTTCTAACTAGTTATTCTTTTCTATTATAAATCTGCTTGAATATTTGAACATTCTGAATAAAGCCAGTTTTTAAATTCATTGCCGTGAATACCATGACATTGAATATGCTTGTGTATCATGTATTCTATGGACTGTTGCTTGTACATCACCCAGCGAAGGTATCTTTTGGTCTTGATAATTCCCAAGTTAATCTCTTCCTTTTGTAGAATTAGGAATTCACGAGGGTAAAATCAGCATTCACAGTAGTTTAGAGAAAATAAAACTAGAAATTTGAAAATATGCAGATAAGTTTCTGTGCTGTTTGTATAATTTATATGTATGTCATGTAGAAAGCATCTTTATAGGTATTCTACTGTTTTTACACACCTGACCTGGGGACATGTGCAAATGGAGATTGTTGAATTTGATTGTAAGCCATTTCTCAATTTTTATTCTGGCACAATTGTCACTCTTAATTAAAGCTATTTTGGAAATGCCAAAGCTGATAAACTTCCTATTACTGTTAATTACCATATAACAGACCTTAGGTTTTATCAGTTTTAAGATAATGTTAAACTCTAGCCATCTACAGGGAATAGAGAACATTTTTTGAATATGCTTGATAGTTATTGAACACCCATGATATAAGTACTAAATAAGAATGCAGATTCTTTGTCCTCAAGTTTCTTGTTCATTACCTATTGAAACCAAATTTAAATAAAAGAACTATATCACAAGCAAAGCTGTTTTTTTTTTTTATTAAAAAAATTTTTTTAAATTTATTTGACAGAGAGAAATCACCAGTAGGCAGAGAGGCAGGCAGAAAGAGAGAGGGAAGCAGGCTCGCAGCTGAGCAGAGAGCCCAATGTGGATCTCGATTCCAGGACCCTGAAATCATGACCTGAGCCAAAGACAGAGGCTTAACCCACTGAGCCACCCAGGTGCCCCCAAAGCTGATTTTTAAAGAAAATTTTATTTATTTATTTATTTATTTGAGAGTAAAAGCAAGAGAGGGGTGGGGCAGAGGGAGAAGCAGACTCCCTGCCAAACAGGGAGCCCACCGTGGGGCTTGATCCCTGTACCCTGGGATCATGACCTAAGCCAAAAGCAGGTGCTTAACCCACTGAGCCACCCAGGCACTCCAAACAAGGCTGATTTTTAGGACATTTTCTGACTTTGTTCAAGTGGATATGCTCGGGTTTAAACTCATGTTTAAACCTGTGTGTAATTACAATGGTAGAATTTTTTTAAAAAACTGTCTGACTGACTAAACCAGTATGCACTTACCTGATATATTTAATTTTTAATGACTTTAAAGTTGTTACTAAATATAATACCCAATTTCTTGTGTTTCTATATTTAACAGGAGAGTCATGGAAACAAGATGATTGTTTGAATTTTTTTTTTCCTTCTCAAGTATTTGGAAATCTTTCCACATTACTGCATAGCAAATTCTACGTGTCAGACTAACAAACCAGTGTTGTAAATTTCCAAGCTTTATTTAAAGGATGATTTAAAATCTGAAGGGGTTAAACAACTACAATAACTGTGGATTATATTTTAATAGTTAAATATATTTGCTAGTAGTATTTTTTTAAATGATTCATACAGGGGAAAAACAATTCACCTTTGGCGTTCAGCAAGGTTTCTTTTTTTTTTTTTTTTTTAACATTGAAGTAGAAAAAGAGAGGGGTGCCTGGGTGGCTCAGTAGGTTAAGTGTCCAACTCTTGGTTTTGGCTTAGGTCATGATTTTAGGTTTGTGGGATCTAGCCCGGAGCCAGCTCTGCTCTTAGCATGGAGTCTGCTTGAGATTTCTCTCTCTCCCTCTCACTCTGCTCCTTCCCCTCTGCCACTCCCCCCAACACCTACATACTCTGTCTCTCTCTCTCTCTTTCAAATAAATAACTAAAATCTTTTTTTAAATCTTTTTATTTAAAAAAAGATTTTAGTTATTTATTTGACAGACAGAGATCACAAGTAGGCAGAGAGGCAGGCAGAGAGAGAGGAGGAAGCAGGCTCCCCGTGAACAGAGAGCCCGATGTGGGGCTCAATCCCAGGACCCCGGGACCATGACCTGAGCCGAAGGCAGAGGCTTTAACCCACTGAGCCACCCAGACACCCCTAAAATCTTTTTTAAAAAGTGGAAAAAGAGAAAAGGCAGCAGAAGTAGAGAGTGAGATATTCTACAAGTTGGAGAAGTAAAAGGCTGAAATTATATAACTATCTTTTGGGGGAAATAGAACTAATTTCAACAAAATCCTGTTGAATGATTGCTGTAGTTGCATGCATATTGAAATTATATAATGACATTTCTGGTAGGTGGCAGCCAAGTAGCATGAAAGCTAGTAGCAAATAACTATGTGGTGGGAAAACTATGGATTAACTGTCAGGAGGGAATGTGAAGCTTTGTTCTTTTTTGGCTCATTTTGCATTCTGCCACACTGATACATTCTGTCTTGATGTGTGTTGTCTTTCTTATGGTGGAGATAAATGCTTGAACAGTTACCATGGTTTCCCCAGCTGTCATAGTAGGTATCTCTGGGACATTCTTACCCCAAAGCCAGAGGATCCCAAATCAAATGCTGCTTTGTTTTTTAATCATCTAAATGTCACCCAACATGGCTGAATCCTATAGTTTTAGATATGAATAGTGACTTACAAGCCCAGATTACAATAAGGGAGTTTGAGTTTTAGGGGCTGGTGCTGTGTTGGAAAGGTAAAGAGTGATATTGGCTCTTAGCTGTATGTTTTTTAAAAGGTTGGTTAGGTTGCTTGTGCTATGGTAGCCTGTACCTCTTAGTACATCTCTGATATATCTGGGATATCTAGCCCCTGAGTGCATGGCCCCTCTTGGTACGAGTCAGTATTACCCCCAAAAAAGTACTTATCTTCTCCTCTCTATCCCCCTTTTGTTGCTTAGAGACTCAGCATTTGCCATAGATCATCAGTATCTTCTTTTATCTAACTGTAGCTCTTCCTTTTTTCCTTTTCAATAAGGTGGTGTTAACATGAGATAGCCTACAATAAATAGTAGTTTTGATAAGAATTGATTGTGTACTAGTAAAATTATTTTGGAGTAGCCAAATTCATATTAAAGTTATGTTGACAGTGTATTTTGGTTAGAATAAAAACCTTATACCCAGGGGCACCTGGGTGGCTCAGTGGGTTAAGCCTCTGCCTTCAGCTCAGGTCATGGTCCCCGGGTCCTGGGATCAAGCTCCACATCAGGCTCTCTGCACAGTGGGGAGCCTGCTTCCCCCTCTCTCTCTGCCTGCCTCTCTGCCTCTGTGATCTCTGTCTGTTGAATAGATAAATAAAAACCTTTTTTTAAAAAAGGGGAGGGGGGGCACCTGGGTGGCTCAGTGGGTTAAGCCTCTGCCTTCGGCTCAGGTCATGATCCTAGGGTCCTGGAATCGAGCCCCGCATCGGGCTCTCTGCCCAGCAGGGAGCCTGCTTCCCCCTCTCTCTCTGCCTGCCTCTCTGCCTACTTGTGATCTCTGTCAAATAAATAAATAAAATAGTGAAAAAAAATTTAAAAAGCAAAAACAAAAAACCCTCATATCCAGAGAGTTAAGCATGCAAGTCCTTTCTGTATAAACGTAATATACATTAAAATCTTTATAGGAAATTTGAATTAAAATGTAATCAAATAGATTATTGATTTGGGTTTCCTTTGGGCATACTGATAATTTGTTGTGAGTTGACTTTTGCTAAATCAAGTAACTGTAGAATTTCTTGAATTAAAAATAAGTGATTTTATGTGAAGTTTCAGAAACAGCTGTAGTATTTACAGGTTGTGCAGGGGTGTGTTGGAGCAAGCCTTCACTGCCTTATAAGAGCAGATTTTAACATTTCAGGAATTTCATGTGCTGGTTGCTCAATACAGACATTACTTAAAATTAAATCATGTAAACTTGTAATTATGTTATATTAAAAACAAATACTCAAATACTTAAGATTCATTACTTCCTAATTGATGTTTTACTATTTTCTATGCTCTTGATGTTATTTATGCCTGTTTTATCTACATGGTTCAGATACTTACTATACAACGGTGGACTACTGTGTATCTTTTCCTAAATCCGTTTTCTGTGGTATCACTTGAACTTGGTCAAGTTCAACTTGGAGTATTTATACCACAGAAATTGGCAAATGCTACATGTCAGGGCTTGATGTATTATTTTACTGATTGCACTTAAAGTGATGGAGAAAATGTTAATGCACATTATGTCTATAGTCATTATATTGTAAATAGCACAAAAATTGAGGAAATATTCTTTCAAGATTCAAAAACTATAATCCAGTCAACGTTCATGGAATTACACTCAGAGAGGCAGTTGATAAGCATTTACCAGCATCCCACAAGATTAAATTCATCAAACCTTGTTAATTGTTTTGTTAACAAATCACCATTTAACATAAGCGCTTTAAATTGAAGCTACAGAAATGACGATAAAATGTATTTTTATTCATCCAATATCAGTTGCTTCTCAGAATATGAGATATATTTATGCATCTATAATAAAAAACTAACTTGTCATTTTCTTTTTTTTTTTTTAAGATTTTATTTATTAATTTGACAGAGAGAAATTACAAGTAGATGGAGAGGCAGGCAGAGAGAGAGAGATAGGGAAGCAGGCTCCCTGCTGAGCAGAGAGCCCAACACGGGACTCGATCCCAGGACCCTGAGATCATGACCTGAGCCGAAGGCAGCGGCTTAACCCACCGAGCCACCCAGGCGCCCCATAACTTGTCATTTTCTTAAATTTTATTTACAATAAAAACTAGCTTTTAGTGTTTTTTTTTAATTTTTGTACTTTTTTTTTTTTAAGATTTTTATTTATTTGACAGAGAAAGAGAAATCACAAGTAGGCAGAGAGGCAGGCAAAGAGAGAAAGGGGAGCAGAGAGCCAGACATGGGGCTCCATCCCAGGACCCTGTGATCATGACCCAAGCTGAAGGCAGAGGCTTTAACCCACTGAGCCACCCAGGCGCCCCTAAATTTTTGTATCTTTTAACAGTCTCTGTTCTTCTTCTTACTAGAAGTTCTTTAAATGATTGATCAGAGTAACAGACCTTAAGAACAATGACATCAAAAACATGAGTTGTGTCTTAGAGATTGTGATTCCATAGATTTATGGAAGGCCTAAGGACCTGCATTTTAGAAATCTTCCCTGGTGGTACCAGTCATCAGACATTTTACTTGGAGTAAGTAAAATAAAGAAGATAAAAGGAACTTCAGCAAACTACATGCTGTTTATCTGTTGAGTTTAATGACACTATTATATACCTCATTTTGTGCTGTTAGAATATCATGAGCAGTATACCGTGAAGATCTTTTTAGTGCATCACTAAGGCTTTTTTTTTTTAAACTTTTTTTTTTAACTTTTAAGGAATCTCTACACCCAATATGGGACTCAGGCCCACAATCCTGAGATCAAGTGTCGAGTGCTGTACCGACTAAGCCAGCCAAGCACCCCTAGTTCATCACTAAGTTTTTTTTTTTTTTTAAACATCTTTTTTTTTCTTTTTTAAGATTTTTATTTATTTATCAGAGAGAGGGGGGGGGAGAGAGCGAGCACAGGCAGACAGAATGGCAGGCAGAGGCAGAGGGAGAAGCAGGCTCCCTGCCGAGCAAGGAGCCCGATGTGGGACTCGATCCCAGGACGCTGGGATCATGACCTGAGCCGAAGGCAGCTGCTTAACCAACTGAGCCACCCAGGCGTCCCTCATCACTAAGTTTTATCCAAAGAAAGTAACAGTACAAATGAAGAGTCTGAAGATGGGTTTTCTTGTCCCGACTCTGTCAATTTTAGGGTTCTGTTACCTTGCATGTGTAATTCTCTTTCCTTTTAAAAATCTCCATTTTTTTTCATCCATAAAATGAGGTTATGCTACATAATCTTTAAGGTAGAAAAGACAATTGATCAAAACATTACCTTTCATTCATAGAGATTTATTTTTCAGTGTTGCTTCTGAGTGCACTTAGTTATCTTATCCCACAAACAAAACAAAACAAAACAAAACAAAACTGCAGTGATTGTGATTTGTCTCTTTTACTTGTTTATTTCATTGTATAATGGGGATAATGACAGTACCTATCCTCATAGTGTTATTTTGGAGTTCCAGTAAGTAAATTTGTTAGGTTTAAGAGAATTTCTGGTACAAAGTATGAGCTACATAAATATTAGCTGCTATTCTATTTTCTTCCCCTTTCCTCCACCACTTTCCTACCTCTACTTTCTCCCTTACCCCATCTTCCTCTTTCTTTTCTGTTGCTTTTCTTTCTCCTGGGGGTTGATGGTGAAGGTATACCTAGTTAACAAGCAGAATAGCAAGAAATATTCTTTAAAGGTGCAGTACATTTCAGTAAGTTTATAACAAATTAAGAAAAACTTTAAAGTCTCTTAGAAAGATTTCTTTTTCCAGCGACAAGGCAGACTAAAACCTCAAAAAGTCTCCTGTTATGAAAATTCAGTAGTGCTGAATAAAACATCACTTCTTTAAAAAATGTCTCCTTTAGATTTCAAGAGAGTAAGGAAAATACCTGAGAGGATACAGACACCCACGTATTTTTTTTAAATAAATGATTTTTATGTATATTGAATGAGGTTGGCTTTCTTTTTCCTTTCTTGAACTGGCTTCCTCTGATTTTGGTATCAGATTTTGCTAGGCTCTTAAAAAGAACTGAGGCATTTTCCCTCTCTCTGTTCTCTTGCATAGATTTGTAAGATGTTGTCTATCCCTATGCATCCTGGAAAATGCACTTGTTAGACTTTCTGGGCTCAGTGGTGTTTTTTTACAGGAAGATTTTTTACTATGAATTCAATTTCTTTAATAGTTGCAGCTTCTATTTCGTATTTCTAGTTCTTCTTTGATCCGTTTTCATAATTTCTGTATGTTGTAAAAATTTATTGGTTTAAGTTTTCAGATTTGTTGATGTTAAATTTTTGATAATATTCTCTGGTACTTTTACATGTATTTGTAGATTTTTAATATTGTTTATTTATACTAGCCTTTTAAAACAACTAATAGGGGCACCTGGATGGCTCTGTCAGTTAAGCCTCCAACTCTTGGTTTCATTTTGGGTCATGATCTCAGGGTGGAGAAATTGAGCCCTGCATTGTGCTCAGTGCAGAATCTGCTTGTCCCTCTCCCTTGTACTAGCTTGTGCTTTCTCTCTCACTCAAATAAATAAATAAATGTCTTTAAAATTTAACCTATTAATAAGGAATCTGTCTATAATTGTTTTAAGAGACCCAGCTTTCAATTTTATAGTCTATTTTATTAAACATTAATTCTCCTCTTAGTATTTCATATATTTTTCTTTCTCTGTTCCTCCCTCCCATTGGTGTTATTTTTTATGGTTTCTTGAATTAAATATTAGATAATTAACTTTTTCTTTTTACAGGAAGGTTCACTCTTTTTTTTTTTTTTTTTTTTTTTTTAAGGATTTTAGGATGTGGGGCTCGATGCCAGGACCTTGAGATCATGACCTGAGCCGAAGGCAGAGGCTTTACCCACTGAGCCACCCAGGCGCCCCTAGATAATTAACTTTTAATCTTGTTTCTTGATTTATTTGGGGTCTATTTTTTCCTATAAACAATAATTAGAATACTTCTCTCAATACTTGGTACATTGTATTGTGTCTGATAAAGTTATAGCGACCTTATAATTTCCATTGTGAATTCTTTGACCCATGAATTATTTTGAGCTTTTTTAAAACCCTAAATATATTTGGAAACTTGGTTTGGTATTCCTTTTATTATAAATTTCTCATTCCTAACTTTATGGCAAGTGTTAGTTTCCTCTGTCATAATAAATTACCACAAATTTAGTGACTTAAAACACCAAATTTATTATCTTATAGTTCTGAGTGTCAAGTCCACAGTTATTCTCTCTGGGGTAAAAATCAAGGTGTTAGCAAGGCTGTGTTCCTTTGGGGGGGTCTGGGGGGAATCTGTTTCCCTCTTTTTTCTAGCTTCTAGTGACCACTTATGTTTCTTGGCTTATGACTTCTTCCATCTTCAAGTCTCTTTGACTCTCAGATCTCTGCTTCTATGCACAGATGGCCAATAGACACAGGAAAAGATGCTCGACATCACTCACCATCAGGGAAATACAAGTCAAAACTACAACCACCTCACACGAGTCAGAATGACTAAAATTAACCACACAGGAAACAACAAGTGTTGGTAAGGACGGGGAGAAAGAAGAACACTCTTACACTGTTGGTGGAAATGCAAACTGGTGCAGCCACTCTGGAAAGCAGTATGGAAAGTTCCTCAAAAACTTAAAAATAGAACTCCCCTGTGATGGAGTAATTTCACTACTAGGTATTTAGCCAAAGGATACAAAAATACTGATTTGAAGGGATACATGCACCCTGATGTTTATAGCAGCATTATCAACAACAACTAAATTATGGAAAGAGCCCAAATGTCCATCAACTGATAAATGGATAAAGAAGATGTGGTATGTATGTATGTATGTATGTATGTATGTGTGTGTGTGTGTGTATAATGGAATATTGCTCAGCCATAAAAGAGAATTAAATCTTGCCATTTGCAATGACATGAATGGAGTTAGAGAGCATTATGCTAAGTGAAATAAGCCAGAGAAAGATAAATACCATTTGATTTCACTTATATGTGGAATTTAAGAAACAAAACAAACGATCATAGGGGAAAGAAAGAGAGAGGCAAACGAAGAAACAGACAATCTTTTAACTATAGAGAACAAACTTAGGGTTACCAGAAGAGAGGTGGGTGGAAGGATGGGTTAAATAGGTGATGGAGATTAAGGAGTGCACTCAGGATAAGCAGCAGGCATATAGTGTGTTGAATCACTAAACTGTATACCTGAGACTAATATTACACTGTATGTTAACTAACTAGAATTTAAATAAAAACTACATCAAAAACTAATGATGTACTGTATGGTAACTAACCTAAGACAATTTTTAAAAAAGGGGAAAAAAACCCTCAGAACCTCTTGTTTCTTTATTTATATCTTCCCTGATCCTTCTACCTCGCTCCTTTTATGATTACATTGGGTCTACCAGGCAAACCAGCACAGACTCCTAGAGGCCCTTAATTTAGTCACATGGGCAAAGTCCTTTTTGCCACGTAAGGTAACACAAGTTCTAGAGACTAGTATCTAGACATCTTTGAAAGCCCATTGTTCTGCCTATTACAGGCACCATGGTTTGAGTATATTCATGGGGCATACACTCTTTGGTATTTGTTGAGACTGTCTTTGTAGCCTAGCAAATGGTTTATTTTTATTAAGATAACGTATTTGCTTGCAAAGAACCTAGTTGTGGGTATATAGTTCTCTGCAAGATCATATTTATAGGATCAAACTTGTTAAATATACATATGTAACTTCCAAATCTTCACTGATATTTGTTTTTTTAGTAGATTGTGAGAGAAGTATGTTAAGATATCCCAATTTTATTCATTATGAGTATGTTTCTACTTATAATTTTGTCAATTTCTGTTTATGTATAGTGGGGCTATGTTGTTAGGTATGTTCAGCTTCTGGATTATTTTACAGTATAATAAATTTTCCCTTGTTATGTCATTAGTAATGGCCCTTTTAAAATCCATTGCTTTTGTTTATATTAACACAGGTATATCAACTTCGGTTGATGCTTGACTTAGGTATCTTTATCTCTTTATTTACTTTTTGTGTTGTAATGTTTTAAGTGTATCTCTTATATACAGCATATAAATGGACTTTTAAAACATTCTGAGAGTACTCAGTCTTTCAAGAGATGAGTTAATCTTTTTTATTATTTTATATTTTATGATATGTTTGGATTTATTTCTTTTACTTTATTCATGTTTTCCCTTAATCATCCCTTTACCTTCTTCTTTTTCTACCAGTTCTGACTGATAAACTTTTTTTTTTTTTTAAGATTTTATTTATTTATTTGACAGGCAGAGATTACAAGTAGGCTGAGAGGCAGGCAGAGAGAAAGGAGGAAGCAGGCTCCCTGCTGAGCAGAGAGCCCGATGCGGGGCTCAATCCCAGGACCCTGGGATCATGACCTGAGCGGAAGGCAGAGGCTTTAACCCACTGAGCCACCCAGGCACCCCCCAGACTGATAAACTTTTAGAGCATACCCCTTCCCAGCCTTTTCCCCTTTACTGTTGTGGGCTTTATGCATTCTGTTTCTCTTCCTCAGTATTACTATTGGGTGTTTAACGTGTGTGTTTGACTTAGCAAAGTATGAAGGTAATATCTCTGTTGAGCTTCTTCAAAAACAAAATAAATATAATAAAATTTCGCCTTTTTAAAATACCATCCTCTTCTGTACCTTCTTTTTATTCTCTATCATTTTAGTTTCCTTTTATTTTTGTCTTTGTTGTATAAGGGTTTTCAGAGAAATAGAACCAAGAGGAGAGAGAGACCTGTTTTAAGAAATTGATTCTTGCAGTTGTGGAGGCTTTGTATATCCAAAATCTGTAGAATAAGGCAGCAGGCTAGAGATCCAGGAAAGATTTGTAGTTTGAGACCAAAACAGTCTCCTGACAGAATTCCTACTTGTTTTGTTGAAGTTAGTCATTATTCTGTTATGGCCTTCAACTGATTGGTTGAGGTCCACTCACATGTTGGAAGTGTGTTTTGCTCAGAGTCCACCAATTTAAGTGTTAATCTCATCCAAAAAAATATCTTCCTAAAAAGGGGGCGCCTGGGTGGCTCAGTTGTTAAGCAGCTGCCTTCAGCTCAGGTTATGATCTCAGGGTCCTGGGATCGAGCCCTACATCAGGCTCCCTGGTCAGTAGGGAGTCTGCTTTTCCCTCTCCCACTCCCCCTGCTTGTATTCCCTCTCTTGCTATCTCTCTTCTTGCTATCTCTCTCTCTGTGTCAAATAAATAAATAGAATCTTAAAAAAAAAAATCATCGTAAAGCATCCAAAATAATATTTCGCCAAATACCTGGGTACCATGGCCTAGCAAAGTTGACACATAAAATTAACCATCAAACCATCCAAATTTTTTAGTTTTCTGTTACTATTAAGATTCTGTACTTATTTAGTTTTACCAGTATGTTTATCAATATCTTTTCACATAATTTATTTTTGCATTCACTTTCCTTTATGTCTAGTTGTCTTCCTTTAACAGACCTTTGCTGGGAATTTCTGGAAGGTAAATTCTCAAATTTCATTTTTCTGAAAATGTTTTTATTTTGCTCTCAGATGTAAGGATAGTTTAGTTGGGTATTAAATTCTTGATTAACATATCAATTCCCTCACCTCTTTGAAAGTAGTATTCTGTTGTTTCTAGCATTAGCTGCTTATTATGAAAAATTTACCTTCTAATTTTCTTTGTAAGCAGTGTGCTCTTTTTTTGCTGATTATTTTTTAAGATCCTTTTTTTGTCATTGATTTCTGTTTATGTTAACTACAGTAGTTAACATATTCAGTTTATGTTAACTACAGATTTCTTTTTATTTATCCTTATTTTTTTTTTCTCCTGGATCTGGGAAATCATTCCTGTGGCTCATCAGTTTTGGGAAACTATCTGCTATTATCTTTTCAAATATTGTACCTGCCCCCTTCTTTCTATCATTTCCTTCCCGAATGTCTGTTAGATATAGGTTGTCTTCTCCATTTCCTTTGATGTTTTTCTTTTTTCTTCAATGACTATTTATTTATTGAATTTCTCTGGTTCTTTTTTTTTTCTAAGATTTTATTTATTTATTTGACAGATAGAGATCACAAGTAGAAGAGAGGCAGGCAGAGAGAAAGAGCAGGGAAGCAGGCTCCCTGCTGAGCAGAGAGCCTGATATGGGGCTTGATCCCAGGACCCTGAGATCATGACCTGAGCCGAAGGCAGAGGCTTAACCCACTGAGCCACCCAGGTGCCCCTCTCTTTGGTTCTTTTAAAAATATTTTAGTTCATTTGTCATATGACCAGTTTTTTCACTGTGGCTTCTCTGTCTTCTTGTTTTAAATATGTAACCATTCTACACATTTTTCTGGTTTTAGTTATTTTCAGATTACTGTATTTGTAGTTTTTGTTAATTTGTTTATTGCATCAGCTGAAGCTCTCCCCTTGTGGTGACTTCTGAAAAGTTTAATTTTTTTAATTTTGAGCTTATCTTTGGTAGGGATTATTTCTATTTCTATTCTACCAATGTAGTGCATGATTATTCTTCTAGGGGTCTTCACATTTATGTCTTGTAGATCCTTAAGGATTTCATAGGTCCAGCCAGATTTTATCTTATTTTCAAATGTATGATGTTCATAGCATGAAAATTATATAAATCTGAAAACCTTACATACATGGGATACTCTTCTAGAGTTTTTTTAATTTTTTTACTAGTAATGTTTCTCCTAACCCATTCTAGTCCTTAAACTAGTGACTACCTTCTTTGCTTCTTTGCAAAGTTGATGGGCATAGTTTTTCTAGTTACTTTTCCATTAGTAGCTCATTTCTTTTGTGTTTTATGCAGATGATCACCAGCTAAAGGTGTGTTTTCTCTCAGATAAGGGATTTTAAAATTATACCTCCAAGGCCTCAGCCATTAGAGCCTAGGGTTGGTTCTGAAACTCTATGCATTGCCATTGTCTTGGCTCAAACTTAGGGCTTTGGCTTTGATGTCTGTTTATTTCCAGAAAAAAAAATTAGCAATGTATTATTTTAAAAAGTATTTTATCATTTCTATATGTTTACGACAGAAACAAAATTCTCCTGCATGTTATAAGAATTATTTGAGTTTTTAAAATGTTGATGAAATTTTAGTATGTCTTTACATTTAAGATGTTGATTTACTCTCTATATTAATAATTTTTAAGAAATCTCTTTTGAGATTATTTTAACTTCTTCCTGCAGTGGGTTTTTTTTAAATGCTTTTTTTGTGCATGCCTGTATATAATGAGTATTTGGTAAATGTTTTCTAAGTGAAAATAATTCGTATAGTTTGTGCCAGTGCTCCAGGTGATTTTGATTAGGTCATTTACTTTAGGGCTTATGCATTTTAGAGTTAGATGTAAAGACCCTACCAGACTATAAAATGATGATGATGATGATGATTGTAGTAATAATAATAGCTTCTAATACTTAGAAGGCACTTAATTATCCTACTAACCCTGTGGTATAAGGTGCTTAATTATCCTACTAACCCTGTGGTATCCTACTAACCCTGTGGTATAAGTCATTATCACTGTTTTACTGATGAGGTTATTGAGACATAGAAAGTAATGTGCCGCAAATCACATGGCTAGCAAGTGGCAGAGCTGGAATTGAACTGAGTCTGTCTCCAGGAGCCTGTATTGATAATGATGATACTTTAACTTTTACATCCCATTGAGAGATACCATTTATTATTGTTCTATCCATGCTTAAAATCTTTCAGAGGCCTCCTACTGCCTTGTGCATAATGTTTAAATAAATATTTTAACGTAGCATTCATAGCTCTTCATGACTTTACTCCAGCCTACCTATTGTATCAAATCACATATCAGTCCTGTTCTCCATCCCTAGTTATTAACAATTTTCCAAAGGCACTGTGCTGTTTTATGCTTCCATTTTTTGTTGTTGTTATTATATTCTGCCTTCTGGCTGTAATGTGTCTTCCCTCTATTTCTCTCCTGAATGACCACTATATGTCCTTAGAAATTAGGACTTGTCCAGAAAGCTTCCATACTGCTCATGAGATAGTAGTCTGTCTCAGTACTCCGCTAAATTTGTCCTTCCGTAATTACCCATTCATAGCATTAATTTCACTAAGTTTTAATGATTTTCTTCACTCTCAAGACTACCTTCCTAAGGTAAAGGTCTGTATTCTGTACATTTTTGTGTCCCCATGGCCTGGTAAAAACTACCTGACATGGAGATATTCTGTAAATATTTGCTGAATGAATGAATGATTCTCATTTCATGACTTGTTTTGTAGACCATCTGTAAGGCATGCTTAGTGCAGTGTCTTGGTGAATTTTTAAATAGTGTTAGTAATTATTTTCTTAGTAATATTAATGAAAAGATGTTTGTAAGAACAAGAAGGCAAGTCACTTAGTGAGTTTCTTAAAGTATCCTTTTTAACACAGTATTTTTGCTTGTTTAGTTGTAAAATCACCATAGGTTTCATAATAGTGCTTTATTTAAAAACAGTTCTGATTAGCTATTCAAAGATGATTCTTTGGTGAAAAATATTAACTCAGTTTTAAGTATGTATTAAGAAGAATGTCTACTCTAGTTGCCATAATTCTTTGTTTTAATATTTCTACTTTGGCAATATTTAATGAAAATTTATCTCATTAAAGTTGAAGTTACTATTAATTATGTTGTGACTGCATTTCATTTTTGTACTATCTTGACATTATATTTGGAAATATTAATTTTATCAATAAACTCAGCATTATCTACCATCAAATACAGAATAAATAATAAATAAATAAATCAGATAACCATATAGAACAAGTAAGTCTCTTGGAGAAAAAAGTGTGTTTTTAAGACGTATCAAATATATTAATGGTTTTTATATCTAAATTTTTTAATAATTGTATTGAAAATGTAATTGTTTAATTTGAAGGAAATATTTTCTTTCATGGGTTTAAAAAATTTTAACTTTAAATAGCATGAAGGGGATAAGAAGAGAAAATTACTTGTTTCAGCGTGATAGGCAGTGTATCTAGGCTAGCACTATTTTACTGCAGCTGAAATTCAAACATGAGGAAATTGCAGAAATTTACAATTCAATGTGTGTTTCATCAGGGAGAAATCCACAGATTGTTTTGACACTCAGTTAGAAATTCAGCATGAAGATGGACGTCTCATGAAATTTGCAGCTGCTGATTGAATTTATATTTCCATAAAGGCCATCAACAGTAGCAGCCTGCAGGGGAAGAGGGGGGAAAATGACAAAAATCGTGAGGCTAGCATTTTTTCCTCAGTGTTGTAGTGGCAAATTACTGGTAATAAGGGTTTACACTGACCAGGATTAAAGAAAAATATAGACAGCCAGAAGGGAAGGACTTCTCAGCTTAATTGATTTTAACTAAATATGTCTACGTTTGATATCTAAATATGTGTTTAGTCATATGTAGAAAATGTAATATGGACCTAAAAGTCAGTTTATTCATCTTTACTATTTAAACAAGAAAAAAAGGTAGTTTGTGATGTTATAGGTTTTATTGTATAGGTTATTTTCATAAGAGCCTCTCAAGATGGAAGATAAGTATTATAGGAACACAATACAACCTTGTTTTCTATAAAATTGAAAAATAATTTCATGTTCTTGCAAGTAACCCACAATTCACTTTTTGAGAATACCAACTCATTATTTTCAGTATTAAAAAAATTTTTTGAATGGAAAACCAAGTAACAATCACCGATAACAAGTTGCCTTTTCACAGAAATTATTTTATTCTCATTTTAAAGTGGTTTTTTTTTGCAAAATCAAAAAAGTCATTTCTTTTGTTTAATGCTTATCTTGTAGAGTTTTCATATTGTACATGATTTTAAAATATTCATGGATTGTGGGTAAACTAAAGGATTAAGAATTTGTTCATTGTTCTTGCAGAACTCTTTGTCTCTGTGGATGGTGTGTGCTTTAACCTTAACAGGATGCCCTCAGATGGCTTTATTTGAAAATTAATATTTGCACAACTGTATGTAAAAACAGTGCAGTGTCCTTACTGAGAAAAAAAATCCATTGTTTAAGATTATGCAGTTTAAATATAAAAAGTGAGGCTATTATCCGCACAATATATATGTAATTGTTAGCCCTTATCTTTTTAACTTACTGGATTTTTTAAGAGTATAAGAACATAGAAACTGATTCCAATTAGTTTTGTTATATGTAATTATATTTGAGAACATCTCATATATCTATCCTATAAAATATTCTAATTTGAAAAAAAACAGTATATATGTCTGGTATCTGTGCTTTGGATATACATACACCTGGACATTTTTCAGGGTTAAAGAATTTGAGTTAGATACTAAATCAGCATCTTCAGTTTAGATAATAAGAGTGTTCTTATTCTCCTAGGAGTCTACGATGCTTGCCTTTTCCAACATCACTTGCAATTGTTTTACTCTTTGTTACCAGAATCTGCCATTTTAATATATTTTCCCTTCTTGTGTATTTGTTTACAAACCAAAGCAAAAATATTTTGTGAGAGATGTACCACTGCATCCAGAATATGAAGTTTATAGGTATTTGGAAAAACTATTTTCTCATTTGTGCTTTTTCTTCATTGCATCGCTCAGGTATACACAGTTCAGACTTCCCTGTCTTTCTTTCTTCCTCTCCCTGCCTTCCCCATTTGAGGACTTACTATTCCCAGTATTCCAAAATATAGGAGCTTAACAAATTACCTCTGATTAAGAGGAACCTTTTTGTTTGTTTTGCTTTAAGTTGCTGTCAATTCCATCACCCAATCAAATCAATAATTTTATTTGCTGTTTTGGCTTTTTGTCCCTGCCCATGTGTATTTTCAGTTTTTATATGTGGGATGTAATGTATTCTTTATTTATTCAACAAATAATTTATTGACTGATATCTATGGATCAGAGACTAGTTTAGGCGCTAGGGACACAATAGTAAACAACACAAAGCTTCCTTTCCACCTGTATGGAGTTTGCATTTTAGTGAGAGATACAGACAGTAAACAAATGGATATGCAATATAGTGTTATGTGGAAATCTGAAAAACTGCAAAGCCAGGTAAGGGACTAGAATATTACAGAATGGGAATAGGGTGACAGACAGTTTAGTAAGTTCCAAAGGGATCTCTCTGAGGATGTGCCATTTGAAAAAAACATTTGCGTGAAATGAGGGAGTAAGCAGTATTACAGAGTTCCATTCAATTCTTCTTTATACAGCATATCCCAAATTTCATGGGGTATTGTTTTGTTTTGTTTTTACAAAAGTGGCATTGATATATTTAATTTCTCTGACATTTGTGTTTCTTACTTAACAGTAAATGAAGACCATCACTTAGTCAGAAGAGATAGACATAACGCAGTTCTTTAGATAGCTGTGTGTATATGGACATACCACAGTTTAACCTTTGACCAATACACTGAGGGCATTTGAGTCGCTCGCAGTTTTTTTTTACAACTATTAAAAATGCTCCAGTAAACATCCTGTACAAATATGCCTTCCTACTCATGCTTCTGTGTCTCTAAGATACATTCCCAGAAATGTCATTGTTGTGGCAAAGGATATGTGCAATTTTTCCTAATAAATATTATCAGAGTACTTACCAAAAAGGTCTTAAACACTTCACATTCTCATCAGCAGTGTGAGTTTCTTCTTCTCCACAGCCTTACTGGCACTAGGTAACTTTGTACTGTGTTTTGTCTATTACCTTTGATTTTTTTAAAGTTAGTTAACTTACAGTCTAATATTAGTTTTTGGAATACAATATAATGTTTCAGTGCTTCTGTACATCACCCAATGCTCATCACAAGAGCACTCCTTAATCCCCATCACCTATTTCACCCATCCTTCCCCTCACCTCTCCGCTGGTAATCATCAGTTTGTTCTCTAAGGTTTAGAGTCTGTTTCTTGGTTGCTTCTCTCTTCCTTTTGTCCCCCCTTTGCTTATTTCTTTGGTTTCTTAAATTCTACATATGAGGGAGATCATATGGTATTTATCTTTCTCTGACTTACATATTTCACTTAGCATCCTTGTCTCTAGTTCTATTCGTGTCAGTGCAAATGGCAAGATTTCATTCTTTTTGATGGCTGAGTAATATTCCATTCCATATATAGACCACAACTTTTCCCCCCTCAGTTCTAAGGTTAGGGCTAGAGTTAGGGGTAGGGTTAGGCCAGGGCCAGGGTTAGGCTAAGTATCTGGTATCCTGCAGTTCAATGACCTCTGCAGAGGGTTAGTTTTAGGGTTAGGATTAGAGTTAGGGTTAGGGGCTTATGGTTAGTGGTTAGGGCTCAGTGGTAACGTTAGGGTTATTGTTAGATTTAGGGTATGTACCTGGTATCCTGCAGTTCGGAGACTGCTCCAGAGAATAAAATCCCAGAGTTCTACTGGGGTGAGAAGGGATATGGCCACCATCTACTCAGCTGAGGCAAAGTTTGGATTTGGAGATATAAATACTTTTTAGGTAGTTACTCAGTTGATTATTCTTTTTTTAATGAATTATTTTTATTAACATATAATGTATTTTTTGCCCCAGGATACAGGTCTGGTTATTCTGTTTTGAATTCTTTCTTCGCTGTTTTAAGCCATCTGTCATCTCTCTCCCTGAGGTTCAGTTTGTGAATCCATGCACTTTGGAACAATGGAGCAATATGCTCTTATAAAACTGTATAGACCACTTTTTACCAATTTGCCATGCTTTGATTTAGTACATGTTCAACTGTATGCCTTTACCTACTCTGAATCCCCAAAACTTTAGTAACACAAGGCCGGGCACACTTTTGGAGGGCAGTCTGGGTAAATTCTTGCTTTCTTTTTTTTTTTTTTAAAGATTTTATTTATTTATTTGAGAGAGAAACAGTGAGAGAGAGCATGAGCGAGGAGAAGGTCAGAGAGCGAAGCAGACTCCCCATGGAGCTGGGAGCCTGATGCGGGACTCGATCCCCGGACTCCGGGATCATGACCTGAGCCGAAGGCAGTCGTCCAACCAACTGAGCCACCCAGGCATCCCAAATTCTTGCTTTCAAAACCAAATGTACAAGATATTTTGGTTGCTAGGCATGTTGGATTATCTCTGCCATTGATTTATCTTTGCCAGGGCAGATAAGAGTTCACTACGTATAAAAGGTATTACCTGAAAGATCAAACATACTCTTTTTTGGATACTATTTCTCTTTGTGTTTTAAGGATGCATTTTTCTTGTATTGCACATCACTATCATGAGGGCACAGTTATATTTGTCAGATTGTTGCTGGCTTCTATGCATTTTTTCAGGGTCTGAAATGATATATATACTTTAGGCTTGTCCTTGGAAATATTTTGGAGTAATATTGTTGACATTTTACTGGGCAGGTGTTTTCACCCTACTATGTGATACGTAGCTATGAGCAGAGGTCAGGCAAGGTGAGAGGTGTATGTCATTTGCCAAGCTTTTGTTACAGCCAGATAAAAGTGTATTCCCATTTTCAGATTTGAAGTGTAAACAAAGTTCATCCCTAGTCTTGAGCAATCTCTATTTTAGAATCTTAATGTTGAAATGCCCCTTGCTATCAGCTAGCTGAATCTTCTTTTCACAGCCCCCCATCCAGAAGGCAATGTTTAAATAATATCTGGGTTTCTGACAATATTTATTCTTCATGAGAGCTGGGAACTATGGTGACCCAGCAAGAACCCGAGTGACTATAAATGTAGTCAACATTAGTAGCTGGTCTCCAGAGGAAAAGGAAAGTATGATCCTGATTAAGCCCTGCTTGATAGAGATCATGCCTTTACATGGTGAATCTCAAAGATTATTCATTTTTTCACAAGTGCAAAGAGCCAGATGGTATTTCAAGTTTTTAATGTAGGACAAGTGTGAGGGTCTTTGGAGTTGGTTTTAGTAATGTGGCATATATAGGAACCTTAAGGGATATATCATACTGTTATTAATAGATAGTGAGAGAGAGTATATTGATTAACCCAAGAGACTTCTGACAAGTTTTGGAAATGACAAGTAGGAAACTTTTATCAACTCTGTTTCACCTTCCTATTCTCTGTTTTCCCATTCTTTATCTTATTCATTTTTATCATTTAATGTGATCTGATTATGTACTGCTCATCTGCTGTTAGAGATTCATATTTTGGTTTGGAAACTGAAACCTGCAATCAGTCTTTTCCAGGTTCTGCTATCAATAACAGACCTCAGCTCTTAGGTCCTTTATTGAATTTTACTATTTAGTTTGAACCACTTTTCTTAAGATAGTAACTTCTTAATTTAGAATTTTTTTATCTGTAAAACCATTGATTATGTTTTCCAGTTATTTTTTTTTTTACCTTAACTGTTTTCTTCCTTAGCATTTTCCAAATTTTGAAACGTTTCTCAGTCTATTTTATTGGAAGTCTAAGAGATAAAATTCATAAGTAAAGAATATTATTTTCAAGGGTATTTTCTTCAGTTATTTTCTTCTGTTTTCCTATTCTTTCTTTTCCTTTTTTTCTTTAATACTTATAATCATATTTGACGGTTACTTCTAATTCCCCAGATAACTGATGAGATCTCTTGTAGTAGCAAAATGCCAAGCAATTTACATAATATAACCCTTTTATTTGAAACTAGAACATTAACATTTTCTCTGAACCTACTTCTATCAAATACCCCTTTCATCTTTAGTTACAGCTATTCTTTGCCTAAGGTATTACCATTTCTCTGTCTCCTTAGCTCCTTTCCCTGACTGCCCTACCATATCACCATCAGCTCTTCTGGTTAATTCCTTTGGCAGCTCTTTAAAAACTGAGTTTTGTATTGACCCCTTTATAATCTCTATCATGCTTATTAACCACTTCAGCTCATGTGACAGTCATGGACATGGGTGGCAGGTTCTTTGCCTTTCAGCATCCATCCAATTGCCCTTGTGTTTTCACATAGATAACTTGTAAGAAATTAGGTTAATATAAGGTTTCTTTATTCACCTTACTGGTTCTGTGTGAAGATAGTCATATAGATTTTTTAATATCATCTTTCTGTGCCAGTATGTAATTAAGTTATTGTAATGTGGAAAATATATAAAAGCATCATTTCAGGTAAGGGCTTTATTATATATAACCTCTCGTGATATAAATCTATTTTTTATTATTCCATATAATACCTACTTTGTGATATTGATTTAGGTTTTATTATAGAATTATTTACATTTCATTTACTGAAACCTGTAATTAGTAAACCTAGAACTAGGTAGGACACTTCTTACATGATGACTTTGGAAAGTTCCTATATACATACAAATACATTTATTTCCATATTTGTTTTACATAATTTCATGTTCTGGCCATGATTATCTTATACCCTAGATAGAATTCTTTCATTCTTTTTTTTTTTTTTTTAGGGATTTTATTTATTTATTTGTCAGAGACAGAGTGAGCACAAGCAGGGGGAGCAGCAGGTGTGGGGAGAAGCAAGCTCTTTGCCAGGCAAGAAGCTTGGGATCATGACCTGAGCTGAAGGCAGATGCTTAACCTTTTGACTGAGCCACCCAGTTGTCCCAAATCCTTTCTTTCTTGGAAAATGTTTGGGTCCATATATATTTTTAAAAGTCAGAACAGGGGCACCTGGGTGGCTCAGTGGGTTAAGCCTCTGCCTTCGGCTCAGGTCATGATCCCAGGGTCCTGGGATCGAGCCCCACATTGGGCTCTCTGCTCTGCAGGGAGCCTGCTTCCTCCTCTCTCTCTGCCTGCCTCTCTGCCTACTTGTGATCTCTGTCAGATAAATAAAGAAAAAAATCTTAAAAAAAAAAAAAAGTCATAACAGATACATATCAGAGCTAAGAAGGCTATATCAGAGCTATATCAGTACCTAAGAAGGCCACTTAGAAGGAGTTACAGCTTCCTTCAAAAAAGGAATAAGGAGAGGGGCACCTGGGTGGCTCAGTGGGTTAAAGCCTCTGCCTTCGGCTCGGGTCATGATCCCAGCATCCTGGGATGGAGGCCCGCATCGGGCTCTCTGCTCAGCAGGGAGCCTGCTTCCCCCTCTCTCTCTGCCTGCCTCTGCCTACTTGTGATCTCTGTCTGTCAAATAAATAAATAAAATCTTTTAAAAATAAATAAATAAATAAACATTTTTTTTTTAAAAAAAGGAATAAGGAGAGATTAGGCAGAGTGTTTTTATATTAATATATTAATGATTAAACTATATGTAGGGAAAAACTATATGTAAATAAATACATGCACATATATACAGACATCTGTTTCATATTATAAATCAATGGCAGAGTTTCTCATTTGTTATATCAAAAAGAGAGTGAGCCTTTTACTGTTCATGGCCTAATCCTGATCATCAAGGAGAAAATTTATCAGTAAAGTAGAAACTTGAGAGCATTCAATATATAATTTTAGAGTTTATGATAGCCAAGGGAAGTACTGTTTGATGAGTTACATGTATATTCCATCCTCTACATTAGAAGTAGAAGCTTCAGAAAACTCTGCAGGAAAAATAGGTGTTTGTTTCAAGGGGAATGGAAAGATCAACAGAACAATACAAAACCATGCTGACACTGTTATCTGTTAATGATCCTGATGAGGAAGAGATAGAAACTCTGTTTTAAGGAGTGCTATAACTACAGTTTTGAAAGGGCAAGTATAAAAAAATATTTGTAACTATAGCCACAAGAAATGTGATGGCAGCAAGATAGGGGGCCTGATGTGTCCCCACATAGTCATTAAACACATACCAATTTTGTGGCACACTGTGTACATAATAATTGTCTAAGGCATTTAAAAACAAATTCAAACAAAATGGCATATTTAAACCATGAATAGAACAAAAAGCCAAGGACATTGCTCAAATCAGTACAACATAATACCAAAAAGACTAAATCTCAAGAGGAGAGATGAGATTTTTAAAACCCTAAAATAATACAAAATGGCTGTCTACCCTTGTGTAGGAATTTATGTGTGTGTATATATTTGATTTTTCTCAACTAGGTAAATATTTGTAGGTATCAAATATGTTCTTATTTGCTAAAACTCCAGTAAGTAAATATCAGTATTTAATATCCACAAAAAGGCTAAAAATATTTGAAGCATAAAAATTTCAAAAAGTTGGGGTGGCACAGTTGGTTGAACAGCCAACTTTTGGTTTTGACTCAGGTTTTGATCTCAGGGTTATAAGATTGAGCTCTACATCGGGCTCTGTGCTCAGTGCAGAGTCTGCTTCAGACTCTTGTGTCCCTCTACCCCCACCTCAAATAAATAAGTAAATCTTTAAGAATTTCAGAAGCTTAACCCGCTGCTTGAGAAGACAGCATATTTTTAGTGGATGACAGAGTATGACTACTGCATTTCTTTCTTTTGCTCTTATTTTTTGAAGAGAAGTGCTTTTAACCTGAAAATCTAAAATAAGCATGGGCAAGAGGGTACATAAAATACTCAGCAAATCTAAAAATGGCCCAAGTTTCTGGACACACCATTCTTTATACCTTGTTGTTTCAACCAGAGAACAGCCCTTTCTCTCCTTGTCCTCATTGCCACAGCAAGAGGCCCAAGCAAGGTGCTCTTGGCACTTTGTCTGGAGGTAGAACTCCTCAGATCATCATCACCTCATTTTATTGTCATCTTATTCTTAGGTTTACTTAATACTAAATAAAATGATGGCTTTAGGTGTGTATTTTTTTTCCCCTGTTAGTAATGTTATTGTTAAGGCACATATTTTCATTCCTTATACAGTCCAGAGCCCATTATTAGTCTTTACTGTATCTTGAAATACTGAAATTTTTCATAAGAAAGCTATAATATCTAAATAGACATTTAAAAAATCATATTTAAAATGCAAAATTGTTATGTGTAGGGGATACTTAGATTCTATAATAGGTAGTTAATAAACCACAAACTTCAGTGGCTTATTATGAATATTGATTTCTTGAATCAGGTAACTCTTATTTATATTTTCATCACTTGGAAAAAGTCTTCAAGGTTGACAAGGGGGAAAAATTGCTGGTGTCACTTGGGATAATTTTAAGGGTAAGACCTGGACGAGGCATATATCTCTTCCACCCATTTGCCACCAACCTGATGCCAGTCTTGTGACTGCCACCTAACCGCAAGGGATCGTGGGAAACGTACAGGAGCTCATGCATGTTTAGTGAGCAGTAACTATGTCTGCCACAGACGATTAGATTCAATTAGATGTTTATTGCAAATAGTGTGCATGTGAGTTTTCCAGTCACAGGGGTAGATAAAAAAAATAAGTCATAAAACCCCTCTGAAATGGATTGTGATCCAAGACTCATTGTAGACTACTGCTTGTTTTTAGTTTCAGATTCTCAAAAGAAATCCATTGCTTATTCTTAGTATTATGAGACCAGTAAGTATTTTTTAAAACAGTCAAATGAGTTGTATCTACCATCTGTATCTGCTAGGATTCAGGTAAGAAACAGATGGTATATTCAAATTAGGTAATAAAGGGTCGTGCCTGGGTGGCTCAGTGGGTTAAAGCCTCTGCCTTTGGGTCAGGTCGAGATCCCAGGTCCTGGGATGGAGACCTGCATCAGGCTCTCTGCTCCGTGGAGAGCCTGCTTTCTCCTCTCTCTCTGCCTGCCTCCCTGCCTACTTGTGATTTCTGTCTGTCAAATAAATAAATAAAATCTTTTTTAAAAAATTAGGTAATAAAGGTACTATGTGAACCTGTGGGCAGGGTCTCAGAGGGAAACCAGAGGGTATCGGAAACCACAGGTCCAATACTGGAGGTCTAACACCAGAGTGTCTCCCACGTCCAAGGGTGAGGGGAAGAGCGGTTTCTGAGACCTCAAGTTGTGACCTTGGGCTAAGGGAGACAGTGCATTTAATTTTGCAGGGAGTGAGCCAGAAAAATATGTTCTCTGACCTTATTCTTCTCCTTCTTTCTGGTCTCCCATTGGTATTCCCTATTATTATCTGAGTCCCACTGGAAGCCAGAAAGCAAGGAACCTGTTTATGTAATTGATATAGGTCGGCTTTCTGGGACAGAGGGCAGAAAGGTGGAGACATCTGGAGGCTAAAAAGCACACTACACTAAAAAAGTTTTTTCTGTCTCTGGCATATATTTTCAAGGCACTGTTCATTACAAAGCTGTGAGTACTATAGGGTACTTTTCCTTAAGGGACCTTGCTGTCTAGTAAAGAAGAAGAAATCACAAACAAAAATTAAATTCAAAGGCAAGTCTTCAGAATATCTGTGTTCAAGCATGAGATGAGGCATTAGGGGAGTAGTTCAGAGAAGGAAGAGATTATTGTGCTCTTGAATTGTTAGGGAAGGCTTTTGAAGGAACCAGAATTTCTCTATGAATAGGTTGACAGAGTTTTTATAGAAAAGGAAGACAAAGTAGTACATAAACATAACATGGGGGGCGCCTGGGTGGCTCAGTGGATTAAGCCGCTGCCTTCGGCTCAGGTCATGATCTCAGTGTCCTGGGATCGAGCCCCGCATCGGGCTCTCTGCTCAGCAGGGAGCCTGCTTCTCTCTCTCTCTCTCTGTCTGACTCTCTGCCTACTTGTGATCTCTCTCTCTCTGTCAAATAAAAAAAAAAAAACAAAAACATAACATGGGGTACAGCAAGTGTGGAGTCTAGTTGAAGGTGGCAGTTCATATAAAAGTTAGAGGTAAGTTTAGAAATAGTTTGAGGTCAGACTTTAGAAATTCGTACAGAGAAGACTGAGGAATTTGTGCTTTTTAAAACCATCATAGTTTTCTGGGAGAGGTTACAAGGTGTTTTTTTGGTAAAAGGGTTCTGCAGTGAAATAAATTTAGGAAATGTGTACTTTCCCAGGGTGCCTGGTTTGGATCAAGTTGGTTAAGCATCTGGCTTCAGCTCAGGTCATGATCTCAGGGCCCTGGATTGAGCTCCTGGCTCATTCAGAAGTCTGCCTCTCCTTCTCCATCTGCCTCTCCCCCAGCCCATGCTCCCTCTTGCTCTCCCAAATAAATAAATAAATAAATAAAATTTTAAAAATGTGTACTTTCCCACCCTTGGATATGTGTAACATGTATTTTAACATATATTAATAGATCTGAGAAATCTTGCCGTACAGAAATCACTTTTTCTTTTAAGCTACATTTGACAAGAGACTCCTGCCTCTTCCTTAAAAAAAAAAAAAACTAAACTAAACAAACATGTTAAAATCTTGTGAAACTCTAGTATTCTAGGAACCATGATTTGGGAAGTGCTCTTACAGGTAATGGGAAGCCTTTGGATGGTTCTAAAAGAGTTATGACATGAATAAAAGGCTATTTTAGTGAGATTCACCTGGCATGATGGATTGGAGTGCCAATGAAGTTGGATGAAGTGGATGATTCAGAAGCTTCTGCTCTTGCAATAATACAGGCATGGAGTGCTTGCTAATCTGCAGTCAGGGGTGGTAGTGGGCTGTAAAAAAGGCTCACTTGGGAGGGGCATTCGGAAAGAAGTGACTTGGTGCCTGAACGAATATGGGTGATCAGTGGGAGAAAAAGGGAAAGTCAGGCAGAGGAGGGAGGAAAGGAGGCAGTTGTCACAAATGACACAAACTAGGACTTTTAGGCCAAATCATCCCATTCTGTGTGTTTGTTAAACTGCACTCAATAATGTACACAGACCATTAAGAATAAGGTCTAAAATAGGCATTTGAGAAGTTTGAGTGACAGTACACACAGGGCAACTTAATGCCTATTCTGGAAATGAGTTTAAAAGGATATGTCCTAGAAATAATTGAGTCTCATCAGCATGGTGTCAAAACTAATTGTGATTCAGAGAGCAGAGTTCTGGCCAGTGAGACTGGTGGACCAAACCACAGGGATTATATATATATATACACATAGGCAGTTCACACTCTGTGTTCATTGGTCTTACCTGTATATTTAGAATTTTTATCATTCCCTCCCGCCCAAAAAGAAGAATTTTGGCACAGAACCAGGTTAGGGTGAGAACCTCTTATGTATTCGAGGTTGTATTAACAGTAGTTACCTAAGAACATTGCTCATTCTGGGGCTCCTGGGTGGCTCAGTCAGTTAAGCATCTGCCTTAGGCTGGGGTCATGATCCCGGAGTCCCCAGATTGAGCCCCACATGAGCCCTGTATCGTGCTCCCTTCTCAGTGGGGAGTCTGCTTCTCCATCTGCCCCTCACCCCACGCGTGCTGTCTCTCTCATGCACTCTCTCTCTCAAATAAATAAAACCCTTTAAAAAAAAAAAAAAGAGGGAGAACATTGCTCATTCTTACCACATGTTGTTAATATACTTCAAACCAAAATCATGTTAGCAACTAGCTGCTGGAATAATGTGTATTTAGAACCATAGCCTAAAGGAAACTGGTGTTGGACAAAGAGAAGAATACTATATAAACCTTTAAAAAATATTTGTTATTAAATCAAAATTAATCTTTTGAAAGGGAATAACTCAGCAGCAACACTGTGACATTGTTTTGGGGACTCATATATCTTAGTTGGTACTCTCGTTGCAGCTGTAACTTTTTTTTTCTTTTCATTTCATATGCTTGCTGTCATTTGCCCATTTCTCTTCTGTGCATGAATGCTTTTTTCTTTATCTTCTTATATTGTGTTTTTATTTATAGAAGACAAAGTATAGTGTGATGCTTCTTTATTACTTGCTAAATTCCTTGTTTACATGCTAAATC
This sequence comes from Mustela erminea, assembly GCF_009829155.1. Lineage (NCBI taxonomy): Eukaryota > Metazoa > Chordata > Mammalia > Carnivora > Mustelidae > Mustela > Mustela erminea. The sequence goes on along the minus strand of NC_045616.1, from coordinate 74,541,640 downwards.
CCAATTTTAATGTAGTTTGGGGATAAATGTACTGAAAATATTCAGTGCTTATATTTTCAGTTTTGAATTTATTCATATTGTGACAGTAATTGGTAGAAAACTGTTTCTCACAGCTGACAGGCCAAAAAAAAAAAAAAAAATGCTTGGGGACAAAGCTACCACATGCCAGGGTGCGGAGGACCCATCAGATATTTAAAGAAGTGGCATTTGTACTTGCATTATTTAAGCTACCGTTGAAGAAAGAGATGAGAAGAGACCATATTTGTTGCAAGCATATTATAGAATTCATTTTCTGAAGAATCAGGTTTTTGAAGAAGGTATAACATCTATCAGACATTTTATAAAGCACTCAAAACAAATAGATAAAAGTTCTTCTCAAAAAGAACTGGAAAATATGAATGGTATGACATAAATATTCTTTTTAAAACCTAAAACTGAAACAAATATATCTAAATTAGTAATTAGAAATTAGTAATTAAGGCCAAATTTTAAACCAGGTTATGGTGAATAATTTTGTTACTTTATGCCACGGAAATAGTTTGGTAAACACTGTAAGTAAAGATCTCTTTTTAATCTCTGTTTTGCCAATTAACTCAGATCATTAATTGTCAGACTGTGATTTGGGAGACCTCTGGTGTCTTTTAAGAAGCCCTCGGGTGATGGGATAACTGGTCTTTGGTTTTGGTGATTATTGCCATATTTCTTTTTCTTTCTTTTTTTTTTCACAAGTGTGATAACTATTTAATAAAAAGAAAAGAGCATCTTATTGATGTCTCATCAGAGAGGAAACGAACCTTGCCCTTAATTCTGATGAGATATGCTACTGCAAGCAGGAGTGGTGGAACAGTCCTCTTCTGTTTATTTTGTTATTTTTAATAGTACCTGGGTGAAATTTCAGAGAGCCACTGATATAGATCAGGACACAATAACTCTTTTGGACTTTGAGGATATACTATTAAATCATTTCAGATCTGTTGTTGAACTGACAACCCCTAACTGAATACTTCAAGAACATTTAAGAAGTAGTTAAGTTGTGCTCTTCTCTGTCCTTAACAATGAAATACAAATTGTAAAACATTTCAGCCTGAAGCTTATACAGTCTGACAAGTTTTTTTTTGCTTCTTTTTTTTTTCTTTTTTTTGCTTCTTTTCTTTATACATAGTCATTGTGGTTGGTTGAATAGTGTCCCCCAAAAGTTCACATCTGCCCCAGAATCTTTTGAAAGTAGGATCTTTAGATACATAATTAGTTAGGATAGGGTCCCATTGGATTAGAATAGGCCTTAAATCCAATGATATTCTATTTATAAGAAGACAAGAGGACACACAAGAGTCACACACAGGCAAAAAGGCCGCATGAAGATGAAAGCAGAGATTGGAGTGTTGCAGTTACAAGCCCAGGAATGCCAAGGATTGCCAGCGCCACTAGAAAAGGCAAAGATAGGGTGTCCCCTGGAGTCATCCAAAGGAGCATGGCCCCCTGCCTATACCTTGATTTTGGACTTCCAGCCTCCAGAACTGTGAGAGAATAAATTTCTGTTTTAAGCTACCCACTTTGTGGTACTTTGTTATGGCAGCCGTAGGAAACCAAGAGAGTTAGTAGTCCTAAAATATTCTTCCATATACTTATATACTTATATACTTATACTATACAGCTTATTTTGACATACTTGTTTTATCCACTAAACTGTGAAGTCCTCAGGGGCAGAACAACATCATACTCATCCATAGTAGACAATATTCAGTATCACCCATATATTTATTATCAAATAACTGTGAACACACTTATTTTTTAAGATTCCCAGATGTGTTCTTCATGAACAAACATGTTAGTTTTTATTAAATTTGCATATTTGAGGAAGGCTAAAGTATAAATAACCATAAGGATATTCTGTTTGGAAATATGATAATTACCAGGCTTAGGTTTTAATAGTTAGCAAGGTATGTTATCTATCACTACCACTTTTTAAAAATTAGTAATATTCTTTATTTACTTTTAAGGATTTATTTATTTACTTTAAGGAAAGAGTGCATGCATGATGGCAGGGGACAGGAGGGGAGAGAGAGAGAGAGAGAGAGAGAATCCCCAAGAAGACTCCCCATTGTGCACAGAGCTTGACACAAGTCTCAATCCCAGGACCCTGAGACCATAACCTGAGCTGAAACCAATAGTCAGACACTAAATCGACCAAGCCCCCAGGCACCCCTTAATAATTCTGTATTTAAATAATTTAAATCACTTTTTCAACACTGCATGTTTTGTGTCATTCAAAAAGACATAGAAATCAGTGTTGTACATCAATGGTAAAATAAAAGCAGTTATCAATGATAGTCTATATGAACATTTATAAAAATGAAGCCACACTTAATACAGAACTATTATAGATATATGTGTATACTCACATACACATACCTGAACGCAAAAATTATTGAGTACAAAAGTGATTCAAGGGGCACCTGGGTGGCTCAGTCGGTTAAGCATCTGGCTTCTGCTCAGGTCATGATCCCAGGGTCCTGGGATTGAGCCCCACATCGGGCTCCCTGCTCAGCAGAAAGTCTGCTTCTCCTTCTCCCTCTGCAGCTCCCCCTGCTTGCACTCTCTTGCTCTCTGTCTTTCTCTCTCTATCAAATAAATAAAATCTTTTAAAAAAAGTGATTCAAGACCTAAATGCATGTGTTTATTAGATGTTGTATAATATATAAAACAGAGGTTTTATTTATTTCAAGTTTTTATTTGAATTTCAGTTAACATACTTTTTTTAAATTTTTAAATTTTTAATTTTTTATAAACATATAATATATTTTTATCCCTAGGGGTACAGGTCTGTGAATCGCCCAGTTTACACACTTCACAGCACTCACCAAAGCACATACCCTCCCCAGTGTCCATAACCCCCCACCCCCCTTCTCCCAACCCCTCTCCCCCCAGCAACCCTCAGTTTGTTCTGTGAGATTAAGAATCACTTATGGTTTGTCTCCCTCCCAATCCCATCTTGTTTCATTTATTCTTCTCCTACCCCCTTAAGCTCCCATGTTGCATCACCACTTCCTCATATCAGGGAGATCATATGACAGTTGTCTTTCTCCGCTTGACTTATTTCGCTAAGCATGATACGCTCTAGTTCCATCCACGTTGTCGCAAATGGCAAGATTTCATTTCTTTTGATGGCTGCATAGTATTCCATTGTGTATATATACCACATCTTCTTGACCCATTCATCTGTTGATGGACATCTAGGTTCTTTCCATAGTTTGGCTATTGTGGACATTGCTGCTATAAACATTCGGGTGCACGTGCCCCTTTGGATCACTACGTTTGTATCTTTAGGGTAAATACCCAGTAGTGCTATTGCTGGGTCATAGGGTAGTTCTATTTTCAACATTTTGAGGAACCTCCAAGTTTTTTTCCAGAGAGGTTGCACCAGCTTGCATTCCCACCAACAGTGTAGGAGGGTTCCTCTTTCTCCGCATCCTTGCCAGCATCTGTCATTTCCTGACTTGTTAATTTTAGCCATTCTGACTGGTGTGAGGTGATAGCTCATTGTGGTTTTGATTTGTATTTCCCTGATGCCGAGTGATATGGAGCACTTTTTGATGTGTCTGTTGGCCATCTGGATGTCTTCTTTGCAGAAACGTCTGTTCATGTCCTCTGCCCATTTATTGATTGGATTATTTGTTTTTTGGTTGTTGAGTTTGCTAAGTTCTTTATAGATTTTGGACACTAGCCCTTTATCTGATACGTCGTTTGCAAATATCTTCTCCCATTCTGTCAGTTGTCTTTTGGTTTTGTTAACTGTTTCCTTTGCTGTGCAAAAGATTTTGATCTTGATAAAATCCCAATAGTTCATTTTTGCCCTTGCTTTTCTTGCCTTTGGCGATGTTCCTAGGAAGATGTTGCTGCGTTTGAGGTCGAAGAGGTTGCTGCCTGTGTTCTCCTCAAGGATTTTGATGGAGTCCTTTCTCACATTGAGGTCCTTCATCCATTTTGAGTCTTTTTTCGTGTGTGGTGTGAGGAAGTGATCCAATTTCATTTTTCTGCATGTGGCTGTCCAATTTTCCCAACACCATTTATTGAAGAGGCTGTCTTTTTTCCATTGGACATTCTTTCCTGCTTTGTCGAAGATTAGTTGACCATAGAGTTGAGGGTATATTTCTGGACTTTCTATTCTGTTCCATTGATCTATGTGTCTGTTTTTGTGCCAGTACCATGCTGTCTTGATGATGACAGCCTTGTAATAGAGCTTGAAGTCCGGAATTGTGATGCCACCAACTTTGGCTTTCTTTTTCAATATTCCTTTGGCTATTCGAGGTCTTTTCTGGGTCCATATAAATTTTAGGATTATTTGTTCCATTTCTTTGAAAAAGATGGATGGTACTTTGAAAGGAATTGCATTAAATGTGTAGATTGCTTTAGGTAGCATAGACATTTTCACAATATTTGTTCTTCCAATCCATGAGCATGGAACATTTTTCCATTTCTTTGTGTCTTCCTCAATTTCTTTCATGAGTACTTTATAGTTTTCTGATTACAGATTCTTTACCTCTTGGGTTAGGTTTTTTCCTAGGTATCTTATGATTTTGGGTGCAATTGTAAATGGGATTGATGCCTTAATTTCTCTTTCTTCTGTCTTGTTGTTGGTGTAGAGAAATGCAACTGATTTCTGTGCATTGATTTTATAACCTGACACTTTACTCAATTCCTGTACAAGTTCTAGCAGTTTTGGAGTGGAGTTTTTTGGGTTTTCTACATATAGTATCATATCATCTGCGAAGAGTGATAGTTTGACTTCTTCTTTGCCTATTTGGATGCCTTTAATTTCCTTTTGTTGTCTGATTGCTGAGGCTAGGACTTCTAGTACTATGTTCAATAGCAGTGGTGATAATGGACATCCCTGCCATGTTCCTGACCTTAGTGGAAAAGCTTTCAGTTTTTCTCCATTGAGAATGATATTTGCGGCAACATACATTTTAATATTAGACTATTACTACCACTTTTATATCCCATTTGTGTGAAAGATAAGATCTGAAGTGAGTTTTAAAGTAAATGAAATTTATTAAGGCTTCCCATCTGAATTCTCCATAGAATATTCAGTTTGTCACAATTTTGCTCTGATATTATAGAGCACGGCTGAAAAATAAATGATTGCTTAAGTTTCAAAATTCTGTCTAAAGCATAGATCATTTATAAAGATTAACATTTTTGTAAAAGGACTAGAAAAATATAATTTAAAGTAACAAGGTGTTTTATGAAGAGCTGATATTCTGGGTGCCTGGGTGGCTCAGTTCAGAGATTGCCTTCAGCTCAGGTTTTGATCCTGGAGTCACAGGATCAAGTCCTGCTTTGGGCTCCCTGCTCATTGGGAGGGTCTGCTTCTCCTTCTAACCCTCCTCACTCTCGTGCATTCTCTCTCTCTCTCTCAAATAAATAAATAAAATCTTAAAAGAATTGATACTCAAAAATAACATCTAACTGGATATTTTTAAAATTTACATTTTTTAATCCTAAGGAGTAAGATTATAGCCTGTTTCAGAAATATGAAAAGTGATCATTAAGTGGTATTCTTACGTCTCCGTTTAAATATATTCTCCTTTTACTAGTATCTTTATATCTCTTTAATTAGAAGTAGTTTTAAATTGTCCCTTTGAATATTTCTTATATTCACACAAGTTGAAATATTGCCAGTAAAAGTACTAATGGCCATTTAAAGTCCTTGTAGACTATTCTCACCTTTCCCAATTTTTTTTCATGAATTTTAATATACAAAGATTCCCAGTTTTTGTATATGAAATTCTCACTTCTCATAGAGAGACTGTAGGTAAGAAATATTAATTGTTTAACTCATCATAGGAAATGGACCAGTACTAGAGTAAGAGGATGCCAATTTTAAAACTTGGTGAAGACTTTAATATATGACTCTTTTAGTTACATCAACTAATGATTTATGAATTATAATCTCATTTTAGTTTATCCAACCAGGTTAATAAACATCATTTGTAATGGTTTAAGTTTTTGTATATCTGTGGGCTGACATTCAGATTATCTTCTACTAATAAGGAGGAAAGAATTACTTTCAGTTAGTAAGGACATTCTTTCCAGACATTTGTTCACAGTGTTTGCTAGAGAAAAGTGAGTATTTTAAAGGCTCCTTGGTAATTATTTTTTGTCTGCTTTACAGTATTATTTTTTCACATGCTGTGAGTCAAAATTAAAATCCCTATGGCAGGGGCGCCTGGGTGGCTCAGTGGGTTAAGCCTCTGCCTTTGGCTCAGGTCATGATCCCAGGATCCTGGAATAGAGCCCCCCATTGGGCTCTCTGTTCAGCAGGGAGCCTGCTTCCTCCTCTCTCTCTGCCTACCTCTCTTACTACTTGTGATCTCTGTCTGCCAAATAAATAAATAAAATCTTAAAAAAAAAAAAATCCCTATAGCAGCCGTGGGCAAACTACATATGCTTCTTGAAGCCTGACAATTTTCCTGACATATCAGATGAGTAAATCATTTGGGTAAAATTATCCATAATAAACTCAAATTAAAAATCCAGGTATGAGCAAGTAAATTTGTAACTAATGTGCTGAAATCTTTTGGAAATATATTTGGACTTTTTTTTTTTTTAAGATTTTATTTATTCATTTGAGGGAGAGTGAGAGCAAGCCAGTGCTGGTGGGGGAAGGATAAGTGTTAAGTGTTGGGGGGGAAGGACAGAGAGAGAGCGCGCAAATGAGCGCTGGGGTGTATGGGAGAGGGAGAGAAAGATAGAGAATCTCAAGCAGAGTCTGCACTGAGTACAGAGCCTTACAGGAGGCTCGATCCCATTACCCTGAGATCATGACCTGAGCTGAAACCAAGAGTTGAGGTTAACCACCTGAGCCACCCAGGTGCCCCTGTATTTGGACTTTTAGATTTAACTGTTATTCTAGATACCCCCAAATGAACCCAGTAACCTTGATAGCACTATTTTAGATGTAGGAGATTATCTGTCTTTTGTTTGAGATTTGTTAGTCCTTTATAAACAGATAATTCCATGACTGTGATTTAAATTTCTCTTAACTCCAAGTGCTCATTATTAGAGGAGCAGTGATGGAAAGATGGTACATATACACAATAGATGCATCTGTAAAAAATAATGAGGATTTGCTTTATGTATCAATAGGAAAAAATCTAACGTATATTACTAACTACAGAGGAAAATTGCAGAACAGTTTGAGTAAGCTATTTGTGGAGAAATAAGGGGAGAGATTAGATTTCTGTGTGTATGTGTATAATATATACACACACATTTATATTGATTTCTTTCTGCATAGTAATAATGTCTGGAAGGATAAACTAATAAAGAAGGGTTTCCAGTTGTATGTGTATGCAGGGAAAGGAACTCAGCAGATAGGACAAAGGCATGGAAGGGAGTTTTTTCCCTATATACCATTTTATGCTTTATGTTTGAACCATATGACTGTGCTAGATAGGTAGAAAGAAAGATAGGAAGAATATTTTGTTTTTTAAAAGTATGCTGGTGAATTCTGCTTTAAGAAAACCCAGCAAGTTTAAAAACAGTTACATTTGGGGATTGGTATGAATTAATCAAGAAAATATGTACAATTGTTATGTGTAAATTGTCATAGTAGACATTGCTGAAGCTACTGAAAAAAAAAGTTTAAGGACAAAGTGACAGCCTTTTAAAAGTCTAGACTAGTTAGATTAGAAAAGCATTACTCATTTTACAAAGGGATTCTAAGTACTGTCTCTTTGTTGCTTTTTTTTTTTAAGATTTTATTTACTTATTTGACAGAGATCACAAGTAGGCAGAGAGGCAGGCAGAGAGAGTAGGGGAAGCAGGCTCCCCACTAAGCAGAGAGCCTGATGCGAGGCTCGATCCCAGGACCCTGGGATCATGACCTGAGCTGAAGGCAGAGGCTTTAACCCACTGAGCCACCCAGACGCCCCAGTACTGTCTCTTTGAATCGTGATATGACACTAATTTTCTTCCGGAGTCTTCCAATCCATAAATTAACTGTGTGGTTCTTCAAAGTTTTCTGAAGAAGGTATAGTTTCTAAATTTCCTATCATCCTGGTTACCTTTCTCCAGTTGTCCTTCATTGTATCAGTGTGCTTTGTAGAAACACAAGTTCAGGTATGAAAATGAATGCTCTGTATTGGTGTGACTAGCTCTGGCTATGATTTTTATAATTTTATTAGCATTTGGGATAACTTTTTCAAACTACTTAAAACTACCAGTCATTTAAACTTGCTGCTCTGCCACTGAGCAGGAAGTATTCTGAGTAGATCTCTGCCCTACAGGGCAGCAAAACTAGCTTGCAGTTTTATTCCACATTTCCTCATCTGTTCCATGAGGCTGTCTTTCCACAACAGGATCAATTGTATTGTGAGACTTGATGGAATACACTGCCTATATAACGCTTTCCTGTCTGAAACACAGGACCTTTTGGCAATCTCCCTCTTTCCATCTGTCCTTGAGTTTTGTTCTTGCTGAGTTCACATGTAAATCTGACTTTCTACCCCCAATCCAGATGAATTGAGCCATAAAACTTCTACATTTCCCTGTTGAGGAGAATTAATTGGATAGGGTTTTAGATGAGATGACCTTGCCTCATCAGGTGTACCATCGTATTCAGAAGCTAGGATACAGGAATGTCCAATGAAGTATGCTCATGTATTTATTTGACATTTTGCAGTGACTAGAGTCTTTTTCTAGATTTTAACCACTTGGTATTCAAAAGGCAGGCGCCCTAATAAAGTAACTTCTTTTTTTCATGGGGTTTAATATTTTATTTCTTCCTACAAACAAAATTTTAGATAAAGGATTCTCTATCTTTTAGCTCCTGGTCATCAAAATCTTACGTGAGGCGCACCTGGGTGGCTCAGTCAGTTGAGTGGCCAACTCTTGATTTCATCTCAGGTGGTGATCTCAGGGTCTAAAACCCTGCATCTTAGGGCTCTGTGCTCAGCGGGGAATCTGCTTCAGGAGTCTCTCTCCCTCAGCCCCAACCCCTGCTTGTACTTCTTCCTCTCTCTTTCTCTTTCTCTCTAAAATAAATAAATCTAAAAAAAAAAAAAATCTCATGTGATAGTAGCAGTGGCAAAAACCTAAAAATGAAGCTCTTTAGGTTGAATTGCTGGGTTTGATGGAAAAAGGAAGGTGAAATTTTCCTGGAATCTTATCCCTTCAAAGGCATTCCTTGAAATATTTTCATGGAATGGTTTAGGTTTAATTTGACTTCCATTATTGTGTTCAGAAAAATGAAATTAGTAGAAGTTAGATTGGCCCTAGGATAGCCTTACGAGGATTGTTGTAGAGCTTTTTACTTTTTTGGATAGTGATTTTGATTACCAACAATTAGGATACTTTTTTTAATCTGAACTCATTTTCCTTATGAAGGTATCTTGTTTATTGAAGCATGTGGCCTTTCCTTTTGATTTTTTAACATTATTTTTGTATCCTATCCCAGTTCTGTGTATTCTATGGTAATAATTATCTTCCGGACCTAAATATTGGTAATAAATTCAAAATGGCCCAACTAAAAGCCATTTATGAATAGGAGTATGGCTTCCCTATAGGTAATCTTTTAGAGACAGATGTATTAACCTAAATAAGAATTATTTCTGCAACTCTAGTAGTGCAAATCTGGAGAAATTGTTACCAGTGTCTCTACTTTGTTTATACTTTGAATGTCAGCATTTTATTCATAGTCTTTTTTGGGAGGGAGTTGCCTTTTAATTTTTTTCTTAATTGCAAAAGTAACACAAAGTTACAGAAATATTTCATATAGACAGCAGAAGTCCACTGTTAATACTTACTTACCCTTCCTGAAATAACCATTTTACAATTGGGAGTGTATTTATGAGTAAGGATGGGTAGCTGGGCTGTGATAACCAAATAACCATGAAATTCCAGTGGATTAGCATGACAGAAGTTTCTTTCTTACTTACCTGCTCCAGGTTAGGGGTGGGGGTGTTGATAGTTTCAGACTGATGGAGAGATTGCACCTTCTTGTAACAGCAACCTGTGGCTTCTTCAGATACTTTGATAGGGGTCAAGAGCTTTAGAGCTTATTTTTACTAGCATTGACATTTTTTGGAATAGCAGTGAGATGTGTTACTTCAGCTCACAGCCTGTTGCCGGAGGCCCAGTCTTGAAGGGCCCATTTTTCTCTGTGCTGCTGTCTGTATTTTCTTCTAACAGGTGAGAATGTCTTTTTAATCTACGTTTCTTTAATTATGAGGTTATACATCTCTTTTTTTTTTTTGCCTATTTATGTATTTCTCTCCTATACAAAAACTATTAATATCCTTCGTCCATTGTTTTATCAGTTCTCTTTTTATTCAACCTATTTGTATATTAAGAACATTCAGCCCCTTGCCTTTCATTTGGTTAAACATCTTTTTTTCTGCAGTTTTTTCATTTGGTCTTTTGACTTTGTTTAATGGCATTATTTTGCTCCCCCAGATTTTATTTTTATGAAACAAATTATGCAGCCCTTTCCTTTAAAGTTTCTGGGGTTCTGTCATCTACAGAAAGGCCTTTCCCGGGGTGCCTGGGTGGCTCAGTTAAGCGTCTGCCTCTGCTCAAGTCATCATCCTGGAGTCCTGGGATCAAGCCCTACATCGGACTTCCTGCTCAGTGGGGAATCTGCTTCTCCCTTTGCCCCTCACTCTGCTTGTTCTCTCTCTCTCTCTCTGTCAAATAAATAAATAAAATCTTAAAAAAAAAAAAAAAAAGAAAAAGAAAAGAAAGGCCTTTCCTGATCCAGGTTTATTTTTATAATCACTCATGTCACTTTATATCAGAATATTAAAGTTCAAATAAAGCGTCCTGAGAATATAAGGTTTGCTTTTTCCAGGTGCTGGGGACTGTTTTGTGGGTTCCTCTGCACATTGTGACTTCTCACACTTGCTATTTAGCCATAGTCTCTAAATCCATTTTACTATTTATTTTCTTGTCTATCATAGCATCTCTTCTGAAAGACAACATAGGTGTGTGTTTTATGAAGGAACCAGAATTCACCACATTTCAAGATCACCTTGTGGCTAAGTAGTTTATAAAACCAAAGTGAAGTGAGCATGCCTTCAGCATACCTGGCTGAATACACTCTTGGCCCATGCTTTGGTCATCAAGGGTGGACAACGTGATGGTCTTCTCTACTCCGCTTTGCACTTTAATTGTGCACCAGGTAGGAGTGGACTCCCCATGCTTGGGAGGGTAATGGTGCTGCTAAAGTTCATTAGCCCTAATTTTTTTTTTTAAAGATTTTATTTATTTATTTGTCAGAGAGAGAGAGAGAAAGCACAAGCAGGCAGAGTGGGAGGCAGGCTCCCTGCTGAGCAAGGAGCCCGATGTGGGACTCGATCCCAGGACTCTGGAAGAATCATGACCTGAGCCGAAGGCAGAGGATTAACCGACTGAGCCAACCAGGCGTCCCTCTTTAGCCCTAATTTGCATTCATTTCCCTCTCCCCACCTCCACAATTATTTCCCCTTTGACCTTTTAACCAAATGTTTTAAGCTATTTCTTTGATCCTGAAGTCCCTAGAGCTTTTCAGGCAGAAGTATGGCTGTGGGGCAAGGTGCCAGGCTAATCTGAACATTGAGTAGCTACATTGAGTAGCACGACTTGCCTTTGACCACCCTTCCCTGTTAGCAGCAAAACTACCAGTTCTGAAACATAATCTTATACTCTGTGATCAAAACCTGACATATGATGTCTCTTCTACTCCCAACACCTTCACAGCACCCTAGGGAGAGTACTGTACAAATCTCTGTATTGCTGAGACCTCACGGGATAGCCTGAGTGTCTCTTTAAGTTCAATATTAAAAATTCTGTTCAGTTTATAGTGTGATTTTTAAATGATAATCAACCAAAATAATAATTTATAATAATAGCAAGAGCTAATACATGTAATACTTACGAAGTACTAGGCATTATTAGCAGTTTATGTGTAGTAACTACTTTTATCCAGTGATCATATTTTATCTTATCCCTATTTTTTAATTTTTTAATTTTTTTATTAACATATAATGTATTATTAGCCACAGGGGTACAGGTCTATAAATCGCCAGGTTTACACTTGACAGCACTCATCATAGCACATACTTTCCCCAATGTCCATAAACCAACCACCCTCTCCCTACCCCCCTCCCTCTGGCAACTCTCAGTTTGTTCTGTGAGATTAAAGAAGAGTCTCTTATGGTTTGTCTCCCTCCTGATTCCTTCTTGTTTCATTTATTCCTTTCCTACCCCCTCAACCCCCCACTTTGCTTCTCAACTTCCTTATATCAGGGAGATCATATGATAATTGTCTTTCTCTGATTGACTTATTTTGCTAAGCATAATACCTTCTAGTTCCATCCACGTCATCACAAATGGCAAGATTTCATTTCTTTAGATAGCCGCATAGTATTCCATTGTATATTTATATACACCATATCTTTATCCATTCATCTGTTGATGGACATCTAGGTTCTTTCCATAGTTTGGTTATTGTGGACATTGCTGCTATAAACATTCGGGTGCACATGCCCTTTCAGATCTCTACATTTGTATCTCTAGGGTAAATACCCAGTAGTGCAATTGCTGGGTCATTGGGTAACTCTATTTTCAACTTTTTTGAGGAACCTCTGTGCTGTTTTCTAGAGTGGCTGCACCAGTTTGTATTCCCACTGACAGTGTAGGAGGGTTCACCTTTCTCCACATCCTCACCAGCACCTGTCATTTCCTAACTTGTTAATTTTAGCCATTCTGACTGGTGTGAGGTGGTATCTCATTATGGTTTTGATTTGTATTTCCCTGATGCTGAGTGATGTGGAGCACTTTTTCATGTGTCTGTTGGCAATCTGGATGTCTTCTTTGCTGAAATGTCTGTTCATGTCCTCTGCCCATTTCTTGATTGGATTATTTGTTCTTTGGGTGTTGAGTTTGCTAAGTTCTTTATAGATCTTGGATACTAGCCCTTTATCTTGTATGTTGTTTGCAAATATCTTTTCCTATTCTGTCAGTTGTCTTTTAGTTTTGTTGACTGTTTCCTTTGCTGTGCAAAAAGCTTTTGATCTTGATGCATTCCCAATAGTTCGATTTTGCCCTTGCTTCCCTTGCCTTTGGCGATGTTCCTAGAAAGAAGTTGCTGTGGCTGAGGTCGAAGAGGTTGCTGCCTGTGTTCTCCGCAAGGATTTTGATGGATTCCTTTCTCACATTGAGGTCCTTCATCCGTTTTGAGTCTATTTTGGTGTGTGGTGTAAGGAAATAGTCCAGCTTCATTCTTCTGCATGTGGCTGTCCAGTTTTCCCAGTACCATTTGTTGAAGAGACTTTTTTCCATTGGACATTCTTTCCTGCTTTGTCAAAGATTAGTTGACCATAGAGTTGAGGGTCTATTTCTGGGCTTTCTATTCTGTTCCATTGATCTATGTGTCTGTTTTTTTTGCCAGTACCATACTGTATTGATGATGACAGTTTTATAATAGAGCTTGAAGTCTGGAATTGTGATGACACCAACTTTGGCTTTCTTTTTCAACATTCCTCTGCCTATTTGAGGTCTTTTCTGGTTCCATATAAATTTTAGGATTATTTGTTCCATTTCTTTGAAAAAAAAAAAAAGGATGGTATTTTGATAGGGATTGCATTAAATGTGTAGATTGCTTTAGGTAGCATAGACATTTTCACAATATTTGTTCTTCCAATCCATGAGCATGGAACATTTTTCCATTTCTTTGTGTCTTCCTCAATTTCTTTCATGAGTACTTTATAGTTTTCTGATTACAGATTCTTTACCTCTTGGGTTAGGTTTATTCCTAGGTATCTTATGGTTTTGGGTGCAATTGTAAATGGGATTGACTCCTTAATTTCTCTTTCTTCTGTCTTGTTGTTGGTGTATAGAAATGCAACTGACTTCTGTGCATTGATTTTATATCCTGACACTTTACTGAATTCCTGTACAAGTTCTAGCAGTTTTGGAGTGGAGTCTTTTGGGTGTTCCACATAAAGTATCATATCATCTGCAGAGAGTGATAGTTCGACTTCTTCTTTGTCGATTTGGATGCCTTTAATTTCTTTTTGTTGTCTGATTGCTGAGGCTTGGACTTCTAGAAGTGTGTTGAATAGCAGTGGTGATAATGGACATCCCTGCCATGTTCCTGATGTTAGCGGAAAAGTTCTCAGTTTTTCTCCATTGAGATGATATTTGCTGTGGGTTTTTCATAGATGGCTTTGATGATACAGAGGTATGTACCCTCTATCCCTACACTTTGAAGAGTTTTGATCAAGAAAGGATGTTGTACTTTGTCAAAGGGTTTTTTAGCATCTATTGAGAGTATCATGTGGTTCTTGTTTCTTTTATTAATGTATTATATCACATTGATTGGTTTGTGGATGTTGAACCAATCTTGCAGCCCAGGAATAAATCCTACTTGGTTGTGGTGAATAATCCTTTTAATGTACTGTTGGATCCTGTTGGCTAGTATTTTGGTGAGAATTTTCGCATCTGTGTTCATCAAGGATATTGGTCTGTAATTCTCTTTTTCGATGGGATCCTTATCTGGTTTTGGGATCAAGGTAATGCTGGCCTCATAAAATGAGTTTGGAAGTTTTCCTTCCATTTCTATTTTTTGGAACAGTTTCATGAGAATAGGAATTAATTCTTCTTTAAATGTTTGGTAGAATTCCCCTGGGAAGCTGTCTGGCCCTGGGCTCTTGTTTGTTGGGAGATTTTTTTTTTTAAAAGATTTTATTTATTTGACCCAGAGAGAGAGATCACAAGTAGGCAGAGAGGCAGGGAGAGAGAGAGAAGGGAGGAAGCAGGCTCCCTGCAGAGCAGAGAGCCCAACACAGGGCTCGATCCCAGAACCCTGGGACCATGACCCAAGCCGAAGGCAGAGGCTCTAAACCACTGAGCCACCCAGGCGCCCCTGTTGGGAGATTTTTGGTGACTACTTCAGTCTCCTTACTGGTTACGTGTCTGTTCAGGTTTTCTGTTTCTTGCTGGTTCAGTTGTGGTAGTTTATATGTCTCTAGGAATGCATCCATTTCTTCCAGATTGTCAGATTTGCTGGTGTATAGTTGTTCATAATATGTTCTTATAATTGTTTGTTTTTCTTTGGTGTTGGTTGTGTTCTCTCCTCTTTCATTCATGATTTTATTTATTTGGGTCCTTTCTCTTCTCTTTTTGATAAGTCTGGCCAGGGGGTTATCAATCTTATTAATTCTTTCAGAGAACCAGCTCCTAGTTTCATTGATTTGTTCTATTGTTTTTTGTTTGTTTGTTTGTTTCTACTTCATTGATTTCTGCTCTGATCTTTATGATCTCTCTTCTCCTGCTGGGTTTAGGCTTTCTTTGTTGTTCTTTCGCCAGCTCCTTTAGGTGTAGGGTTAGGTTGTGTACTTGAGACCTTTCTTGGTTTTTTTGGGAAAGGCTTGTATCACTGTATATTTTCCTCTCAGGACTGCCTTTTCTGTGTCCCACAGATTTTGAACCGTTGTGTTTTCATTATCATTTGTTTCCATGAATTTTTTCAATTCTTCTTTAATTTCCTGGTTGATCCATTCATTCTTTAGGAGGATGCTGTTTAGTCTCCATGCATTTGGGTTCTTTCCAAATTTCCTCTTGTGATTGAGTTCTAGCTTCAGAGCATTGTGGTCTGAAAATATGCAGGGAATGATCCCAGTCTTTTGGTACTGGTTAAGACCTGATTTATGACCCAGGATGTGATCTATTCTGGAGAACGTTCCATGTGTGCTAGAGAAGAATGTGTATTCTCTTGCTTTGGGATGGAATATTCTAAATATATCTGTGATGTCCATCTGGTTTAGTGTGTCATTTAAGGCCTTTATTTCCTTATTGATCTTTTGCTTGGATGATCTGTCCATTTCAGTGAGGGCAGTGTTGAAGTCCCCTGCTATTATTGTATTATTGTCGATGTGTTTCTTTGATTTTGTTACTAATTGGTTTATATAGTTAGCTGATCCCATGTTAGGGGCATAGATATTTAAAATTGTTAGATCTTCTTGTTGGACAAATCCTTTGAGTATGATATAGTGTTCTTCCTCATCTCTTAATATAGTCTTTGGCTTAAAATCTAACTGATCTGATAAAAGGATTGCCACCCCAGCTTTCTTTTGATGTCCATTAGCATGGTAAATTGTTTTCCACCCCCTCACTTTAAATCTGGAGGTGTCTTTGGGTCTAAAATGAGTTTCTTGTAGACAGAATATTAATAGGTTTTGTTTTTTTTATCCATTCTGATACCCTGTGTCTTTTGATTGGGGCATTCAGCCCATTTACATTCAGAGTAACTATTGAGAGATATGAATTTAGTGCCACTGTATTGCCTGTAAAGTGACTATTACTATATATTGTCTTTGTTCCTTTCTGGTCTACTATTTTTAGTCTCTCTCTTTACTTAGAGGACCCCTTTCAATATTTTCTGTGGAGCTAGTTTGGTGTTTACAAATTCTTTTAGTTTTTGTTTGTCCTGGAAGCTTTTTATCTCTCCTTCTATTTTCAATGATAGCCTAGCTGGATATAGTATTCTTGGCTGCATGTTTCTCTCATTTAGTGCTCTAAATATATCATGCCAGTTCTTTCTGGCCTGCCAGGTCTCTGTGGGTAAGTCTGCTGCCAATCTAATATTTTTACCATTGTATGTTACAGACTTCTTGTCCTGGGCTGCTTTCAGGATTTTCTCTTTGTCACTAAGATTTGTGAGTTTTACTGTTAGATGACGGAGTGTGGACTTATTCTTATTGTTTTTGAGGGGGGTTTTAGGGGGCTTCTAGATTTCAATGCTTGTTCCCTTTGTGTATTAGGGAAATTCTCTACAATAATTTGCTCCAATATACCTTCTGCTCCCCTATCTCTTTCTTTTTCTTCTGGAATCCCAGTTATTCTAATGAAGTTTCATCTTATGGTATCACTTATCTCTCGAATTCTCCCCTTGTGGTCCAGTAGTTGTTTGTCTCTCTTTTGCTCAGCTTCTTTATTCTCCATCATTTGGTCCTCTATATCACTAATTCTTTCTTCTGCCTCATTTATCCTAGCAGTAAGAGCCTCCATTTTCAATTGCACCTCATTAATAGCTTTTTTGATTTCAGCTTGGTTAGATTTTAGTTCTTTTATTTCTCCAGACAGGGCTTCTCTAATATCTTCCATGCCTTTTTCGAGCCCAGCTAGCACCATGAGAATTGTCATTCTGAACTCTAGATCTGACATATTAGCAATGTCCATATTAATTAGGTCCCTAGCCTTCAGTAATTGCCTCTTATTCTTTTTTTTTTGTAGTGAGTTTTTCCACCTTGTCATTTTATCCAGATAAGAATATATGAAGGAGAGAATAAAATACTTAAAGGGTGGCAAAGACCCCGAAAAAATGTCTGAAGACATTTGAGATTTGAGACAAATCTCAAATCTTCAAAAAAGATTTGAAGACAAAAAAGATTTGAAGACAAATCAGAAGAGACCCCAAATCTTGGGAGGATGTAAGGGGATAAGAAGAAGTTCAAAAAATTTTTAAAAAGAGAGAGAAAAGAAAATATAGATATTAGACTGGTGAATAGAACAGAGCCACCCCCTTAATTTTGAGAGTACTTTGGTCTCTTAGAAGAAACTACCTCCCAAAATTTTAAAGAAAGAAAAACGTATGTATATATATACAAAAATAAGGGTAAACACGATGAAGGGATGGAATATGACTGTAAAGATGAAAATTTTTAAAAAATTATAAGAAAGGAGTTTATAAGATAAGTTGGTTGGGAAAAGAAAGAAAAAGAAAGTAGAGAGAATTTGCTCAGGCTGGAGACTAGAACAAAGCCCTGTGCTAGATTTAGGGTATATTTTGATCTATTATAAGAAGTTGTATCCAAAAATTTTTTAGAAGAAAAAACCCTGTGTGTATATAAAAAATAAAGTTAGATACAATGAAAGATAAAATATGACTATAATAATGAAGGTTCAAAAAGATTTTTTTAATGAAAGGTATTGTTAAGATAAACTAGTTAAAAATGTTAAAAGAGTTAAGATTAAAAGTTTAAAAAATTAGAATAAGAAACAAAAATAAAATTTAAAACAATGAATTAACTTTGCAAGACTAAAGAACCATGGGAAGAAAGCCATGAATTCCATGCTTTGCTTTCTCCTCCTCTGGAATTCCACTGTTCTCCTTGATAAGTGAGCCTGGTCTTGGCTGGATTTCTTGCTTAACTTCTGGGGGAGGATCCTGTTGTAGTGACTCTCAAGTGTCTTTACCCAAGGTGAATTGCACTGCCCTTGCCAGGGGCCGGGCTAAGTAATCTGTTCCAGTTTTCTCTCTGGAGCTTTTGTTCCCTGATCACTTTCCATAGAGTTTTGGAGGATGGGAATGAAAATGGCAGTCTCCCAATCTCTGGCCTAGAGGAGTGGAGAGCTCAGTCTCCCATTCCTCAGTGCACCTTGGAGAAAAGCACTCAATCACTCTCATCTCCCTGCTCACCAAGCTCACCTGGCCTGTGACCAAGTATCTCTGTCTCTGGCACACAGCCCTGCCTGGAGTCTCCAGACCCAGCAGATTACTGCCGTTCTTCCACGGAGGTCTCCCCGGATCTGCCACTTGTGGGGTCCTAGCTCAAAGAGCAGTGGTCTGACTGAGCCACAGATCACAGTTCAAGGTAACCCTGAGCTGAGAGCTCACTCCTCGGCTCCGTCTCTGTAGCCGGCTTCCCTGCTCTAATACCTGCGAGCTCTGTGATACTCAGACACCCCCAATCCTTCGGTGACCCTGCGGGACCTGAGACCTGCTGTCCCCGTGAGGGCTCCGCCCCCACTTAGCCTCTGGAGCAATGTCCCTTAGTGGAACAGACTTTTAAAAGTTCAGATTTTGTGCTCCATTGCTCTGCTGCTTTCCAGGAGCTGGCCCCTCCACCCGCTGTCTGTCTACTTGTTGCTTTGGGTTCACTTCTCCGCAGGTCCTACCTTTCAGAAAGTGGTCGATTTTCTCTTTCTAAAATTGCTCTTTTTCTCTTCGATCCCCTGTTGGATTTGTAGGTGTTTGGAATGGTTTGATAAACTATCTAGCTGATCTCTTGCTACCTGGCATCATCTCAGCCTGCTATTCCTCCACTATCTTGACTCCTCTTATTATCCCTATTTTATAGGTAGGGAAAGTGGGATACAAGGAAGTTACATAATACTAAAGAATAAAAGCCCATAAATCTCAGAGCCAGGGAGGGTCTCCTTCCATAGTCTGTGCTTTTAACTAATTGCCTAAAAAATATCTGAAGTTTACTCAACATTTGCTTTTCTACTTAGCTGGTGTGAAAGCATTCCAAGGTAATCTTATCTAATTGTAGGGACCTGTGAAGTAAGACAGTGCCTTAACTGTTGGAGGTGAGGATTGCCCTCAGGCATTTCTGAAACAACTCATGGTTTGTCCTAGGTGCACACTGCCCGCAGACCTCAGTATTACAGCAGCCATTTTCCTCTCTTCCCTCTAATGTTTCATGTTGTCTAAATATGAAAATCTTGGCTTGTCACAGAGCCCACTATCTAGAAATTAATCAACCCAGCTTGTCACGGGGTAATGTCTCCTCCAGGCAGGGTTTTCTGCTGAGATATTTAACACTGGGAAAAATAAAAGAGGTAAATGGGGTGTTTGGGTGATGCTGTGAATGCCTAGAATTAGCTAAAGTGGCCTTCATCTCAGGGTGTATACTCTCACTATAGTGAAAGGAAAGCCTTTCTAGCCATGTGTCAATGACTTTATCATCCCTACTTCATGGCAGATAGAATAAAAGAGCAAAGAAAGTTTACTCCCAGAGCAATTTATTAAACATGAAGTAAAAATAATCAGAGTCTTGTTTCTTATCATATTTTCCCCTTTAAAATTGCCTTCTTATTTTTGACAAATGTATTTATTTCCCTTTCATATTACAAATTTAAGCGTGTCTCTAAATAAGACCAGTATCTAATTTTTTTAAGAGCTAATATATACTGGAACAAAGTTTAAAAATTCATCCTCCCCAAACAAAAATTTATTCCCTTGGCTCTTCCTTCTTTTTGCAATTTGGAAAGTATTAAAATTACGTTTGGGTAAGGCTTTCACTGAGGAGATACGTTTGCTTGTTTATCCATTTTACATCAAGAAAAAAAACCCAGATAAATATTCATATCACTTCTTGGCAAATAACTCAGTTGTCAAATTACTTTTGTATCCTGGGGTTGGTGCTAACTCAAACTTTTTGAAAAGGATATTGAGTTTAAAATGTGGATCTTTAATCAGATAGGTTACTTCAAATAGTTTCAAAGGCATGGATAGTTTTTGTTTTTATGTGAAGAATAAGGCATTAGAGTTATAAAATTGAGATTCTTGTTGAATAAGCAAGTTTGTTTAAGAATAGGGTAATGGAAATGCTTACTAATTTGCACCGAGAAGTTGGACTTGTCAAAAGCTAACTCCTAGGCAGCTAAGTCTCTTGAAGCCATTTTACCTGGGCTGATCACCATATTTCCAGTCTCAGCGAAGGTGATCTTAATCCCAACTCCTCAATAAAAATATTCCCCTTAACCTTTGTTTTGTTTTTTCCTGATGAGATTATGATAGAGAAGTGTCGTTCCTCATTCTACTTTGTGATTTAGACATTACTCTCATCTTTTTGCTAGAAGCAACCAGGCACTGCAAAATATTATCTTTGACACTGTAAGAACACCAGAGTTTGACTGCAGTGCCTTAAAATAGGTGATTTGAGAGGTGAGTGGTGGCAAAGGAACACACAATCAGGGCTGTTTTGTCGGGCTTTGTGGTTGTGTCTCAAGTTGTTTTTGCCACAACATACATGGTAAAACCACCCATGCCTATCATCCTTCCCTTCTCTGTGGAAGCCAAGGTATATTAAAAACCAATATACATTAATCTCCCAAATTAAGTATTTTGCATTTATATAGAATTTTGTATTCTTTGTTATATATATATATATATATATATATATATATATATATAACATGTTACACATGTTAAATGTTATATATGTTATACATATATAATATATGTATGTTGTATATATAATATATATATAGAGAGAAAGTATTTTAATGTGCAACTTTAAAGATCAAATATATCCCTGTGGATTATAGCCTCTAATTATATGCTATTTGAGCCATTATATTCATGTAATGTTTTATTAAAAATGGTATAAATAGATTACAGGAGGACATAGTAATTTTTTTTATAAGCTCAGCCTTACGTAGTGTAAAGAGTTTCCTTTAATAAGACTGTATTTTTAAAAAAAATTATTTCCAGGTAAAAACGGTTTTAGTACATGTAATTTAAGATCTCATTAAATACCAAAAAGTTATTTAAGGAATAAAGAAGTTATTTAAGGAATAAAACATGGATTTTTATATTCCATGAGGGCTAACTGTGCTGTTGATGGGAAGTATTCCCAAACTTACTTTTTTAAATTTAAATTTTGTTAGTTAACATACAGTGTAATATTGGTTTCTGGGAGTAGTATTCAGGTCTACGGCCATATCACCCTGAATGCACCCAATCTCATCTGCTCTCGGAAGCTAAGTAGGGTTAGGCCTGGTTAGTACTTGGATGGAGTAGTATTCAGTAATTCATCACTTATATACAACCCCCAATACTCATCAGCCTGTCCCCTATGTAGCCTCCTCCCCACCCGAACTTATATTTTTGTTATATAAAGCAACTTAACTATTTTGTTTACATATTGGTTGACACCACAGGGTAGTAGAAAATGTACATGCACAGGCTTTGATGCCATATAGACTGAAATTAAAATTCTAGTTTCTCTGCCAACTAATTGTGTGACCTTGACCCAAGTTTATTTTGTGACAAGCCTCTGTTTCTTCTTCTGTAAAATGCAAAAAATAATACTAGGCTTCAAAGTGGAAATTATAAGGAAGAAATTAAGAAAAGCTCCTGGTACCATGCCTTAAACCCTTTATCTCTTTGATCCCAAAGTTTGGCCTATTCCACTTTATAAACCTCTCTCTGGATTATTGTGGTAGTCTGGTATTCCAATCTTTCTTTCAGTTCACCCTCAAAGTGGTCACCAAAGTGTTTCTTTTAAAACACGTCTTTGAACCTGTTAGTGTCCTGCTTTATGAAACTTGCCAGTGACTCCCTTTTGTGCCAAGGAGAAAGTCGAAGTACCTTGTCTTCACATTCTTGGGCTTTCCAAGGTCTGATTCTACTATCTCTTTGATTTTGCAGCCCTGGTAAGTGAATTGTTTGCCAGGTGAAAGGAGCCCTGAATCACAGGCTTGTTGCCTTTTATATACCAATTTAGTCTATGGTGCTGGTGGTGGTAAAGTATATCCATTCACACTCTCCTGTCTTACTGTTACCATAAACTACTTTTGTTGCAGCACCACATTTAAGGAATTACTGCAGTATTTTATTCCTTCTTTTTATTTTTAAAGATTTTATTCATTTATTTGACAGAGAGATGGAGAGCGCAAGTAGGTAGAGCAGCAGGCAGAGGGAGAGGGAGAAGCAGGCTCTCTGCTGAGCAGGGAGCCCGATGTGGAGCTCAATCCCAGGACCCTGGGATCATGACCTGAGCCGAAGGCAGCCACTGAACCGACTGAGCCACCCAGGTGCACCTATTTTATTCCTTCTTATGTTGTCAGACTTGTGTGAGGTTTTAATGCAGTCCGTGGCTGAGACTAGCCACAGCTCTTCATCCTGTAGCCCTTGGCCTTGGGAATCTTTAAATGCCAAATATATATGAGGATTTTTGTTGCTGTTGTTGTTAACTGAGGTAAGAATCACATAGCAAAATTAACCAATTTAAAATATACAGTATGGTAGCATTCAGTACATTCACGTTTTTGTGCAGTCCTCACCCTTGTCTTTATGAGGACATTTTTTAACCTAATGCATAGTGTCTTTGAATGAACATTGAAAGAATAATTTTAAGAGTGTTAAGGAAAAGGCAGTTGGGTGGCTCAGTTGGTGAAGTGTCAGACTCTTGATCTCGGCTCAGGTCACAATCTCAGGGTCATGAGATGGAGCCCTGTGCCAGTTTCCATGCTTAGCATGCAGTCTGCTTGTTCCTCTCCCTCCATCTCTGCTCTCGCCCCCTCTGCTCCTCCTTCTGTACAGCACTCTCTCTCTCTCTCCCTCTGTAAAATACATAAATAAATAACATCTTAAAATAATTTATGGTGGGGTCTCCCAAGTGTTTAAAATCTATAAATTCTATATATATGGAAAGATACAGTAAATGACACATAAAATAAATTTACCATCGTAACCATTTTTAAATGCACATTTCAGTAGAATTAAGTACATTCCCTTTACTGTGCATCTCAATCCCCAGAACTCTTTTCATCTTGGAAAACTGAAACTCAGGAACTTTCAGTTCCCCACTCTTCCCTTAGCCCCTGGCAACCACCATTTTATTTCCTGATTCTATGGGGTTTTTTTCCTGTTTAAGTCTAAATAGTATTCCGTTGTATCTATATGCCACATTTTGTTTATCCATTTATCTGTCAGTGGACATTTGGGTCATTTATACCTTTTGGAAGTTGTGAGTAATGCTGCTGTGAATTTGAGTGTACTTCTGTCTCTTTGAAACCCTCCTTTCAGTTCTTCTGCTTTTATGCCCACAAGTGGAATTGCTTGATCATATAATAATGCTATTTTTAATTATTTTGAAGACCACCGTATTGTTTTCCATAGCAGCTGCACCATTTTGCATTCCTGCTAACAGTGCTACAAGGGTTCTGATGTGTCCACATCTTGCCAATACTTGTCTGATTTGGGTTTGGGGTTTTGTTTTGTTTTGTTTGTTTTTAACAGGAGCTATCCTAATGGGTGTGAGGTAGAGTAGTACATTTTAAGTTAAAGTTTGATGAAGAGGGAATTATGATTAAATGTCTAGTATCACTCAGAGATTATAGCAAAAGTCTAAACTTGAAACTTGTGCACCTTAACCCTTTTCTACTTCACTGTGTGCCAAATGATAGACCTTGCATAAGGCTTATGACAGCTTAAGAATTCAGGAAAATTTACCTGGGAATTAACTAAAACAAAATCCAACAAAATCTCAAGGTAGTGTGAAATAAATAAATCACAAAATTTATGTACTTTGAATGTTGTACAGGCTACAGAGCTCCTGACTTGGTATAGTGTGCAAAAATAGGTTAGGGATGTAGCAAACTCAATAATATTTCTTCCTCTGCCAATTTCCCTTCTTATTTTCTACATAAAAGGTTTGAAAAAAGCTAATTGACAGTAGTTAGAAGCAGTAACACTGACTGGCAATAAGAGATAACTGAGTTATTGTGCTGTGGTGGGATCATTTAAAAGTCAAAAAGCTAATGCCAGTAGGATCTATTTGTGGTAAAGTACAGTAACTATGTTACTTATTTGTAATTAGCATGAGATCCAAAGATAAAGTGTGTGCACAAAGGGTGTTTAATTTACTATGGCAGAATAAAAACTGTAAATTATTTAAAAACTATTTTTATTAAAATAGACTGGAAGTATTTTGCTTTTCAGAGCAATCAGCGTCATATATCTAAAAATGCTGTCCTATGGATTAGTTGGCTTTTCATTGGTGCCAAAAAAGATGACATCCTGTTTAAGGTAGCATCTATTCAAGTACCCAGAAATATTTTCACCATCTTCCTTGTGTAAAATCCAATTGTCTTTATAATTTTCCATTTTCTGGAATGGTCCTTGAAATCTGTTTTCGTCCTCCTTTGTCTGCCTAACTCCTATTTGATGAATATCTCTTACAGAAACTTTCTCATTTCTTTATACTCCACAATTCTAGATTCCTTATTTTTTCCTATGTGTTATCATAGCAGATAGCATTTTCTCTCTTATACTTATATCTGTATTATAGTGAATCTGTATTCATAACCATCTGATCCCTGAGACCGCCATTATGGCTCAGATCAGAGACAAAGTTGTTGCTATCATGCTGCAAATTG
The DNA here is from genome assembly GCF_009829155.1 of Mustela erminea. Lineage (NCBI taxonomy): Eukaryota > Metazoa > Chordata > Mammalia > Carnivora > Mustelidae > Mustela > Mustela erminea. Next base: position 74,516,704 of record NC_045616.1, on the reverse strand, counting down.
TACATAGCATACACCTTGGTACGCCTCTGGGAATGCGAGGCCATTAGGTTTTCTGATGTGAGTCATCCTGAAAAAAAAATTGCTAAGACCATTGAACCAGACTGTGAGTAACTTGAGCCTTCTTTCTCTTTCTCCCATACACAGAACAGTGTTAGACCTAGGAACTCAGTGTATGTGTGTATATTTGTCTTTATATAAATAAATATTTATTGTATTTTTTCATGTATTTTAAAATTTTGTGTTTTTTTAGAATGAGTAAACACTAAGTGAAGAATTTGGATTTTCTTTTTAAGAAATGTATAGGCATTGTGGAATTTTAAGTTTTGTGTAGGAAGAGTAATAGAGCTGTGATACGATAAAATTGTGTCATAAAATCATGCTCCTCCTTCTTCCAGAAGAGAATTTGAGATTGAAGAGTGGAAGAAAGAGGTATAAGATTGTACTGAAGGAAGAAAGTACAATCGAGGTGAGGGAAAAGTGGAGCCAGATATGAGGCTGTAATATAAACTCCAGTTACCTGCACGTTCACTCCAAGTGACCTGCAAATGCATCTCTGAGCTTTGTAGCAACCAACTCAGAAAGGGACAGCCTTCTGGTCAGAACGTCACCATAGCTATGAGATCAGTCATCTAAATAACTATTTTAAAGGAATATGACCATTTTTTTGTCTTCCAAAAATAACTGTAAACTCATTTTACTTTTATTCTGAAAAAAATATCATGTTTCTTATTAAAAAATAATCAACCAATAAAGAAAGTACAAAATCTCATGTAAATACGCCATTAGAGATCATTTTTGGCCGCACACAAATGGTAACTTGGTAACACAGTTCATTCTGGCTAATTTACATTCCTAACAATATAAGAACTTGGTAATTTTCTTGCACCCTTAGTGTTGTAGTATTGCGAATCTTTCTTAGTCCTATAAGAGAAAAATGATATTTGTTATTTTTCTATTATTCTTAGTACTGATATTTGATGTGACTTTTTCCATGGTTTTTATGATTAGACTTTATGCAATGTAATGAATAAGTATCCTTGACAACATCTTTTGATAGATTTGTTATGTTTCCTTCTGGAGTATTTTTTATGATAACACTAAAATATGGGTAATAATATTTTACCAAATATTTAACTTCAGTAACAGCCTTCCTGGGGTCAATATGATATGGCCTGGTATTCAAGGTTCTTACTGATTTAGATTTATCCATGAGTGTATTTGTAAAGACCACTACCTTTCCACCAAAATCCACTATCTCTTTCTTACTGGACACACAGGTAGACTACATTTACCAGTTTCCTTAAAATTAAGTGTGGCTATATGATCACATTTTCTGTAGTGGATTGTCACTGGAAGTGAAGTCAGTCACTTCCTGGCCCCACCAGTACAATCTCCTTTTGTTTTCTCAGTGCCCTTTTTTCTGGCTGAATGAAATGGCAGTGCTTAGGGAAATCTTGGAAATCAAATGCTGAAGATGGCTAGAGAGCCCTCAGTTTGGATCCTTAAATGACTGTATGGGAAATGCTGGCTTACCTGAACATCCACCCAGAACAGTCACATAAGAAAGAGATATAGTTATTTAAGCTACTTTATTTTTAGAGTCCATTTCTACTACAGCTTAGCCTACCCTAATTAATAGAAAATATAATTGAACCAAAATTGAGCTAGATTCAAGTGCTCAATAGCATGAGACTGTGTTTTCTGTATCACATGACCCTTTTTTCTTCCAAATTAGCTTCATTCATAGATAGGGTTTCTCCACAATGTAAGATAAACGGCCCCAGCAGTTTCAGGTCTATGTGGTCTTTGTTAGTTATGATCATAGAGGTTAAGAGTCTTCCTGGGGCTCCAGCACAGTATCTCAGGAAGTGCTGATTGGCTTAGCCGGTGTCACGTGCCCATCCCTGAAATAATTTTTGTGGCTAAAGATTTTTAATACTATGGCCAAATTTAGTTCACAATCGTACCTCTGGATAGAGGGATAATAACCTCCCTCCCAACCTCAATGGACAGAGCATGATCAAAAGGAATGAAATAGTAAATGGTTCCCTAAAGAAAGGACTTCTGAACAATAAAGAATAAACACCAGAATACAGTATGGTTAGAAAGGATTTTCAGTTAATATAAGCATGAAATAAGAGGAGCCTGGATGAGAGTGGTGGTGTAAACATTAAAGTAAAAAGAACAAATCAGAGGAATATTAGTATATTTTTGTTAAAAGGTTGGCATTGTTGGGGAGGGAGTTAGTAGTAAAATAAATTGATGTTTGTAAAAAATAATTGTAAAATCTTTCAATTGTGGCAGACAGTGCCTCAGGCTGGAGGCTGCTGCATGGGTGCGGCACTGAGGGGAATAAGCTGCGGGCCTGGTGGGCTTGCCCTGAGTCCCTACCGGGCCTTCGTACCCCACGTGGTGTTGCACGGATGCTGAGCTGCCCTGCTGGTGGTGAAGTATTTCCTGTGCAAAAGCATGCTGTGTAGTTCCTGGGACCAAGTGTTTGCTGCTTTCTGGCAGCGGTGCCCAAATCCCTACAGTAGACATGTCTTGAGGGAAGACACAGTGCACAGGGAGGTGACCGCTGACCAGGAGCTCCAGTACCAGGGTCTCCTGACCTGGACCAGCAGGGTGCCCCGTGAGAGCCCAATGACTGTTTGTAAAGACAACAACGTTGTCTTTACACTTTACAATGCTGCCAACATTGCTCAATCAGTGTAGTTTACATCCTAGAGGATTCTGTTGTGGACCTGCAGAACCAGACCATAACCACCTTCATGTGGAACATTAACCACACCCAGATAATGGTAGTAGAGGAATGGTGTGTTTACTGTATCAGCTCTGAGAATAGGGGCTGGACCGAAATCCACCAGGAAGCTTGGGTCTCCTCTAGAGTGCCTCCAGAGCTGTCCAGGAATTTGGCCTCACTCTATTACAAAGTACTTTGACCAAGACTGTGAAGGGCTTTGAATACATCTTGATCAAGCTGCAGGGGGAGGCCCCTTCCAAAAACCCCTGTTGAGACAGCCAAGGAAGCCAAGGAGATGGCAAAGGAGGAGGCACTAGCAGCTACAGAGAAGGCCAAGAACCTTGCCACCAAGAGCAACAACAGCAGCAATTTGTGTAGCTAGCCCAGGCCCTGATGTGGTAGGATGCCTGTCCACCTGGCTCAAATCCCTCTGCCCTTTATAACTTGTCCTTTATTAGTAGAAATCAACTTCCAAACAAAATTTCTGTTGTGGTAAAAAACACAACAATATTTGTCAACCTAACCAGAAAGATACAGTGTAAAGTATATTCATATTGTAAAAACAATGAAAGTTTTCAAATTAGGAAATGAGTAAAATAATAGTACTATCAAAGGATTTGAGAGATTTGAAAGGAAAAGCAGTGGGGAATAGGGAGAGATGGATGTCATAATTATTGATGAAACAGCCAACACCATAGGTTTCCAAAGTCTTGGGGAGCCAATAAAGTACTCTGGGCAGATGATTTGCAAGGCTGGAATATAGCTAACAGTGAGGAGAAAGTCATACACCTGGGCATTGGACATCAGGATTAGGCCCACAGATCTCAATGTAAGAAAACAGGATCTCTCTTTCTAATCAAGAATAGTCTCTGTCGAAGCTGGTGAGAACACTTTTGGTTACAGTATTTACGGGCACTGGTGGTCTTTTCCTGCATAAAAAAATTGGACTCAAAATAGAATTTCAGGAGCAGTTTCTAGAACTGAGATGGTGGGCACACACCAAGGGACAAAAACATGTTGCTACTTGATTGGTACCAGCAACAAAAGTGACTTCATAATGATCAATTTACTTGAGCAATCTTACATGTTTCTCCTGTTTCAAAACAAAATTTCCTTGATGGGAATTTGCAGAGCTTACCATAAAGATAGGACTTCAAGGATTAGATACTTAGGACATATTACAGGAAGATATAGAACTCTCTGTCACAGAAATATAAGGACATCCAAGTAGAGCATTGCTTTAAACAGAAGTTCATGATTAGAGCTCCTTAAGTGATTAGAGTTATAAATGTTATCCTGGTAGTTTTCATCATAGAGATAAAAGACAAAATAATGGAAGCTGTTCCTTCCTGTATCACTGGTGTGACTTTAATGAGCCACTGCAAAATATCAAGGACCTCATTATTGTTGTCAACAAATATTTGAGTGTTCTACTCTGTGTAGTACAAGATTCAAATTCTGCAGGACAAAATGTTTATCAGCTCTGAGCGGGGGTGGAATATATGCTGTATTGCTTTTGTGTTACAATTCTGTTCCTTTATTTGCCTTGGAAAGTACAGTGAAAGACTCAATACTTTTACATGTTTTAGTATTACAACAAGTTTCCAACCTACAAATTACTTGAATTCCAAAAGTTCCATGTAAGCAGCTTGTTCAAATTCAACACATATCCATTGAAATTGTGTTCTGAATGGTAGTTCAAGTTCCAGAATAATTCACATTCCTTTTAATCAACAGTTCATTTGAAATGCTGCACATCAGCAAAAACACATACTTTTTAGCAATGGAATCAAGAGAGATGCAAGAACTCTGCAGGTTTTTAAAAGGAGAGATGGATAAAAAAGATGTACTTATGAGGACAAAATTTTTAAGTGGACTTAACTCAGCTGAAACTTTTTTTAAAATAGGTGTAAATAAAAGGCAGAAGATATGAACTCAAATTATGCATTGGTCTTTCGAAGGGTAAGGAAGCAGGTGCTATTTTAGATTATCCCCATCCCTTTACAGCCAATAGGTGGTGCTGTTGTCATACAATAGTTAGGTTGCTCTCCTGTCTCAAAACAAAGGGAGAATTTGGGAAGTTTATGCAAAGTGGTTTTAAACTGGTTGTTAAAGGGAGTCAGGAGAAAATAAGAGAGGCAGTATGAATTTGATTATATGTGGATGATGTTGATACATCAGGTTTTGTAGCAGAAGAGGTGACTGTACTAGTCTACTTAAATTTCCGTGTAAAAATTAGATAGACTTGAAAACACCTTTTCTTGTCACCTTTTCTTTGAGCTTTAATTACTCAATTATAAAAATAGATTGTTGTGAGAATTAAAGAAAATATAAAGTGTCTAATAAGTGCCATATACATAATATGATAATAAATATGATTGTGTTCATCTCCTAAATAAGTCAGATGAAATTAATAAACTACATTAACATAATGTTATTGGTATTTTGCAAAATTAGACTAAAATAGATGACCTCTGGACCCTGGAGTCTTATAAAGAAGTAGCAAGAAGTAGGAAAAATGTTAAGCTTTATTATTTATTACTAAGAATAAAAAATGCTTAAGACTTTTTTTTTTTTAAGACTTTATTTATTTGACAGAGAGAGAGATCACAAGTAGGCAGAGAAGCAGGCAGAAATGGGGGGAAGCAGTCTCCCTGCCAAGCAGAGAGCCTGATGTGGGGCTCAGTCCCAGAACCCTGAGATCATGACCCGAGCTGAAGTCAGAGGCTTAACCCACTGAGCCACCCAGGTGTCCCAAGACTTTGGTTCTTTTGGCTCTTTTTTAGGTGAGTATCTTGATAGGCATTACCAAGTACACCCTTGAGTAGATGTAGTCTACGTTTGTGCACAATAGATTTGGACACACCTATCTTAAAGTAATATTTACCGTTTTGCAGATCTTCAGTATTTGTGACTATAGTTTTAATCTTTTTGAACATCAATGGAAAGTAAGGAATAAGCAGGGAAGAATAACAGGATAATACTCTTTATTGCAACATGCACAAGCAAAATGTGGCCATCCTTCCCATTTCATACTTCTACAGGCTTCTTTTGGTGAAGTCACAATTTATTAGCCTTGCTTTCTGCCAGTGAGCTGGAGTAGAGAACGTAGGTAAAATTTATGTTACCCAGTTTTATTAGTTATTAGCCAAGGCAAAGTTTTATTGTAGAGAAAATTAAAACTAATGACTAAAATAATGGGATACTATAAATAAATTGCTCTTACTAGAATTTCTTTCCTTTCCTTTGTGTCTTTTCATTGCTTGGGTTGGCCTTAGACTACCCCAAATTCTTCCTCCTCACTGAATCTTCTAGGTTTGAGGGGCTAAAGGAATTGTTGCCAATGCTTCTCCAGTAGGCCTGCCTCCTTGAGGACTTGTGAATCCAAAAGCTGTTTCTCCCTCTTTGCTATACAGACTTTTAATGTCTCCCTAAGAACTCTGTCAAGTGAGAAAATGATTTCTCACTGAACTCATCTTGTTTAAACATGGGAAGCGGGCCTTAAATCATGCTTTAGCTTTAAATTATAGCTCCACATATGAAGTTGGCCTTAGATTTCCTTGGACTGTGGAACTGCTGGGAAAATCCTGCATTGTCTTCCACCTGATTACTCAGGAGTTCTTAATAGATGGCTTGATGAACTCTGTGAAAGGTAAGGAGAAGCAAAATACATGATACCCTTTCTGCCATTCGCAAGACCTTGATTTTGTTTAGGGAACCAATACATGTGCTTGAATGCATTTCACAGTCTCAAAAGTGTGATACTTGGTCTGAATATGTGATTTTCATAGGGCTTGTTGGCTCCCAGAGTATGAGAAGGTTGCCTCCTGGGAAGGGGAGGGGGCAAATGTGAAGTAGTGTTGTGCACCCTTGTCTCAACTACAGAAGCTCTGCTTTGAGCAGTTTTATAAATTCAACCTCTATGGAAGATCTTTTAAAGAAGAGATTGAAAATTATTGACACCTCAACCTTTCACCAGCTGAGCCCAGTATTATACTCAGGATGTAGTTCACAAATACTAGAATAGTTCCTTTTAAGCAGATGAATATCACAATTCATTAGGTGATTATGTGATTTCTTTCTATATCAAAACAGATTTCTATTCATTAATGATAAGTAGTGCCTGATAGTAACTAAATTAAATAGATTAATGAGGAGTATTAGTAATTTCATGGATTAATAAATAAATGTATGTATTTTTAAAATTAAGGCTAATGCACCACAAAATGTACTCTATTTATTTTTACTAAATTATTCATATTTAAAACTGTCATATATTCTGTGAATTATGTAAGGGTAGCTAATAGAGCAGTCCTCGACTCTTTTATGATCTTTGGTAAAATGACCAAGTACCACTCCATTTCTATAAAACTCGTTGGATCTGGAAACCAATCAAATAATCAGCCATACCTTCTACATTTCAAATCTGAAAATAAAGTTTGAGCTAGGCCCAAGCTGTACAAGTGGCATAATTTTCTGATTCTTTAAATTCTTTTTGTTTATTCCTTCAGTTTCTCTCTTCACCTCTATATTGATAGCCCCAATTGCTCAGGACCCTTAAAGTGAAAATAAAAAACTTGATCATATTGGTTTATACTGAACTATGAGTGTGTGCTAATTTTGAGAGGGGAAAATATTATTCCTTTTTATATTAAGGATGTACCAGATTAGAATTTGCTTGCTTAAATAGTGATTGTCTCTAAAAATAAAATGAAGATTTTTCAGTCATAAATTTCCTCACTGTAAAATAGCTTTTTTAAGGAGCACCTGGATGGCTCAGTCAGTTCAGCCTCTGCCTTCAGCTCACATCATGATCTCTCAGTCCTGGCATTGAGTCCCGCATCTGGCTCTCTGCTCAGAGGGAAGTCTCCCTCTCCCTCTGCCCCCCTTCCCGCTCATACTCTCTTTGTCAAATAAACAAATAAAATCTTTTTTAAAAAATAGCCCTTTTAAAACTTGGAATTGCCATATGATATATCTTAAAGCCTCTTTAATTTAGCTAAAAAGATTTTTAGCAGCCCCTTTTGTTCCTTCCCTTTGTCTGCATATTTAAGACATTTTAACTCCTATGTCATAATTCAGACATAGTCTTAGGAGGATCACTGAATGTTAGTTTTCTTGTGTTATTTTGCTAAATGTTCAGATTCTCAATTATAAATATACTTTATACATTGGAGGTAATTTAGGCTTACAAAGAATTGTAGAATGTATTAGGTGAATAAAGTACTTTCAAAAACTGATTACTTGCAAGTCAGTCAAAATCTGAAATGGCTGCTTCTCTTTTATTTCTTCAGGCTGAACACATTATTACATGACTAAATAGTCAGAAATCTATCATTTGAAGTCTACTTTTTAATGTTTACCTACTTTTGGGGGGTGGAGGAGCAAGTGTAATTACAGCTGTCTTTTTTCTGAGGGTCGAAAATTCCTTGCCATTTGGAAAACAAATGATTTTTACACAAAAATGTTTGATTTCTGTAGTCATAGAAGGGAAGAAAATGCAGTAAAATACTAGCTATTTCTAGGACTCCCATGCTTGATTTAGGAATGCGTTCAGAAAACCTACTAAATTTTTTACTATAAATCTTCTTGGGTTAATATAATAGACTATTCAGTATATATTTGTTGGCTAAATAACATAACATTTTTAGAACTTTAAGTTTTTGTTTGCATATAAGATTACTATGAAATTTAAAAAATAACAAGAATTTATTGTCCAAGTGAAAACCACAGGCACGAATTTGCAATATGTTCATCTCTTTTTTTTTTTAATTATGATTTTCTTCACATGTACTTTCAGACTTAAGTTTTACAAATTGTATTTATGGGGGCGCCTGGGTGGCTCAGTGGGTTAAAGCCTCTGCCTTCAGCTCAGGTCATGATCCCAGGGTCCTGGGATTGAGCCCCACATTGGGCTCTCTGCTCAGCGGGGAGCCTGCTTCCTCCTCTCTCTCTGCCTGCCTCTCTGCCTACTTGTGATCTCTGTCTGTCAAATAAATAAAATCTTTTTAAAAAATTGTATTTATGGCTTTTAAAAAATTAATGAAGTCAGATTTAAAGAGTTAATTTTGGATTTTCTAAGATGGAAGCAGAGGTCCCTTTTAGGAAGCTAATAAGATTTAAGGTAATCCATTGAACTAGTTGGCTTTCTTAAAAATTCTGAAAGCTTATCTGGAAGGCCTCTTTAATTGCTTTAAAAAAAAAAGTATTACCTGCTGCGACCTCCTGAGATAGTCATCCATGCTCATATAAATATATGTAGAATATGTCAAATTATAGAATCATCACATTTTCAAGCAGAAATGCCTCCTTTGATCACTATGGGAAAATAATAGCTTATGATTATGAATAAAATATTAGTTTTTAATTGGATATCTGTATTGATACTGTATGCAAACTTTGTAAATGCTAATTTAAAAAATCTTAAATGGAAAAAAAAAATCTTAAATGGAAATGCTTAAGAGTAGAAGTCAATAAAAATAAGCTAATCATCCTATGCCTTTTTTGCCTTCTCTGTAAAAGATGCTTTGAAGACAAGAGATAATATATGGAAGATACATAAACACTGACTGGTATATAGCAGGCTCTTAATAAATGTTACATCTGAGTAACTTCAGATTCAGATGATCCTTTAAGTCATATGTGAAGATGGCTTTCAGTCTAAGAATTCTTAGTTTAGTACTCTTAATTAATGGTTTGTTTGTTTGTTTGTTTGTTTTTAAATTTACGATGCTCAGCATAACAAGGTTAAAAGTCCCCAAATATAACCAGTGGAGTGTGGTTCTTGGCTTTCATTAGCCCTCACTTCCATGTATTGGGCACCAACACTTCTAAGCCTACTTTCATATGCAAAATGCAGTCATGTCTATATCACCAGGCAAACTGATTTAGGATTATCACCTGGCTGCACTCATCACTGCCAGTGGGGTAAAGGTCCAGGCGTCAGTCAGACAGAAAGGGTCTTAACCTTGGCCATCCTACCACCATTTCTCCAAGCCAAGGGCTCCTGTCAGGATCAGTCTTGCTTATTTATAAGGGGATAGCTATCTCAGAGATGTGTCACCTCAGTCAACCCAACCTCTTTTTTCTACCCCAAAGCATTCATCTCCCCTCCCACTGTTCCACCACTGGGAAATACTGGGCTGGAAGTAGGCAGGTGGTTGGAAACATTACCAAGGATTTTGTGTGCTTATGGGTCACAACCAATATAAGCCTCCACTTTTGATTTGGTAATTATAGAAGAAAATCCCTCCTCTAGCATGATACATAACTTATGAGTTCTGAAGCTCCAAAGTTTAAAGATTAAAGGCTGCCCAAATATCTTCCCTGGATTAGGGAAGGAGCAGGGGCCTAGAGAAGAAGAGATGCCTGAGTCTGTGGTCTCATTCTTCAGGGCTGTTGGTGTTACCTGCCTGTCTGGTACCTGTCAAGGGTCTTACAGGGTCGCTGAGACCATAGGAAGGCAGTATTTATAGGTACCAAATTAGAAATTTTTTAATTCCTAATCCAACTGTCTTTTATTTATTTTTTTTAAAAGATTTTATTTATTTATTTGCCAGAGAGAGAGATCACAAGTAGGCAGAGAGGCAGGCCTCAGGCGGGGTGGGGGGGAAGCAGGCTCCCTGCTGAGCAGAGCGCTTGATGTGGGGCTTGATCCCAGGACTTGAGATCATGACCTGAGCTGAAGGCAGAGACTAAACCCTCTGAGCCACCCAGGCGCCCCCCAACTGTCTTTTAATATGTAAGCCTTATTTACCTTTCAAATGTGTAAGAACACTCTATATACAGAGGAAAGGGAAATTACCTCCAAATAAAACAAAAAATTCCCTTCCATTACTCTTACCAAAACTGGTCTTGTATCGTGATGGTTACAAAATGATGGTATTTCAGCTCTGACACTTTTTCTACATTTACTATTCAGTATTGTAATAAGCAAGAGCCCTTTTTATCTCCCCAGTTTATTTATCCCTCTATTTATTTCTATCTTTTAGCAGTTTGGATTTATGGATTCCTTTATTATTTTTTTTTTTCTCCCAGTGGCATATTTAGTTCTCAAACATTTTGGTCTCAGGATCTCTTTAAACTTTTCACAGCTATTGAAAGAGCTTTCTTTAGACAAATGCTGGCGAGGATGCAGAGAAAGGGGAACACTCCTACACTGTTGGTGGGAAAGCAAGCTGGTGCAGCCACTCTGGAAAACATCATGAAGGTTCCTCAAGAAGTTGAAAATAGAGCTACCTTATGACCCACCAGCAATCCCACTACTGGGTATTTATTTACTCTAACGATAACAATGTAGTGATCCGAAGGGAAACATGCACCCGAATGTTTATAGTAGCAATGTCCACAATAGCCAAAGTATGGAAAGAACCTAGATGTCCATCAACAGATGAATGGATAAAGAAGATGTGGTATATATATACAATGGAATACTATGCAGACTGAAAACTCCACTGTACATCCATGAAAAAATGGAAGTGAAAAAGATAACATTCTTTTTTTTTTTTAATTAACATACAATGTATTATTTGACCCAGGGGTACAGGTTTATGAATCATCAGCTTACACATTTCACAGCACTCACCATAGCACATACCCTCCCCAATGTCCATAACCCACCCACCCTACCCTCTACCCCCAGCAACCCTCAGTTTGTTTTGAGAGATTAAGAGTCTTTTTTGATTTGTCTCCCTCCCAATCCCATCTTGTTTCATTTTTTCCTTCCCTACCCCCCCACAACCCCCTGCCCTGCCCTTTCCTCATATCAGAGATATCATATGATAATTGTCTTTCTCTGATTGATCTGTTTCACTCATCATAATACCCTCTGGTCTATCCACATTGTTGCAAATAGCAAGACTTAATTTCTTTTGATGGCTGCATAGTATTCCATTGTATTTATATACCACAAGGGCAGATAACATTCTTGGTATTATTATTAAAATAGTGTTGGCCTCCCAGTCCCCTTAAAAGGGTCCTAGGCACCCCACAGAGTTCTCTCTAACAATCTGAGAATAGCTGGTCTGTAATGCCTTAATTATTTTGGTGCTCAGATTTATCCCAAATTTAATAAATTTCAACCCCTGTAACTGGCTCAAGTTCTTGTGACAAACCCCTCTTATTTTTTTAATTTTTTTGAGAATTCCCTTACTTTCTGGCACGGCAAGATGTTCCAGACTCATCTTGAACCCACTCTGCTCTAGGCTTAGAATTAGCCATTTGTCTAGCTGCGAATAGAACCAGAAAAAGACATGAGGTTTCTCCAGGAAAGACTGGTATTCATCAGCCATTTCCCATCCACAGAAGTTTCTTACTGGTTATGTTGGCTCCTGTTCCCTGTATCACCATGTGTGTTTCTGGGCCTGTCTCTGTAGAACAGTGTGGTTTTTCAAGTGTGGTCTGCAGGATGATACAAAAGATGCCCATTAGGTGATACAAAGATACCCATTAAAATTGTAAGATATAGGGGCGCCTGGGTGGCTCAGTGGGTTAAGCCTCTGCTTTCAGCTCTGCTTTAAATCCATGGTCATGATCTCTCTGCCTTCAGCTCAGGTCATGATCTCAGGGTCCTGGGATCAAGCCCCGCATCGGGCTCTCTGCTCAGCAGGGAGCCTGCTTCCTCCCTTCTCCCTCTGCCTGCCTCTCTGCCTACTTGTGATCTCTGTCTGTCCAATAAATAAATAAAGCCTTTAAAAAATAATAATAAAATTGTAAGATATATAACTGTATATGCTTAAGCAAAAAATACAACTACCGTGGACACTTGAACAGCATGGGTTTGAACTTTGCAGATCCACTTATACATGGGTTTTTTTCAATAAATAAATACAACGGGCACCTGGGTGGCTCAGTGGGTTAAAGCCTCTGCCTTCAGCTCCGGGTCGTGATCCCAGGGTCCTGGGATCGAGCCCTGCATTGGGCTCTCTGCTCAGCGGGGAGCCTGCTTCCTCCTCTCTCTCTCTCTTTCTCTGCCTGCTTGTGATCTCCGTCTGTCAAATAAATAAATAAAATCTTAAAAAATAATAATAATTAATAATAAATAAATAAATACAACACTATAGGTGTCTTTTTTCTTTATAATTTTCTTAGTAACATTTTCTTTTTTTGGCTCACCCTATTGTAAGAATACAATATAGAGTACATATAGCATACAAAATGTGAGTTAATTGACTGTTTACGTTATCACTAAGCCTTCTGATCAACAGTAAACCATTAATAGTTAAGTTTTTACAGTAAGCTATTAGTAGTTAGCCTGAAGTGTAAGTTGGATTTTCTTCTTCTTTTTTTTCTTTTTAAAATTTTTATTTTAATTCCAATAAAGTTAACTTTAGTTGGGTTTTCAACTGCATGGAGTGGTTGGTTGTGACTCTACCCCCCCATCTAACCCCCCATTGTTCAGAGGTCAAATGTAATTTTTTTTTTTTAAATGTAATTTAAGTCAAGCATTTCATGGTATTTTTTAGAGTAAAGTAAAAGTGAATTTTGAAAGGGGAAAAAAAGCAAGCCAAATTAAAGAAAAATATTGAGAATGTAATACTATAAAGTGTGACAAACCACAAAGCTGGATTGAATGAAAATTGAATGTCTGATGTTTAGGGCTCTCTGCTGTAGATCCTCTTGCCCTGTCTGTGTCCAGGGTTCCCATATCCTGTTCCAGAAGTAAAATTGATGAAATCTGTCTTTTACCTAAGCCTGTCATCTACCTAACACCTGGAGATCTCCCTTTTTTCCCCCCTATTGTTTTAACTAAGTAGGTTTTGTATTTTTCTAAACAGAGGAAAAGGAAATCTGTATCCTAGGGCAATTTGCTTTAAATCCATGGCAGTAGCTTTAAAGTAATTTTTTTAAAGATTTTTTAAATTTATTTATTCGACAGAGAGGTCACAAGTAGGCAGAGAGAAAGGAGGAAGCAGGCTCCCCACTGAGCAGAGAGCCCCATGCAGGGCTCAATCCCAGGACCCTGAGATCATGACCCGAGCTGAAGGCAGAGGCTTTAACCCACTGAGCCACCCAGGTGCCCCCCTAAAAATTTTTTTAAGTTTGTAAAATAATGTTGTTACTTCCGTAGTCTTTAAATCCCTATACCATTGACCATATCTACATGAATTCAGACTTTTTGTTTTGACTGTTTTAATTAAATCTAATGTTGTTTTACTGTTAAGTGAAAAAACTATGCATTGCTTTATATAATAAAACTCATTGGGTACACCAGTGTCAATTGTTTATTGTCATATTAAGACTTACTAAGCCTAGGGGCACCTGAGTGGCTCAGAGGGTTAAAGCCTCTGCCTTCGTTGGCTCAGGCCATGATCCCAGGGTCCTGGGATCGAGCCCCACATCAGGCTCTCTGCTCAGCAGGGAGCCTGCTCCCCCCACCACCACCACCTACCTCTCTGCCTACTTGTGATCTCTGTCTGTCAAATAAAGAAATAAAACCTTTAAAAAAAAAAAAGACTTGGTTGGGCCGCTGCCTTCGGCTCGGGTCGTGATCTCAGAGTCCTGGGATCAAGTCCTGCATCGGGCTCTCTGCTCGGCGGGGAGCCTGCTTCCTCCTCTCTCTCTGCCTGCCTCTCTGCCTACTTGTGATCTCTCTCTGTCAAATAAATAAATAAAATCTTTAAAAAAAAAAAAAAAGACTTGTTAAGCCTATATGTATCTTAGATTAATGTTTTTGTTATCAAAACAATGTTTAAATATAAATTAGACCCCAAATTTTTGACACCTGATCAGGTACTTAAAAATGCTCTATTTTGATAAGTAGGATCATCTTTGCAACAATTGTATGAAAACATATTAGTGTGAATAAGTGATCAGTTTGTGCATAATTTCTTACTCAGTGGGAGTAATAGATTTCATTTCCAGTTCTTAAAAATTATATAAGTAGGACTTATTACAAAGAATGGAGTAGTTTTAGAACAATTTATTTGGGGGGCAGGAACTTATATCTGATCATAAAAAAATTTATTTGGTAAACCAGTGGCCTTATTCCGTACATATACACTTTTTATACATCTTTGATGTCGTCTATTTGTAAACAAGATTTTTTCAGCAATTGTCAACGAATTAGTTAAACTAACTCATGTTTTACTCTGTCTTTTCATTTATACACAAAGAGGTATGATTTTTGATTTTTAAAAATCTTGGGAGACCTTAATTTAAGTTTATAAACCTAAGGGTAGGAATAAGATGTTAATTTTTGTGTCACAGACATTTAAATATAGCTGTAACATATATGCTTTTAGTGGTGCTCCTGGGACTGATAGATCTTTCTATCATCTTCCTCCATGCTCAATTTTTTGATGTGCATTTAAAAGCTTAGAGCACACACCTACTTTCAGAACCCATTTGTTAGGATTTTGTGTTTTAGAAGATAGTTTTCATTTCTGTACTTGTTATTGCTAAAAGAACATATATCTTGGTATTTAGATAAGAACTATATGAAAGCACAGATATTTTAATTCATCCAAACATTTGTAAAATTTTCATGTAGAAGTAGTTTAGTATATGCTAATTTTATGGTAACTTTTGTTACGATGATGAGTCTATATATGTGGATCTAAGTGGCATTTAGTAAAGACACACATACCTATTTTGAGCCTCTACTATGAGAATAATGCAGCTGTCATTGTTATAGGCTCCTTTTATCCTGACTCATCCCTACAACTTCGGGGCTTCATTACTAATACCTTGACCTACTATAAATTTATTTAAGATAAGGTAAGTAAAAGGTAACTCCTCTTTTTAAAACTTGGGGAATCTCTGTGTTAGGATTAAATCAGCTTGATTCAGTGAGTCTACAATGAAATGCAGAATTTCCTTAACCTCATACTTCAGAGGTATTACCCATTGATGGCTTGCACATGAAATCTCAACCTTACACTTATTATTACTAAGGCAAAGAAAATAACACCAGTCACTCACTCTTCTTAGGCTACCTTTTTTGGCTTCCTTTCTCTTGCATAGTCACCCCCAGGAATTTCCGTGGTTGGCAACTGAAGTTGCTAGTTGCTAGAATTTCAGTTGGTGTGGGAGAGAGATTTGCAACAAGATCATTTTGTTTAATTATGTCACTCAGTCTATTTAGCATGGTGTAAGGTTGGTCCAGGAGTAGGAAGAGTAGTATTTTGTAAGGCCCAATTTTCTGTCCATGACTGGTGTGATCATGGTTAAACCATGCTCCTCCTCTCATAGTTACTCACCACTGTCTTCCTTGTTTCATCTTGCATTCCCTGAACAGGCAGGCATCTTGCTAACTTTTGGGAAGTAGGAAGCTTACCTGATTTCCCTAGGCACACGGGCTCAATGACAAAGGAACACGTTTTGAAACCACCATTTTGACAAAGCTGCTTTGAAGGACATAATTGAGACTTTGTGGAAACAGAAGAAAATACCACATAGTTTTATATCTTTGATATAAACTTAAAATACATGCTAATCAAATTTTTATTATTGAGAAAATTAAGCCTATTGCATTCTCATCCCATCCCCAACCCATCTACATCTTTTTCTTTACTTCTACCTCTGCTCTCATGTTTCTACATTGCTACCATCCTGCACCAGTGTTGATTTCAAACCTGAAGTATGAAATCCGTAACTCACTAGCTTTTGCCCTCTTCCTTTAGATCCAGTGAGAGTTAGTTACTCAGATGGGTCGTAGAACCCAACCTATGATTTGGTTCCCTTGGGTTTGCTCATGTAATGTGGCAACAGGATCTTGTGATTCATTGCATACTTAGTAGAGGTCATGAATAGCAATTCCCTTGGGCAGTAGCAGCAGCCACTTGAACCTCTAATACACATACATACTCGCAGAATTTGAAGGACTTGAACACCATTGATTACTAAAATGGGGCTTTTGTTGTTGTTGTTGTTTAATTTTGGCCATTAGTGGCTGAAGATTAATTGGTTAGTCCTTTTTTTTCTTTAACACAGCATCTAGTTTTTTTCTACCAAAATTAATATTGTATACTATGGCAGGAAATTTAAAATTTCTGTATTAAGTTTAGAATTTGCTTTTTCTAATGTACCTAATTCTAATGGAATCTATTCTTTCTCCTGATAATTCTTTGACCATACGTGGAGGTGTGCAATATCCAAAGAGAAAATATTATTGTGGTAACTGCTGTATCATGAGTTTATTTAAAAATAAAATAATCACTTTTGTCTTATAGGACAAACTATTCGAGAGAAAAGAATTGTAGAAGCAGCAAATAAAAGAGAAGTAGACTATGAAGTTGGAGATATCCCAACAGAATGGGAGGGTAAGTTTGTGTTTTTAGTTGTATCTTCTGGAGGCAAATTGTTTATACAAAATTAGATAATTATTCTTCTTACAAAAATGTTGGTAAACTGAATCTATGAAAATTTTTTAATACTGCATTTCTTTGAAAGTTATGAAGGTGTCACACTATAGTACAGAAACACATGTTCAGTGAAAGGAACTTGTAAACATTAGCAGAGCTGGTACTGGTACTGGGGGGGGGAGTGAAGCTCCTACAATAGGGACTGAAGGAGGCACTTACTGTCAGGTCCTGACTTTGCACTTGCATGCCTCCAGAGTTTAAATATCATTTCTGGCACTCACACCCCATGAACTTGGGAAAATAAATTCATACTTCTCAATCTTAGTTTACTCTTTTTTTTTTTTTAAAGATTTTATTTATTTATTGG
The DNA here is from genome assembly GCF_009829155.1 of Mustela erminea. NCBI lineage: Eukaryota > Metazoa > Chordata > Mammalia > Carnivora > Mustelidae > Mustela > Mustela erminea. Next base: position 74,499,291 of record NC_045616.1, on the reverse strand, counting down.
GCAGACAGAGATCACAAGTAGGCAGAGAGGCAGGCAGAGAGGAGGAAGCAGGCTTTCCACAGAGCAGAGAGCCAGATGTGAGGCTTGATCCCAGGACCCTGGGATCATGACCTGAGATGAAGGCAGAGGCTTGAACCCACTGAGCCACCCAGGCACCCCAATCTTAGTTTACTCCTATACAAATTGTGCATAATATTTGCTGTCACCATCTGGAATATTTGCTCAACTTTAAATGACCCTGGTAACTGACCCTCTGTTAAGACAAGGATGGACACTTGATCCCTATCAGGACTTTGGAATTAAGGTAAGAGTTCGAAGTGAGATAAAACAGTAGCAATCAGTCTTTCAGTATAGCTAGAACCATAACATATAATTGTGGGTAGTTATCCTCAATCAAGTAAGTTTTATTGCAGAAAAAGCCAGTCTACTAAGAGAAAAATGTAAACAGTCTGCAAAAAGAATATAGTGAGATGGAATACTTTGTAGGTTTCCAGGCAGTTTCCAGTTCTCTATTCCATTTCTTTCTAAATGAAGTTCAAATGCATATCTGCATTTGAGTGCTAGTACCACCCTATATCCTTGTAATAAATTTCCCTTTTCCTTACCAGTTCTTTGCCTTGCGCCTGTCACATACTAAGTACTCAGTAAATATGTAATGAGCACATAAAATCCATCATTTTTAAATAGATTTTAGAATGATCTTGTTAATTTTTACAAAAATGCCTCCTGGGATTTTTGGTGGGATTTTGTTGAACATATATATCCCTTTACAAGAACTGACATCTTAACAATAAGTATCTTCTGACCCCTGGACATTATATTTCTCTTAATTTAATTTAGGCCTTCTTAATTTCTTTTATTAAAGTTTGTAGTTTTCATCATACAGATTTGCACATCTTTTGTCAGAATTATTCTTAAGTATTTCATCTTTTTGATGCTATTGTATATGATAGTTTTTTCCAGTGTTAATTTTTGATTGTTACTATCATAAATGTGCCATAGGTATTTGTATATTATCTTGTAAGCTATGACTTTGTTAAGTTATTAATTATAGTAGCTTTTTTGTCAACTTCAGCAGATTAAAAAAAAAAATTTTTTTTTAAAGATTTTATTTATTTACTTGACAGACAGAGATCACAAGTAGGCAGAGAGGCAGGCAGAGAGAGAGGAGGAAGCAGGCTTCCCACAGAGCAGAGAGCCAGATGTGAGACTTGATCCCAGGACCCTGGGATCATGACCTGAGCTGAAGGCAGAGGCCTTAACCCACTGAGCCACCCAGGCGCCCCTAAAATTTTTTTTTTTAAACTTAGTTACTTAGAAGATCATATAGTCAATGAATAAAGGCATTTTCTTCTTTTCAACCTGGATGCCTTTAATTTTTTTTTTAATCTTATCTGTTTCCACTGACTAGAACTTCCAGTATACTATTGATCAGAAGAGATGTGAATGGACATTCTTGCATTGTTCCTGATGTATTACTCTTTTTATACATCATTGATTGGTTTATTTAAAATTTTGTTTAATATTTTTATTGAGGTATATTGGTTAGTAACTTCTTTTTCTTTTTTTTAATTTAATTTAATTTTATTTTATTCTTTCCATGTTCCAAGATTCATTCTTTATACACCACATCCAGTGCTCCATGCAATACATTTTCTTGTAATGTCTTTGCTTGGGTTTTGGGTCAGTGTAAGTTGATCTCATGAAATGAGCTTGGATATATTCTTTCTTCAATATCTTGTAAAACTTTATGTAGAGTTAAAATTATTTTTAGAAAATATCTGATAGACTTTACTACTGAAGCCATCTGGACCTGGAGTTTTCAACTACAAATTAAATTTATTAGATTTAGGACAATCAGGTTATCTATATCTTCTTGAGTGACCTTTGGTAGCATGTTTCTTTCAAAGAGTCTGTCCTTTTCATGTAAGTTTCCTTTTTTTTTTTTTTTTTTTTTCATAACATGGACCATAGTATTTCCTTATTATCATTTTATTATCTTTAGAATCTGAAGTGATGTCCTCTCTCTCATTATTAGTTTTTATGGCTGAATTGTGTTCCCCCAAAATCTATGTTGAAGTCTTTTTTTTTTTATTTTTTTTTTTTAAGATTTTATTTATTTATTTGACAGACAGAGATCACAAGTAGGCAGAGAGGCAGGCAGAACAAGGAAGGGAAGCAGGCTTCCCGCTGAGCAGAGAACCGAATGTGGGGCTCGATCCCAGGACCCTGAGATTATGACCTGAGCGGAAGGCAGAGGCTCAACCCACTGACCCACCCAGGCGCTCCTCTATCTTGAAGTCTTAACCCCAGCACCTCAGACTGTATTTGGAGATAGAGTCTTTAAAGAGGTAATCAAAGTAAACTAAGGTTATTAGGATGGGTCTTAATCGAATATGACAGGTGTCCTTATAAGAAGAGGAGATTAGGACATAGACATATACAGAGGGAAGAACTTGTGAAGACACCGGGGAAAGACAGCCATCTACAAGCTGAGGTGAGAAACCTTAGAAAAAGTGGACCTTGCCAACACCTTGATATTAGACTTCCACCTTCCAGAATTGTGAAAAAAAATAACCTTCTATTATTTAAGCCACTGAATGTTTGGTACTTACCTTTGTTATGGCAGCCTTAGTAAACTAATACATTAGTATTCAGGATTGTTTATGATTCAGTTTTATTTCCTATTGTCATTTAAAAGCTGTATCTCTACTGAGTGGCTATTTTTGGTATTACTGACTGCATCTTCAACATACCAAAATCTTTATGTGATGTTTCCGCTTCAGATAGATATAAGAACCTTACAAAGGTGCACTGCCATTTCTTCCTTCCAATATTTCTGTTATTGTAATATATTTTAGTTCTACTTGTTACAAACTGCACACTGCACTGTTATTGTTATTTAAATACTGAGCTAGGATTTACAGAGATATAAGCAATAACAAAAATATGACATATTTATTTATATTGTTACCATTTCTAATGCTTTTCATTCCTTTTTGTAGATCCATATTTCTATCTGTGATCATTTTCCTTAGGGTCTAATGGTTCCTTTAACTTTTCTTTAAATGTGAGTCTGCTAGAATTAAATTCTTTCAGCTTTGATATGTCTGAAACATATATATATATATATTTGGTGGGGTGGCAGAAGGAGAGGGAGAGAGAATCTTAAGCAGTCTCCATGCCCAGGTGGAGCCAAAAGAGGCCTCAATTTCCACAATTCTGAGATCCTGACCTGAGCTACAATCAAGAGTCAGATGCTTAACTGACTGAGCCACCCAGGTACCCCTGTCTGAAATATAAAAATATTCTTCTGTCTATAATATTGAATGTTGCTAGGGGTTTTTTCTTCTTTTCTTTTTCTTCTTTTCCTTATTTTTTTTTTTTTGGATAGTTTTTTTTTTCTTTTCATAGTTTAAAGTTATATGGTTTCTCTCGAGAATCTATTATCATAATTTATCCTTTTGTATGTAATGTATATTTTTTTTCTTGTGGCTGTTTTAAAGTTTTTCCTTTTTTAACTGGTTTTCAGAAATTCAATCATGATGTACCATTATATAGTCTCTTGTGCTTGAAGTTTCATGAACTTCTTAGACCTATGGGTTTGTAGTTTCAAGTCAATTTTAGAAATATTTTGCCCATTATTTCTTCAGATACTTTTCTTTGAGTCCATTTCTGTCCTTCCCTTTGGGGACTCCATTTGCAATTTTAGGCTATTTGAAGTTGTCTCATAGTTCACAAACTCTGTTTATTTGTGGAGGTTTATTTTCTTTGAGTTTCATTCTGTATGGTTTCTCTTGCTGTATCTTCAAGTTCACTAATGTTTTCTCTTATAGTGTCAAATTCCTACCAGTCCATCCAAGGTATACCTCATTTCAGACATTGTAGCTTTCATCTGAACAAGTTTAATGAGTCTGTTTTATATCTTCCATGTCTCTACCTAACCTGTTCAATCTGTTCTCTAGTTTTTTGAACATATGGAGTACAGTTATAACTGTTTTAATGTTCTTATCTGCTAATTCTACCATCTGTGTCTGTTTTTAGTTGGTTTTGGTTAGTTGATTTTTTTTCCTCCTCAATATGGGAAGTATTTTCCAGCTTCTTTGTTGGCTTCGCAATTTCTGATTGGATGTCAGACATTTAAAATTTTTTCCAGTTGGATACTGGATATTTATATATTCCTATCTATATTGTTGAGCTTTGTTCTGAGACACAGTAAAGTTACTTGGAAACAGTTTGATCCTTTCAGGGATTGCTTTTAAGATTCATTAGTTCAGACTGAAACAGAGTTTAATCTAGAACTAATAATTCTGCTCTGCTGATGTAAGTCATTGCTGAGCGCTCTCCTCTGCCCCGTCAGTTGTGAGGTTTTCTACTCTGGGTGGTGGAAATTAACATTACTCATAACCCTGTGTAAAATGTGAGGACTGGTCCTCTGATCGTTTCTGGTGGTTCTTTTCCTGGTCTTAAGAGTTTCTTATTCACATGAAGTCATGAGTGCTCTGCTAAATACTTGATAATAGCGTCCTGCCAATCTCCACAGTTTTCTCTCCATGTAGCTGTGTCATGTATGATAGTCTGTCCTGTGAATTTTAGTTACCTTGGTCTCTCTAGACTCCCAGCTCCATCTCCATAACACAGATAATGTGGTGAATTTTAGCAGGATCCCCTTCCAGTGCCACAGCCTGAAACTCGCAAAGCAATAAGCAAGGCATTGTTTTCTTGTTTGTTTTTTAATATTCTGAAGGGATCACTATATTTCATTACTTGATGTCCACTAGTCTTGAAAATTATTGCTTCATGTAATTTGTCCCTGTTGCTCCATGTTGCCTAGAAGCAGAAGGCAGCTTTCTTTCAATTCATCTAATGCATTTGAAATTCATCTATGTGTTTGCATGAATCAGCAGTTTATTCCTTTTTTATTGCTGAGTAGAGTTTTATCATATTGATATACCAGCTTGTCCATTCACCAGCTGCAGGACATTTGGGTTGTTTACAGTTTATAGCATTTATAACTGGAGCCACTATATAAATTCATATTTCTATTCAGGTATAAATATATCAACATAAATATTCACTTCTTTCAGGTAGCTACTTGAAGTGGCATTCTAGGTCAGGTGGCAAGAAGAGATTCAACTTAAACTGCTAAACTGTTTTTTAACATGGCTATTAAGCTTGTTAATAGCTTTCCCATTAACCAAGAATGGAAAGTTATAGTTGCCCCTCATCTTCACTAGCTTTTGGTGTTGTTGCTATCACTAGATTGATCCATGTAATAGGTGTGTTGTAGTGTCTCATTGTGGTTTTAATTTTTATTTCTCTGGTGCCTAGTGATGCTGATCATCTTTGCATGACCTTGTTTGACATTTGTATATCCTCTTTACTCTAGTATCTATTCTTACCTTTTGCCCAGAAATTTATTATTTGGTTCATTTTTTTCCAACTTGTTTATTTTTAAGAGTTCCTTATTTATGTTCAATACAATTCCTTTACTATGTCTATGATTTGCACATTTTTGCCCCAGCCTTCTTTCTATTCTTTTAACAGTGTCTCTTGGAGAGCACACATTTATAATTTTAACAAAGTCCAATTTATCATTTTTTCCTTTGATACATCATGATTTTGGTGTTGTAAGAAATTTTTGTTTAACCCAAGGTCATGAATATTTTCTCCTGTGATTTCATCTAGAAATTTTATAGTTTGGGGTTTTAGATTTATATCTTTGATCCATTTTGAATCTATTTTTGGTATGGTGTAGATATCAATTTCATTTGTATGGATATCCAGTATTTTCCAGTACTATTTTTTTATTGTGTTAAAATACACATAGCATAAAATTTACAATCTTAACCATATTTCAGTGCACAGTTCAGTGGTATTAAATACATTGACTTTATCACTACCATCTATCCCCTTAACTCTTTTCATCTTGTAAAACAAACTCTCTACCATTAAACAATAATTCTCTATTCTTCCTTACCCTTCCCTGGCCCTGGCAACCATCATTATACTTTCTGTCTTTATGTTTTTAACTACTCTCCCAGCACTGTTTATGAAGTGACCATCCTTTTCTCACACTCTTGGCACTTCTGTTAAGCATCATTTGGCTATATAGATATGGGCTATGTATTCTCACTTCTCTCCATGGATCTGTCCTTTTCCCAATGCCACACTGTCTTGATTACTGAGACTTTGTAGTAAGGCTTGAGATGGGTAATCTGAATCCTCCAATCTCTTTTTCAAAACTGTTTTAATTAGTTTGGCCCCTTTGTCATTATATATGATTTTTAGTATCATCTTATCAATTACTACCAAAAATCTTTCCAGGATTTTCATTAGGAATGTACTGAATTATTAGATCAGTTTTCATTGGGAATGTATTGAGTTTTTCTATGAACACAGCATCTTTTCTTCATTTCCTTAGGTCTATCCTTAATTTTTTTCATCTGTAGTTCTTAGTTTACAGATCTGGCACATATTTTACTAAATTAAAACCTAAGTGTTGGGTCACCTGGGTGGCTCAGTCCATTAAGTGTCCAGCTCTTGATTTCAACTTAGGTCATGATCTCAAGGTTGGATGGTGTGGGGCTTCTCGCTCAGCATGTCCCCCACCTCCCATCCCTGGTAACTACTATTCTACTTTGTGCTTCTATGAATTCAACTTTTTTACATTCCACATAAAAATGAGATCACGTAGTATTTTTCTTTCTGTGTCTAGTATATTTCATTTACCATATCTTCTAGGTTTATCTGATATTATTACAAATAGCAGGATTTTCTTCTTTTTAAGGTTGAATAATATTCTATTGTAAATATATATGTATATGTATATTTTATATGTGTGTGTATTTATGCATATATATATACACACACACACATATATACATACATATGCACACACACCACAATTTCATTATTCATTTATCTTGAATGGACTCTTACATTATTTCCATAACTTGGCTATGGTCAGTAATGCTGCAGAGAACATGGGAGCACAGATACAGTGTTAAGATAGTGATTTCATTTCCATTGGATAGATATACCAAGTAGAGGTATTACTGGATCATATGGTAGTTCTATTTTTTTTTTACTTTTTGAGGTACCTCCATACTGTTTTCCAGACTGGCTGTATCAGTTTACATTCTCACCAACACGTAACACTGACTACTTAGAATTTAAAAGAATGATGATACAAGTGTTAAAGAGGGTGTAAAGTACCTGAAACTTTCATATATAGTTTGGCTGAAGTATAAATGGTACAACTACTTTGGAAAACAGTTTATTTAATCTTTATAGATTTGAACATACACATATTTTATAATCCAGAAGTTCTGTTGGGTATTAACCTCGAGATATAAAAACATAGGTCTCCCCAAACACTTGTACCCAAAATTTTCATAGCAGCTTTAGTCATAAAAGTACAAAATTGAAAGCTGCAGAGACACCCAACAAAAAGTGAGTGGTAAATACACTGTCATTTTTCTATACAGTGGAATACTACACAGCAATAAAAAGAATGAACTGCTGCTATGCTCATTGTATTTGTTTTTTAGTGCTTCATATAATTATTACCATACACTTAGTTTAAAACTCTGGATATTTACCATCTCCTGGTTTCTGTGGTTACAAATCCAGGCACAGCCTAGATAGATTCTCTACCTAAGATCTCACAAGGCTTCAATCAACATGTCAGACAGGGCTGCTTTCTCATCTGGAGGTGTGAGTGTGGAAGGATCCACTTCCTATGTGTGCGGTTATTTATGGCATTCATTTCTTTGCAGTTGTAGGACTGTGAGCTTCAATTTTTCCCCTGATGCTGGCCAGAGGCCACCCTAAGCTCCTAGAAGTCACTGGCAGTTTCTTGCCACATAGGATCCTCCAACATGGCCAGTTTTTCCCTTACAACCAGGAAGGGAGAGGCTCCAGCAAAATAGATGCTGTAACCCTACCTAACATAATCATGCACTCATAGACATCCCATCACCTTTGCCCTGTTATCACAGTTAGAAGTAAGTCACAGGGCATTTATTTTAAAAATAACAGAGATGGGGGCTAAGGAGCCTACCTTAAAACACTGTTCTCCAGACACAGTTACATGGATGAACTTTGACAATATTAGGTTGAGTAAAATAAGATGCAAATCAGTACATACTGTAAACCATCTATATGAAATTGTAGATAAGGCAGTACTAATCAACAGTGACAGAAAGTGCAGCAATAAATAATTAGAGCCTGTGAATGGATTAGGGTGGGTGTTTGCATGTGGTTAGACATTAGACAACTTATGGGAATGATGGAAGTGTTCTGTATACTGATTGTTGTGCTGGTTAGACGGTTGTATACAGGGAGCGCCTGGGTAGCTCAGTGGTTTAAGCCGCTGCCTTTGGCTCAGGTCATGATCTCAGGGTCCTGGGATCGAGCCCCACATTGGGCTCTCTGCTCAGCAGGGAGCCTGCTTCCCCCTTTCTCTCTGCCTGACTCTCTGCCTGCTTGTGATCGCTCTCTCTGTCAAATAAATAAATAAAATCTTTAAAAAAAAAAAAGGTTGTATACATTTTTCAGAATTGTTGCACACTTAAAATGGTTTCACTGCATTCTTTATAAATTATATCTCAATAAAGTGGATTAAGAAAAAAGAACAGTAATCATCATGAGCACTACAAAATATTTAACTTAAATGTGCCAACTAAATCTAATAATATCCTTAAGATATGCCCAAGGGTCAGTAATCAGAAAGTGACTCATTTTCTGTGATTTGAAGAATTTTCACAGTTAAAAAATATGGATTCTTATTTTTATAGTTTTTTTATAATGTGTACACACCCAGAACTGGCAGATATCATTTTTTTAAGATGAGGCTTTAGTATAGTGTTGTCTTTTCCTTCAGTGAAGTAAACAACACGTATTTCTAATGTAATCTTTTGGATGCAGACTGTTGACAAGCTTTCCATAATTTTAGTTCTGAATGGTCACCTTACTGACTCTAGTGATAAATGTCTCATTTACCTTAACCCCAGTGGGTACTGCTTCTCAGAATGTGTTAGCCATTTTCAGTGCTTATGGAAATTTGAAGACTGTATGCTTCATGAAGTATTTTCCTGCTTGCTTCTTCCAGTCTCTTTTAGTGATTAATGGGAACTTTAATTTGCATGCTCACTTTTACGCTTATTATAGTGTGTTATGTTCCAATAAGAGTATTAAAGTTCATTGAAAATCTCATGCATACTGATGAGAATGCAAATGAACATTGATGAAAGAATGCTAAGATCTTAAGGCATAAACTGTCCAGTTATCTTGCTAAATTCTACTCAAACAATGGTTACATTATAATGAAGACTGATACAGAATCCACCATACAGATATAATTAGCAATGGCAAAATCATTATATAGTTTATAATTGGATAGAGGTTCAATTCCAGATTGTTATGAGGATTAAAAAAAAGAAATATAATGATTTGATATTAATGCTTATTTTTATTCCTTCCTCTTCCTAACCTTTGCCAACCTTCAGCAGGGTATTTCCTTTGTTACATATAGTGATTGGGAAAGTTAGGGAATATTATATAAATGAGTGATCACATTGAATATTTCCAGCTGTACCCTTTATTGGATACATAGCAGTAAATTGGCATCAACCATCATCTCAAGAACATTACAAGTATCTGGTTATTGTAGAATTATACAAATTTATCTCAGCAATTGCATTTATTTATCTAGATAAAACAAAGATCTTTTTCCTTGAGCCATTTAAAACAGAGCTAAGGAAGTCCTGTATCTTTCCTGAGAGAATAGTGTGTCCCATGAGGGGACTATTCTAGGCAGTTCTTAATACATTATTTGAGTTATATTGCATTCTTCCATGCATGAATTTTATAAACTTATACAAAACCAGTAAACTTTAGAAAGTACATACCAGTGTTACTCAATCTATTAATTTACACTGGGATTTTTAAAAATTATTGAGATTCTATTGAAGTATTTTTCTGACTTTACCAAAAATCTGAAAGTGCAGCTTTATAGACTCATCCATAAGACCGATTGTTGTTGTAAGTTGTTTTTCTCATGGTAATAGTAAGTATGCTGTGTGCCTTTATTTTTTTAGTGTGATCTCATGCCAATAATAGGTGGTCACAGACTCTCAAGTACATGGTATTCATTAGTAAAAAGTGTAATATTTAGTAATGATTGTTATTTTAAAAATAATAATGATTTTTGTTTTAGATAATATGAAAGTATTTTTGAATCAAGACAGATAGTTCTTGCTACAAGGCCTTACTTATTGGTAGCCCTAGTACAGAGGCAGGCAAACTTCTTTAAAAGGCCAGGTGATAAATGTTTTGGGCTCTGTGGGTTCTACTATTTTTGTTACAACTACTCAACTCTGTTGGTGTAGTACAAAAGCAGCTATACATAATATGTAAACAAATAAGTGTGGCTGTGTTCCAATAAAACCTTACTTAGTGACACTGAAATTTGAATTATATATAATTTTCATGTGTCGTGAAATATTGTTCTTCATTTAATATTTTTTTCAACCAATTAAAAATGTAAAAATAAACCTTGGGTTCCATTTAGCTTACGGGCTATATAGTTTGCTGACCCTGCCCTAGCAGTTGATTTTTCTGAATTAACTTTCTAATTTACTTTAAAACTAAAGATTTACTACTTAAAACCGCTTAAAACCTTTTAGAGGTATATGGCTCATATTGAATTATTTCAAAAGAAGCCTCTGTCCTAGAAAAATAAATGTCTATAAATAAAGTTAAGTAACTTAACTTGACCATAAAGAGGCAGTTGAAAATTCCATAAAGCACTAATTTCCATGATTGCACAGAGGAGTTTTACTATTGCTGAGCTGGATTTTCTAACACAGGCAAAAGTTCCATTACAACAAATAGTCATATAGTGGAAGTATTTTATAGTGGATATATTCATTAACAGCTGTATTAAGTACCTGCTGTTTGGAGACATTTAAGTGGTAGAAACATAAATCTCCCATGCATGCATCTTGCCCCTGACAACCTTACAAACCTAACAAGGAACATAAAATCTGTATAAGTTGTGGCTAGAGAGGGACCAAATAGGAATAGAAGATAAGGAGAAAGAGAATGCAGAGAACAACGGGTGAAAACTTAGAAGCTAGAGGGCAGAAGGTTAAAATGCTGGGACTGTATTAAAAATACATTTATGGAATCAGCGCAAGGCCTGCAGTTAAATGTTGTTCTCTGTACCCCAATAGCCATTCAGTACTGGGCTTGTCATGAGGACAGTTCCTGGTGCTATGACTTGGATGACAGAAGGCAGGCTGGTGGAGCTGGTGGGAAGAGAAGGGAGCTAGTTAGCAGGCAGAGCTCAGGTTTTAGAGCCTGAGGGGGTTGATTCCCAGGCTGTTACTCACTAATTATGTGAGTTTAGGCAGATTGCTCAATCTTTCTGAACCTCAGTTTCCCAATCTGTAAAACAGGGTTGGTAATTCTTACTTTCTGGCATGTAATTAAGGTTATGCCCTATTCCTCTTCCGAGTTGTGTGTTCTTGCTTATTTCTTACTGAAATTGGTGAGGCTGCTTAGTCGATCATGGGTAGCTTTTGGAGCTAGAGACAGGGTCAAATCTGGACTCAGATGCCACCATTACTACCTAACGTGTAAATTTGAGAAAGTTATTTAATTTTTCTATTAAATAAGGATACCTTACAGTTTTGTGATGAAAACTAAATCAACTAAAGTGATCAAGCAGTTTTCTACTTTTTAAAGACCAAATTTCTAAAGTATACTTTATCATAGTTTTCTATCTATCCCCATAGGCCAAGCAGATATTATTAATCTCAATGTTTTTGAGTCTGTTGTAAAAAAAAATATATAGGTTTATGGGCTAATAGTGATAATGATAGTATTAACTTAGACTTAATGCTTCCTGTATGCCAGACTAAGCTAAGAATCTATAGATATCATTTAACATTCACAACAAACTCTAAAATGTAGATACTTTTGTAATTTATATTTTACAGATAGGAATCTGTTTTTTAGAAAATTAAACAGCTTCCCCCAAGTGACACAGCTAGTAAGTGATGAACTGGGATTTGAACCCAGAAGATCTGATTCTGCTCCTAAATGATGTACTATATGTCTTCCATGTGATTCTCATACACTTCCCTAGAGGCACCTGCCCCAGTTTTTTCCTGTTGCTATAAGGCATCAGGCACTCAGTTGAATTCAGACAATTATGAGGTCTGATTTTAGATATGGACTGTCCCCTCTTTAATAAACTCCCTATGCTGTTGTATTTTTTTATGATACAAATCACAACCTGACATCATATGTTTGTGTATTTGTTTTCTGTTCCCCTTCACTAGTGTAAGTGCTGCAGGAGAGGAGGAAATTCACGTTTAGTTCCTTCTTGTATACCCAGTGCCTAAAACAACATGTAACAGGTGCTAATAAATATTTGTTTCATGCATGAATGAATAAAATGCTTGTGTAAATTATCAAAAACTTACATTTAAGTATCATTTTTCTTTCTAGCTTGGATTAGAAAAACAAGAAAGACTCCACCTACTATGGAGGTAAGAATACATAATGAAAATATTCAAATAGCTTGTTTTAATAACGCTGTGTTTCTCAATTAGGAGTTTACATAGAGCCTCAGATAAATATATGCATCTTCCAGAGGGTTAATTTTACTCCAGAGAAAACAATTTAAAATGTCTTTTTAATAAAATAAATGCACAAGTTATGGAATATAACATGAAATTCATATTAATTTTTAAATGAAATAAGAAAAATGCAGTACAAAACAAAAATACATTTTCGAAAGTTTAGACTTAGGAGCAGTTTGCCTTAGGACATTTTGCCTAGTTCCTGGGAGCTTTGTTTTGATGTGGGTGTTTGGTGAAAAGTCTGAGAAACACTGAATCTCATGGTCCTGTCCATTTTGCCCTTAACTTTATAGCAACTGTAAAATTTTGTAATCTTATATACATTTAACTCTATCTGAAGAAATTTTAAAATATACAATTAGCATGTAATATAAAACACTCAGTAATTAATAGTTGAATTTTTATTTTAAACTTCAGAAACATAGTTTTGGTAGTTTACAGAATATAAAGTATAGCAATGCTGTGGTGTATATATTTTTAAAACATTTCATAATTTTCATTTTTCTTTTAATATTTTATTTATTTATCAGAGAGAGGGAAAGAGAGTGAGCACAGGCAGACAGAATGGCAGGCAGAGAGGCAGAGGGAGAAGCAGGCTCCCTGCTGAGCAAGGAGCCCGATGTGGGACTCGATCCCAGGACGCTGGGATCATGACCTGAGCGGAAGGCAGCTGCTTAACCAACTGAGCCACCCAGGTGTCCCAATTTTCATTTTAAAACAATAGCATAAAGTGTTCTAAAGTTATGTAATAAGAAGTAATGTATTTCAAAAGAGGAAAATTTCCAAATTCATTAGTGTACTGCCTATTCCGTTTCTTCTATTTATGCCGTCCCTCCTGTTTTCTCTCCCCGTCTGCCATCACTGCTACAACCCGGATGACAACAGAAATGGGCTCCAACACTCTGGTCCCACTTGTTGTGTACTCCAGGGCAGAATTCATGATGACTCCTAAATTGACATACTTATGCTTCATTTCTCCTATACTGACCCCATTAATGTTTGTTAGGCCAGGGTCTGAATGGTCTCTAAGCCCATTTCTAGTTTTGAATGTTGCTTCCACTTTGACCCTGCCCTACTCTTGTCAGACATTCTTTCTAATATCAGTGAAACTTGGAATAAAAAGGAAGAAAAGTCATTGTGATCCAAGATTCAGAATTATCCCCAGTGGTTTATAGTAGTAGGCAGCATTGAGAAGCCCTCCAGAGTCCCCTTCTCTTGACCATAATAAGAACTCCTGTTCTCAGAACTAAAGATGATTCTTCCATCCTTAGAACTTTAAAAGGCTTCTTCCGTGGAAACATTGGTATACAAAGTGATTAACGTCCTATCAATCTCACCCTTCTTATGCTCTTCTGTACTGCCCCAACACACACACACACACACACACCCCTCCCTCCTGATCTTTTCCATTGTGTTTCAGGAATTTCTGTTTCTTTTTTAGCAGATTATCCTTTACCTTTCATATTTTCTTAGGACCTTTCTCTGACAGAAAGCCTCAACTGAAATTTGTTTGTGTCTAAAAGGTACTGAGGCTCTTCGTGCTCATTTTACCACAACCCACAGAAACAAAGTGGGTTCAACTGCCCTTCTTTCCCTAGTCACTTGAAAAAGTATTGTTTCATTTTGTGGGCCCAAAGGAGAGTAGTAACTTTGCAATCTAAGTATATTTTCCTGTCCCTGTTTATAATTTTTGTCTCTGCCAACGTCTAGGCCACTCCCCATACTGATAGTGGAGATGAGAACCAAACTTACAGAGTTCTCCTTCAGTGCCTTCCCAGGTCTTAGCCATTCAGTTGTTTGGTTTTTTGTTTTTTTTTTTTTTTTTTACTTCATCCACACTAATATCCCTACCTCAAGTGAATAGCCACTTTGATAGCCACACCTTAGTTCTTATCATCACCAAACAGTGCTCTACCACTAAAACTTGTAAACTGTCAAATTTCAGATTCTACATGTTGTATTAAGAGAGTAAAACCTACTTAATGTAAAATAAGACAAGTATACAGAGAACCACAAGAATTAAATGTATAGCTTAATGGGTTATTATAAGGTGAATTCCACACAGGTCAAAAACAGAACTCTGTCAGCTGCTCCAGAATCATATGTATCAGTACAACCTCCCCCAAAAGAAACCCTGAACTTGACTTTTACAATGATCATTTTCTCAGTTTTAACTAATTCAACCACTCAGATGTACATGATAATTTAGAGTTGTCCATTTTGTAAAAACTTCATATTTGATTTAAATCTCATGTCAATCTGTGTGGTTCTCCTCCATCCCTTTTAATTTTTGCTAAGTTTGTCTGTTGAAAAACCCAGTCCATTTCACCTATAGAGCTTGCCACAGTTTAGATTTTGTTTATCTTATGTTCTTCATGTGGTTCAACATGTTACTCTGTCTCTTTGAATTTCACAGCTGCAGCCATAGGCCGGATACCCATATTTTGATCTTTTTGTCAGGATTGTAGAAAATGTTTAACAAGACTATGTGAGAGCACATCTGGTTGTCCCTCTTTTAGTGGTCATCACAGTTGCTTTGTTTAAAGCCTGTAGCAGTTCATTGAAAACAACATTGTAATCTTGCATGCCTGTTAAAACTAGTTAGTTTTCAAGATGTTACCAATCAGTTGAGCTCTCTACTTTTTTCCAAGTCTCTTAGTGAACTCCCACCCTGAAGATACTTTTGTCCCTTTCACCTTTACATTATGGTTAAAAGCTAGCCAATAATGCTTAAAATGCCATTTACAGTAGCACCAGAACATAAAATACCCTGATATAAATTAAGCAAAATGTATGCAAGACATGTACACTTAAAACTACAGAATGCTAGTGAGAGAAATTGAAGAAGACCTAAATTAATGGAGAGAAATGTCTGTTCGTGGGTAGGAATATTTAATATTGCTGAGATGTTAATTCTTCCAAATTGATCTGCAGCAGCAAGTCTTAAACTTTATTGTGCATCAGAATCACCAGGAAGCCTTGTTAAAACACAGATTGCAGGGTCCCAGCCCTAGAGTTTTTGACCCACTAGGTCTAGGGTAAGGCCTGAATATTTTCTTTTTTTTTTTTTTTAAGATTTTTATTTATTTATTTGAATATTTTCATTTATAACAAGTTCCTAGGGTGATGTTGATGCTACTGGTCTATACTTTGTGAACCACTGAAGTAGAGAGTCAGTCAAATACAAATCCAATAAAAATCCCATTAGACTTGTAGAAATCAAGATGTATATGAATTCTAAAATGTATTTGAAAATGCAAAGCCCTAAAGTAGCTGAAAGCGATCATGCAAAAGGAGAAAAAAATTAGAGGACTTATATTGTCTGATATTAAGATTTACTCTGTAGTTATTACTATAGTAATCAAGACAGTGTGGAAGTGTCATAGAGATAAATAAATAAGTGAATGGAAAAGAATAGAGCATCCAGAAATAGACACTATACATCCAATTGGCTTTTGACAGCAGCACCAAAGGAACACAATTACAAATGGAAAGTTTTTTCAACAAATGATGCTAGAAGAACTTAATATCCATGTGGAAAAAAAATAAGCCTTGATCCCTACCTAACATCATGTACCAATGTTAGTGTAAGAAGGAGCACAGACTAAACAGAAAAACTAAAACTCATAAAGCTTCTGGAAGATACGTAGTGGAATATCTTCACAACTTTGAGGGAGGCAGGACATAGAAAGCATGATCCAGAAGGGAGAGGCATTGATGATTAAACTTAATCAAAATTTAAAACTAAGCTTATTCAAAGAGAACATTAGGAAAGCAATACACTAGGAGAAAATAAGTCACAATCCATGTATTTGACAAAGGACTCCAGACTATATAAAGAACCCATCAACTCAATGACCTAAAAGAAAAAAAGACAAAGCTAATAAAAATTGGATAAAAGTCTTAAACAGTCACTTCATAAGATAGGAGAATTATTACTAAGCATATGAAAAGATACTCACCATCTCTAGTCATCAGGGAAACCACACTGAGATGCCACTACACTGCACACCCATGAAAAGAGCTGAAATTCAAAAGGTTAACACTAGTTCTAACTAGAGCAACCATCCCTTTCATACAGTGCTGGTTATTGTGAAAATAATACAACCACATTCCAAAACTGGCTGTTTGTTATAAAATCAAACACACACTTACCCTGTGACCCCCACATTTTTTCTCCTGGCCTCTTTGAAGGCTTAAAGGAATAAATTTTTAAACACACTTCTTGGGAAAGCCTAGCCAAAAGAAAGTTTCACTGATTGGCAGACCATACAAGGCCTCCTGATATATGCCCAACTGAGTTTTCTACTTTTCTCCTTACACTTGATATACCCACTCTCCTCTCCAAGGATCTTCATGCTATCTCTCAGGTTTGCTGTCTTTTCCCTCTCTTACCAGGTGGCACACTTCTACTTGTGCTTATTTCCCCTTAAAATTCTTTGATGTTTTCCTCAACTGTTTTCTCAACTTTTTATCTCCTAGAGTTAATTACTCCTTTCTAGGTATAACTATACTGCCTTTTGCAGCTGTATAGCCATTTAAGTTTAGTGTTATCATTCTTTGTTTAGTTCATCCATTTTTCTGACTATTGTCAGAAAAATTGTGAGAAAATATTGTGAGCTGTATGGCACAAAGATTGTGTCTCATTCATTTGTTTGTCACAGGCACCTAACACAGAGCCTGATTCATTATTGGATAGGCTTTTGTTGACAAAAGTGGAAATCCCAGTGCCATGTCAATACATTACATGGTTTCCATGACATTGAACTTCTGACAGCCAACATAAAAGACTTTGTAAAAGTGAACATATTTTGAAGGTAGCATTGCCCGTCCTGCTATCCTAGAAATACACATTTTACTGTAGGTTGCCAATATAGTACAGCCATTTTCATCAGTGTGGTACAAGTTGAATTAACATGTCACAAAATTAATGCGATGGACTTTTCCTAATGACAACTTTATTCCATTAGAAATCACATGTAGCAAATATTTTTAAATATTGCTTCTCCTTTCATACTGAAAAAACAGTAGGAAACAAAATAAAGTTTTCCACTTCAAAAAGGAAATAGATGTCTTGCTAAGTATTGACAAAATACATGACTCAGCAATAGGTTTACTGACAGTAGAAGAAAGCTGTAATGATAGACCTCACTTACTTTTTCCATGAAAAAGGAAGAAGAAATTCTAGAAACCAGTAGGAAATGGAGGTGGAGATGGTGATGCTGTAGTGAAACAAAAGAATGGGGTAATGTAGGATAATACCTCACAGTAACTTGTTTACTTGACCTTGTTCTAAGATCAGAGCTGAAAGCTCAAAACTCGCTTTTGTCCGTGTCTAAGGTGATCTGGCTCTAAAAGATATCAGAATGACTAAAAGACATGCAAGTTTGAAATAGTTGCCAGAATTTCAGTGTATTAATTTGCAATAGAAATTAAGTTGGCACAGGTAAGAAACAATAGGTTACCTGGTGAGTATGGCATTAGGATAAGGGGAGTTAAGTAAAATAAATGTTTAATTGCATCGGGCCTAAAACTGTTGTGGCCATCTCAAAGTGAGGATAATCTGACCGTAGGAATGGAAATATTTAAATAGAATTGGCCACAGTTCCCAACATCTGTCTCTATCCTAGGAATAACCTTATGATTTGTAATAGAAAAAATTGTTACATGATGGTTGAGGCTTTCGGGGATACACTGTATGGGTTGCCAGCATTTGTCTCTTTTAGTGTATTTGTCCATTTGTCTCTCAGCATTTGTGACTGTCTTTTTTTCTTTGTTTCCCTGTTCTGACTGACATATTATTTTCTTGGGTCTTACAGTGGTTATATTATGATCAAACGTTGCTGGCCCTGCAGCTATTCTCTCATTTATTCTTTTCACATCTCTGTTCTGGCCTATAACGTGTTGATCTTACAGTTTAACTATCAGCGAGGAATCTTATTTCTGAATTCTTGAGGCCCATTTCACCATTGTCTCCAAGTAACTGACACTTACTGATTGAGTTCTCAGTGCCCAGTATTATTATGTTCATTTTATAAGTTACTGAATTGAAATATCTTAACATGGATATTTTTGCATATGTAACCTCACTTTCCTGCCACCTTAAATTGCAAAGATGGAGTGTATGTTCTCGTGGAAAAACAGACCCCCACCTCAAACCTCACACTATCACTTCTGGTTATACAGTGGAAATGGATGAGAAAATTGGAGCATGCTTGTACTCTGGGTTACAGCATCATTCATTAAAGATAAACGACCTAGAGCTGTGTGTGTCAATGGGGATAAATCTCAGAAACATGATGTCAAGCAAAAAGAGCAAATTACAGAAGATGATCATATAGTATGATACTTTCTATAAAGTTTGAAAGCAAAGAAACATTAATGGACCTTCAAGCAAAGTTAGCAAGTTAAACTATGAATTTACTTTATCTTTTCAAGCCTAATGAAAATGACAACAAAGGGATTTATTTAAAAAAACATAAACCTACAAGGTCAAAAAAATTGAAGAGGCAAAAACAGCAACATTGTTTTGGAAGCTGGAAAGCAGATGAACAGGTGGTAACGGATTTAGCACAATTGAAAATGTCTTCTAATCTGGCAGAGAAGAAAGCCCAGAAGCAACCCGGTTTACATCACAGTACCCCCGAATGCTCAGTAATTGGCAGTGCCAGGAAATTCTAAAAGTGGAGTTGAGGCTGGTGCTAAAAACAATAACCCAGTTGAAAATCTGTTTAAGAAGCAATTAGATGCTAACGAATAAATTGTAGGCAAAATAGTAGAGTTGGAAAAAAATCACCATTTTTCAGTGATCATTGTAATAGCTTATTCAGGAAAAAATCATTGGTGTGTATCAAAACCATTAAGACAGATTTTGTTGGGAAACAGGTTATCTCCCTACAGAATACTTATTAATTACAAAGGGGGGGGGATTTGTTTATAGTAGATAAATTTGTGCATACCACCTTAATCAAGGGGTCAAAAGTTGTACCAAGTGGAACAACTTGACATCATATGTGCCCCCTTATACAATACACAGAATCAGACAATATTCATGTCATATTTCTTAAAACGCATTATCTTTATCTAATCATGAGGAAAGAACTGGGAAACCTAAATCGGAACGTTTTTCAGGACATGTCAGTGTTATGAACAACAAAAAAAGACTAATCAATGCGGCAACTAAATGTAATATGTGACCCTGGGTTGTAAGGGGGGTTGGGGGGAGACTTAGCTATAAAGGACAGTATTGAGGTAATTAGTAAAGTTTGAACATGAACCATATATTAAATAATAGTATGATCTCAGGGTTAAGTCTCCTGAAGAAAAGAGAAGGATGTTGTTAAATTCTCTTTGTGGAAGTTTGAAAACCCAGCAACTTCTATACCCAACTGAGATCTGGGAGCTTAAATATGGAAAAGGAAAAACAGTATCCAGACAAATTTGAGGGAAGAAGTACCAATCTGAAAATTAGAGTGATTGAATGAACATATACTTACTGAACTTAACAAATGACGTTGAATTATAGGTAAGTACCTGGAAAATACACAGAATTTACTTATTATTTCCAAGGAAAAACAGAGCTTAGGTAGGAAAAGGAAAAATAATCCTGGAATACTAGATAACTTACTGTTATAGTGTGTATTCATAATCATATAAATGTTGAATATTGATATACAACTATATTGAGAGTATTAAGTCTCAAGAAGGATGAGATAAATCCTTTTTCAATAGTAAGTTAGTATACGGTGCTTAAATTTGAAATATAAATCATAACGTACAGATGTTATTTTGATATTGCAGAGGAGTCAGGAGCAGAGTCTCCTTTGTAACTGTCAGACATTTTCGTGACTCCCTTGTTTGGCCTGGGCCATAACGAGAGACATCAAGTGAAAGCACATAAAGTAGTTGTTTTGGGGGAGAGAGAACCATTTTTTCATAATAAGCTTTGTAGAACAATGTGGCCCCTCAAATTATGTGAATATGTAATTTTGATTTAAAGAGAATTTTTTAAAAACATATACACAATGCTATAGAGGAGAGGTAGCAGAGTTGTTCTCCAGAGTACCAGCAAGCAAATATTTCAGGCGTTGTGAGACCCAGCATTGTTGCTCATATTTAACTTGGCTGTGGTAGTGTGAACGCACTTACAGCGGGCATTACGTGAACAAGCGAGTATGGCTGTGTACAGTGTAACTTTATTCACAGAGCAGGTGGTGGTTAGATCCTGGTTTGCCAGCTCCTGCTGTTGATGAGTGGTTTTCAAATTGGGATACCTTTGCCGCTGAGAACACAAAGACTTTTAGTGGGATGTGCAGGTACAGATAGCTTTAAAGACATTAATTTCCATATTCACTCTTTTCTATATGCCATCTTTCCTAAAAATGATCCTTCTGGTCTGCCAGTTCTCCATTCTGATGTCTTACGTAGTCATCTGTATCCCACTTTTTCCGGAAGGAAAGCTTACTCCTGGTCCGTGCTCAATCTTAATCTTATGCATTGCCTTGGGGTTTAAAAATCTCCAGGGCACCAAACAGAGACTATTGGAAAGCGAATTTCTCCTGAGGGAGAGTCTCTTGAGACTAAAGCAGAGATAGCATCAGTAAAAATTACTGAAGGGGGCAACACATTATTTCAGCCAGGTGACAAACTCACGTCCAGGATCCTTGCCTACCTAGTTTCTTGTCTACCTAGCTAGCTGTCCATTCATCTCTCTTAAAATTAACATCCACAAGTGAGAAAGTTGTCATGGGGACGCATAATAATACATTTATTTGAATTTAAAAATTAAGTTAGACTTTTTCTGACAGAGAGTAAGTCACATTTGGCTGATTGGGTTTGACAATGAGGACTAGCTCTGCCAATTAAGCTATATGGTTATATTTTCCACAGATTGAATAAGTTAAAATGCAGCTCCAAGGCTTTGACAAAAAACATACTTAAAGGATGCATTTGATATGCAGTAAACTGGAAAATACATCCTTTACCATTATTTGTCAACTTAATGAGCAAGATGGGTACATAGTTTTCAAAAGTCTATACGTGCACCAACAAATCTAGGAAATCACTGCTCCCATTGTTTATGGATATATAAAGATGTGGTAAAAGTTTTTAAAACATGTATGAAAATGATAGATAAGAAATTGAGGGTAGTTATTACCTCTGGAGAAGGAGAATGTTGGTGGGAGGGGTCACAGAGTGTTTGTCATATCTGTAGTATTTTATTTCTTAAGCTGGATCATGGTCGTATCTATAGTGTTTTATCTGTGGTGCTTTATTTCTTAAGTTGGTTATAGCTATAGTGTTTTGTTTCTTATGCTGGATGGTGAGCACATGGGTGTATATAATATTATTAACTATATTTATACACTTGAAATATTTTATTTAAAAGAATACAATGAGACCTTGTAATCCTATATTTTAAGAGAACATGTTGGGTCCCTGATACAAAAATAAGATATTTAGAATAAACTGACAACTGAAATACTTGAAATTCTAAAATACTAAAAGCACTTAAGGAGTTATCATAGCAATATGCACAAAAAACTGTGTTGGGCTTCTTGGGGCTCAGTTCATAAGCTTCTGCTTTCAGGTGAGATCATGATCCCAGGGTCCTGGGATCTAGCCCTGTGTCAGGCTCCCTTTTCAGCGGGGAGTCTGCTTCTCCTTCTCCCTCTGCCACTGCCCTCTCTTCCTGTGCTCTCTCTCTCAAATAAATAAATAAAATCTTTAAAAAGAAAACAGTGTGGCTTCATTTTTAGAATTCCTTGTTAAAAACCTTAATGCTTATATATTTCTGGTATTCATTCAGTTACTTACTAAGCACCTGGTATGTGCTTAATAGCTGTCATAATTTTCTTTACATACCAACCTGTCCTAGATATCATAACTCCGTTAAATTATGTTTAGATTCTGTTTTTAGTATCTTTTTTTTCCTCTGCAAAAGCAAATTAGTCTGATTAATCTTTAAGGTTGCAAGGGGAAAACATTCACATATTGCTTTCAGAAATTGGGTCTTATTGCAAGTTTACACAGGAGCATTACATCTTCAGTTGCACAGTCGTTCCAGGATCCTTTTCTTTTTTCTTTCCTTTCCTTTCCTTTTTTTCATTCTGGGATCTTTGGTTTCCAAGACTAGAAAGGATATATCCTTGAGCTTGGTCAACACCCTGTTCTTTAGTCACTACTAGCATTTCTTCCTCCCCAAAGATGCTGTGTCTTGATGGGTTTACCTCCATCCACAATGAAAAGTTACTGTTGAGTGGAGTTATGTGAGTCATTTGACCTCCCTCATGCATAGCGGATTGTGGCTATATTTGACCAGGCAAAGCAGCAGTCTTCTCCCCATTCAGAAGTACCTGAAGCTCTGCAGTTTATCCCTGCCAGTATAATTACTGGGCCTTTCTGTGACTCTAGCATGGCCAGAGTTACAATTTTGCCTTTTTAACTTTGTTTGATTAAAAAATTAGTATAACAATTTTAAAAACAGAAATGGTAAATTACCCCAAATCCTATGGCTGTTTGCACAACTCAACTGTAACAAGTTATTCATACATGGGTACATTATTATAGTTTGGGTATACTTTTGTTATTTTGTATTCTGATGTTTTTACTTAACTCTCATAATAAAAGAATAAAACAAGTACTTGAAACACAATAGCATAACACTTAGAGACGCCTTTTCTACACACCTTTTTTGATATTGATCTCTAGCTTTATAAAAGCTAAAATTATATAAAATTTGCCATGCTTCTCTAGAAAAATGTGGGAGGATATGAAAGTGAATCACTTGAGCATTTTGAGCCCCTTGAAGTCTATACTCAACCATATGCTACTGTATCTCCCTAACTGTAGGTATTTATGAATTGTACAAGAAATTTTTATTCTAGTTTGTGTTGTCTTTCTGGTTTTCAAAATATTGATTTTAGGTAGATCTTACTAAAAAGTATCTCAAATTTCAAGCTTTTTCATTCTAAAAAAAGCAATACTTTTCATTCTAAAAGTATTGCTTTTTATATGCCTCTGTACAAAGCTGAGGTCTGAGCGTGAGCGTAATTTATCCTTAGCACATTTTTTTATTCTATTTTGATCTTTTATGACCTTTAAGGAGCAGAACATAAAAGGTTTTTTCTAAAAATGTATATAAATAAAGTGCCTTTATTTATTATTTTTAGATTTGCTTATGCTCAGTTTCTTCTGAGATTCATCATAACTTACTAGGTGCATATTAAAAAGTATACAGAATTAGTTCTGAATAGTTAACCTTCTGAGTCATATCATCAGTCACAAAGACAAATCACATTTAGGTTTTAAAACTGGGCTTACATCCAGAGTGAAAAAGGTTAAGGGAGTTAAAATAAGGTCAGGTTTTTTTATTTTTGTTTTTGTTTTTAATCCACACTTTCTCAATTATCTTATCCAAAACAATTTCTTGGGGCTTCTGGGTGGCTCATTGGGTTAAGCCTCTGCTTTCGGCTCAGGTCACGATCCCAGGGTTCTGGGATCAAGCCCCGCATCGGGCTCTCTGCTCAGCAGGGAGTCTGCTTTCCTTCCTCTCTCTCTGCTTGCCTCTCTGACCTACTTGTGATCTCTGTCAAGTAAATTTAAAAAAATAAATAAATAAAAATAAAAATTCAAAACAATTTCTTGTGATTTTCCTCTTATTCTTTCATGCTGGAGAAGTAGTGATTTTTTTTTTTCACCATCTAAATTTAAAAAAAAAAGAAACTGCTACTGATCACTTTTATCAGATATAATGTGATTTCTTTAAGTGGGGTAATAGTGGTGCTTAGGAAGATTATATTGGTAATGTACCCTCAAAGATACCAAGCCACAGTTGATTGTCACAGTTAGGTATGCCAGATTTTATTCTCAAATATTTATTTTGACAGTGATAAAATACTACACTAATTTGCTATGTGTATGTCGTTGCTATGGTAATAAGAAATTAAGCATTTTACATAATTTTTCTGATATACATATGTTTATTGCATTTTATGTATTCAAATATACTTAATTTCCTTCTCAAATATCACATTCTGTTGCCACTGTGATGCTTTTTTTTTTTTTAACCAGTATTCTAAAACACAAGCAAATGAATATGTCATCTAGGGCAGGGTTTTTTCAATTTATGTGCTACATTAGAGGGCTGTGAAATCAATTTAGTGGATTATAAGTATTTTTTTCTTTTTAATAAAGTAGAAAAAAATATGGAATAGGAAATACCAGCATATAAAAGCTGACTTACAGTGAGAATTGTTTTCTGAAATTCTTGTTTCACATACATATATGCATACATTTTGTGTCCATTGTAATGTAAAATGTATTTTTTACTGAATATTGAAATGTATTTCAATCTATTTTTATATTATTTATTTATTTATTTATTTTTGAGAGAGAGAGAGAGAGAGAGCGCACGTGCACATTTGTGCATGATCTGGAGGTAGAAGGGATAGAGGGAGAAGCAGACTCCCCGCTCAGTAGGTTGCCCAAAGAAGCATTAGATCGCAGGACCCTGGGATCATGACCTGAGCTAAAGGCAGATGCTGAACCAACTGAGCCACCCAGGTGCCCGCAGTGATTAATATTTATGTGTCAAGTTCACTAGGCTATAACACCCAGATATTTGGTCAACCACTAGTCTAGAATTTGCTGTGAAGGAATTTTTTTAGTTGATACTAACATTCAAATCAATAGATTTTGAGTAAAGCAGATTACCCTCCAGAATGTGGTTTGGCCTCATCCAATTAGTTGAAGACCGTAAGCAAAGACGGACATCCTCTGAGGAAGAGTAGATTCTACCTGTAGATTTCTTTTGGACTGAGGCAACATCACCTCTTCCCTGGGTCTCCTCTAGACTGCCAGGCTACCATGAAGATTTGGACTTCCTAACCTCTACAATTATGTGAGTCAGTTCCCTAAAATTAATCAATTCCCCCATGTATATACATACATTCCTATACATACTATGTATAAAATATATATATATATATACATACACATTCATACACATCTTTTTGGTGCTGTGTCTTTTGAGAACTCTAATATACTTAACTAAAGATCATAGTACAAAAAGTTGAAAATTACTAATCTTGAAAGTAGTTTTTTCACCTAGTAAACTGGTATATGTAAAATGCTAAGCCCATGCCTTGCTCAAAATAGGCATTAAATAAGGAATAACTGCTGTTATTTTATTATTTCTACTTGTTATTATTTCAAGTCCATAAGAATCCTAATTTGATATGAAGTTATGTAGAAATATTTCTAAGCTCTATACTCATTTGAACTTTTTAAAGAGATTCATCTGCATTTGAGTATAACACTGTGGTATTTTGAATGTTTGCTTCATAGAAATTACTGTGAAGTTTTCTGCTTTGTTTCCTTCTCCCCATTTGCATGGCCTAAGAGCAACCTGCATTTTTCCAATGTAATATTCAGAGCTGTTTAATAATTTTTAATTTTTGAAAAGATACTCTTTCTCTGTAGTTCAAGGTGATTTAAATTCTTTTTTTTTCCATTTTATTTTATTTTATTTCTTTTCGGTGTTTCAGAATTCATTGTTTATGCACCACACCTAGTGCTCCATGCAATATGTGCACTCCTTAATAACCACCACCAGGCTCACCCAACCCCCACACTCCTCCCCTCCAAAACTCTCAGTTTGTTTCTCAGAGTCCACAGTCTCTCATGGTTTGTCTCCCCCTCCAATTTTTCCCAACTCCCTTCTCCTCTCCATCTCCCAATGCCTCCATGCTGAGTGAAATAAGTGAAATAAGCAGAGAGTCAAGTATCATATGTTTTCACATACTTGTGGAACATAAGGAATAACACGAAGGTGATTTAAATTCTTTATCTCAATGGAATAAGGGACAGGCATAAAAGAACATAGTATCACATGCCTCTTGAGCCCTCCCTCATATCCTCTTGTCCTACTTTACTCCAGCCTAGCTGCAGCTAGAGTACCATCTTATCATATGTGTCACCTTACTATAGCTCTGCTGACTAGCTTTAGCTTTCTGCTTTGACACTGTAGCATGGGATGCCTATGGGGAATCAATTCAGATATGTGAAAGGATTACCACAGCAGGTGACCCTTGGGGGATAGGAGCTAATGAATAAATGTTCCCTTCTGCCCCTTGGTCAGACAGGTGAAGCACATTGACTATTCAGACACATTCAACATGACTTCTCAAAACGTTCCAGCAGGAATTGGGTCCCAGCATCCAGAGCACTGACCAGATAAAAGCATACCTCTGGTTTGGCTTACTTTTCCTATTTCACTCTCTTTAGTATCTTACTCCTCTTCCAGGGAGGTCACTTATTGAGCATCGGATTTATTGAAACCAAAGTTGTCGTCTATAGTAGACAAAATAGAGCTCAAAATTGAAATGCTCAGTACCTAATAATTAAATTCATCAGGCCAGCTGACTTCGTAACGTGAGTGCACATTGGTCATGTTGGCACAAAATGATATGTTCCTTAGAAATATTAAAGAGTATGTGTAGGTCTATCAGATGTACTTGAAAATTTTGTGATCAGAATCATCTTAGTGGGATAAAATTCTGGAGTTTATTCAGTACTTGCCTGGATACTGGATACTTGAGAGATCCGAGATTAATTTTTCAAGAACAGCTTGACTGAATAGACTTGGCCTATGAGCATAATTGAAACTTAACTCATGCAAGAGTTTAGTGATTTAGTTTCCTAGTAGGAATCCTGATTGTACTTTTCTAGCTTGATAATAGAGTGACTGTCTTACTGCTGCCCATCAGGGATTAGAAGCAGGCATCTCCTCTCCACATGGAACACTGCTAACAAACTGATACCCTGCAGAAGTGTGCCTTAGATTAATGTCTTGATCCTCCCAAAAGTGTGGCCAAAGGAAATTACGTCTAAAGAAGATCTTCTAGGATAGAACTACCCAGCTGATAAGCCAGACCTGTATAGAAATGTTCCCACAATGTTAATGCTCTTAGTCCTCCATTGGCCACTTCCTTCCTGTTGTCAAAAATTGGGGAAGAACTACTAAAGGCCTATATCCATGGATATAGGCCTTCACTGCGCAGTAGAAATATGTTAGCCACATATTTAATTTTAAATTTTCCAGGAGGCCCAATAGAAAAAGTAAAAAGAAATAGGTGAGGGACGCCTGGGTGGCTCAGTTGGTTGAGCGGCTGCCTTCGGCTCAGGTCATGATCCCAGCGTTCTGGGATCGAGTCCCACATCGGGCTCCTTGCTCGGCAGGGAGCCTGCTTCTCCCTCTGCCTCTAGCCTGCCACTCTATCTGCCTGTGCTTGCGCTCTGTATCTCTCTCTCTAACAAATAAATAAAATCTTTAAAAAAAAAAAAAAAAGAAATAGGTGAAATTAATTTTAATAATGTATTTTATTTAACCCAGTACATCAAAATGTTATCATTTCAGCAGTAATGCATATAAAAATTATTAATGAGATATTTTATATTTTTAATACTCATCTTTGAAATCTAGTGTTTATTTTATACTTACAGCATTTATTTTATTTTTTTTTAAAAGATTTTATTTGTTTATTTGACAGACAGATATCACAAGTAGAGAGGCAGGCAGAGAGAGACAGAGAGGGAAGCAGGCTCTCTGCTGAGCAGAGAGCCCGAGGCTGGGCTCTATCCCAGGACTTGACCTGAGCCGAAGGCAGCAGCTTAGCCCACTGAGCCACGGCACCCCAGCATTTATTTTTTTGAAGATTTATTTATTTGAGAGAGAAAATGCATGAGCATAATGGAGGGAAGGGCACAGAGAGAGGGAGACAAGCAGACTCCCCCCTGGGTGGGGACGGCCCCCCAATGTGGGGCTCAGTCCCAGGACCCTGAGATCATGACCTGAGCCAAAACCAAGAGTTGGGTGCTCAGCTGACTAAGTCACCCAGGTGCCCTTCCTTAGAGCATATCTTAATTCAGACCAGTCACATTTTGGGTTGTCAAAGCCGCAAGTGGCCAGTGTCCACCATTGAACAATGAAGATCTAAGGGATATACTAGCCACCTCCTGTATCAGTTGCCACCATCGGACATACAGCTCCTCCCTCATTAAGTTTTAGTTTTTATGTTTTGGGCCTTTGATTAGCAAGTGAAAAGGCTAGAAGATAATCATTTCTGAATCTGAAAGTGAGTACTGAAGGTGTTGGTTATTTTGTTCTTTATCTCTTATTTAAGAAATCTTGAAAACAAATTCTTCATAGAAGTGTCTACCAGAAAAAAGAGTTTTTTTCTCTCTAAAAGAATAAATGTTTCCTTTTATTAAGTAAAAAGAGTTACATGATTTGTTTAGCTTTTTGCCCAGGTTATTAGGATGTTGAGACTAAAAGGTACTGTTAAATCCCAGAAACTGTATTAATACTTGCATTTACCACATATCTTTCCTCCTTTCCCCCATGGTTTGACTTTTTTAATAATTTTCTTTTTCTTTTCTCTTTTTTTTTCCTTTTTTTCCCTTTTTTTTTTTAACTTAACATCTTTTCTTTTACTCCTTGAAGAAACAGAATCCCTAGATTCATTGACGAAGTGAATACACTCCAACTACAGAGAGAAAGTATGAATTTATTCTGTTAAATGTGCTAATCTGTGGCACATTTTGGATGGTCAAATGTGCAGATTTCAGTACTGGGCTGGCATAATTGCAATGGACTTGACTTTACAGCAATAGTAGGGAGCTATGGAGCATAGAGATTCCTCATAGAAAAAGGCATGAGACATTTCTTTATCAAAGAGATGAGAGAGGAGAGAAGGGAAGAATGAAGGAGGATAGATACAGATGCAATTAAGAGATTTATATATTTCAGAGAGTTGGCTTACATGAGTGTAGGAGCTGGCACGTCAGATATTTGTAACACAGGCAGGCAGGCAGGTTGAAAATTCTTGAGCAAGAGCCGATCCTGCAGTGTTGAGGCAGAATTTCTTCTTTCTCATGGTACTCTCAGTTTTGCTTTTAAGGCCTTTCAAGTGAATAATTGAGGGTCACCCAAATTATGAAGGGTAGTACCTTTCTTAGAATCAATGGATTGTAGATGTTGACTGCTTTTACAAAATACCTTACAGTGACACCTAGGTTATTGTTTAATTGAATAACTGGTACGGTACTGTGGCCTAGCCCAGTTGACACATGAAGCATATCAACACAGATGATAATTAGTGCTTATATTTTGATAATTAGTTTTGCTGTATTTTTTGTTTTCAAATCCATTGTGTTTTTACCTGAAACTAATGTAACATTGTGTGTCAGCTACACTCAAGTAAAAGAAAATGTTTAAAGAAAGATGTCTTTTAAAATAAATTTATCTAAGTAAGAAAGTTAAAAAAAAAAATCCACTGGGTTTTGAATGCTTAGGAATTTTGATCTTCAAATTGCTTGCCAGGAAACTATGAATATGACCCAGTGAAAAAAATTCTACTCACAAGAATATGATTAGTCTTTTAGGTACTAATATTTGGGTCATGGGGCGCCTGGGTGGCTCAGTGGATTAAGCCGCTGCCTTCAGCTCAGGTCATGATCTCGGGGTCCTGGGATCGAGTCCCGCATCGGGCTCTCTGCTCAGCAGGGAGCCTGCTTCCCTCTATCTCTCTCTCTCTGCCTGCTTCTCCGTCTGCTTGTGATCTCTCTCTGTCAAATAAATAAAAAATAATAATAATAATAATAATATTTGGGTCATGATAATTTGAATCAGTCTTTTATTCTGTTTTTTTTTCTAGTTATTTGCATATTTTACAATATGGAATTTCCTTGAACAAGAAACAATTCACACATTAATCAGTACCTCCGTTCTCCAAGACAATTATTTCTCAACTCAACTAAGATTTTATGTTTTTAATACAACTACCAATATGACAAAATTTTTTCTGGAGTTCAGATTCATATTGGGAAATGAAAGACTTACAAATTTGCACATATTTTTAAAATTTAAGTACATTATCTTTTACTGATAAATGCTGCTGGCTAATTAACCCTTGGAGACCTTATTTCAAACAGGTTACCACAATTAACAATGAAGATATAAGTGTGAATCTAATTAGTCAGTTGGCTTAGCCTGTTTCTCGCTTAATGTCATGTTCATATGCTTTGCTTTTATAAACACATTGTATGAGAATTAATTTAAAAAGGAAAATTATAGGGGCACATAGGTGACACTGTTGTTTAAGCCTCTTCCTTGGGCTCAGGTTGTGATCCCAGAGCCCTGGGATTGAGCCTCCTATCTAGCCCCACATGGAGCCCCACAGGGGGAGCTTTAGAGCAGGGAGCCTGCTTCTTCCTCTGCCTGCCCCCTCCCTGCTTGTGCATGCGTGCATGCGAACTCTCTCTCTCTGTCAAATAAATACATAAAATCTTTAAAATAGAAATTTTAAAAAATTATAAAATATACCTATCTTTCTGATTCTGTTATTTTTTAAAGTAAGGAAGTCTGTGAATGGAAAAAAAAAGAAAAAAAAGACTTGAAGAAAGTGTAAATATAAAGTATTTGGGCGGTGAGTCGATTTTCTTCTTAGTGCTTTTATGTATTTTATGAATTTGCTACATAAAGGAAGTATTTGTCTATAATCAGAAAATATTTAACTTTTAAAAAGGAAATTAAAAATGTCAGCTCAGTGGTTTCTAGTGATCTGACAGGTGGTGCCAAAGGACACGATAATACCCTTTGGCCATTGGGATTGCACCTTGGCATCCTTAATATAATATCTGTCTCTCCTGAGTTATTTACCTAAAATCTTGAGGCTGTTTCATTTGTAGCCTTAAGGTAACAAATGTTCTTTGTTACCACCACAAAAGTCATTTCAGTTCAACAAATATTTATAAAGTGCTGCCATGTTCTGTTTATCAGGTAATTAACATTTTTCCTGTGTTTGTCTAGCAAAACTATTTATATAAATTAACTTTCACTCTTTCTTGCATTATCCTTTTATATACTTATTTTTCTGTATCTACATCTTTGAATGACTTTCATTTCCAGTTTCTGAAGATTTTTTTTTTTAAGATTTTATTTATTTGACAGAGATCACAAGTAGGCAGAGAGGCAGGCAGAAAGAGATGAGGCAGGCTCCCTGCTGAGCAGAGAGCCTGATGCGGGGCCCATCCCAGGACCCTGGGATCATGACCTGAGCTGAAGGCAGAGGCTTTAACCCACTGAGCCACCCAAACACCCCCTTTTCTGAAGAATTTTATTCAAATGTCGAATTACCAAAGAATTTCTGTTTTAGATATATTACTCTCTTATGATGGTTCTCAATTTTTATTTTTATTGTTATAATTTATAAATATTTCATCTTAAATTTTCTTTAAATAATTAGTAGTACTCCCTATCTTTGATTTAGACTGTCTAGACCCGTCAAATGTAGACTGTCTCTAGTCTAATACAGTAGCTTCTTAGCCAAATGTGGCTATTATAATTTGAAATAAATCTTTTTTAATTAAAAATTCATGCTTTTATCTTTTATTTGTGTTTAAATTATGAAAAACATTAGGTTAAATAATTGATTGCTTTTCATCTCTAATATGTGAAGTTCTTGGTACATAGTAATAAAGTTAAATTTTTCTGAATGTTTCTGAATAGATATAAGGTGAAATGTTAAAGAGGAAAATAAAGTTTTTTGTCCTTTCAAACTATTTCCGACTTTACTAGAATTATCTGTTTTGACAGTCTCTCTTCTTTAGAAAGGGACAAGGTATTATTTTAGTGAGGACTGATATGCATAACCATTCAATAATTGTTCCCCCTTACAAAGTTAGACTAATTGCATTATCTATGATCACCAAATTATGATAGTTTATCATAAAAATATTTAATTTCATATGTGTTTGTTGAAAATAACATAGTAAGATTTCCTATTGAATGAATTCCAAGTTTTCATCACCAGATAGATATTTGTACCAAGAAATATACATTACATAGTAATTTTTATTGTGAGAATGAAAAGGGATGAACCCTGATACCTTTGAAGTGAACTCTTATCTAGCAGGTGGAAAACAGGCCATCCTAAACCTTCAGTTTATGTTCTTATTAATGGATACTGTTCAAGGAACTATCACTATTGCTGATGCTTGTGCCTAAATACCATTTTTTTAAAATAAGTAATTAATTATTATCATAGAGGATATCCATAGAAACTAAGTTACAGGGGTGCCTTGGTGGCTCATTGGTTAAGCATCTGCCTTCAGCTCAGTCATGATCCCAGGGTCATGGGACTTGACCCAGGGTCAAGGAACTAGCCCCTCCCCACACAGAGGGGAGGCTGCTTCTCCTTCTCCCTCTGCCTGCTGCTCCCCCTACTTGTGCACACTCATACTCTCTCTTTAAAAGAAATAAAGAAAATATTTTAAAAATTAGAAAGAAAAACTAAATTACAAGTTCCTAACATTTTGGGTGCTCTGGCATCATAACACTCCTCCCTTTGATCCTAAATTAGTAAATGGCATGTCTTCATTTTCAAAGTAAATTACTAATAATAGATTTTGAAACCATCAAAATTCTCAAGATATACAGTATATGGATGTGCCCTTGGATGTTATAAAAGCAATATTGCATGTCCTTGAGCCATACTGCAGTGTTCATTTAAGCCCAGCCCAAAATTTACTGACCAGTCTTGACACATTTCTTTTGGAAAAGGGGTAACAGAGATTTTCTAAATTATTCTTCAGTGAAGGATTAGTTTGACAGCCTCTACTATTCATTTAATCTTTTAGAAGGAACACTGTTCAAGAGAAAATTGGCATTATGCCCCAGGAAGGAACTAAACGTTGTTCATGAAGTAATCTAGGAGTATCTATTTTATGGGAGATGTTGGAGGTGTAGTGGAAAATAGGCAGATCACCCAGGGAATAATGTGTACCTCTTGGAGCTTATACTCTAGTGGGAAAGGCAGATATGTTACAAATACCAAAAATGGATCATTTGTACAAGTTGTGAAAAGAGCTCTGTAGGAATAAACAAAGATTCTAAGAAAGAATAGTAAGGACAGCTTTCTTTAGATGGAATTTAGGGAAGCTGCTCTGTAGAGGTAATATTTATGCTGACACCTGAAGGATAAAAAGGAACAAGCAAGCCAAAGAGTGAGTGACATGACACTTAAGCCAGATACCATAAGGGAAAAATTGACAAATTTGACAGCATAAGAAATTTCTACTTTTTTATAAAAATAAAGTCTTTGATGAAATTAAAAGAGAAACCATAAACTGATGGGGGGTGGGGGTAGATTTTATAAAATATAAGATAAAGAAGGATTTTTTTTTCTTTTATATTGACATGTGGGAAAACATTCACCATAGGTACAGGTGCAAGGTGATGTTGACTTTTAGAGAGCAGTTTTCCAAATACATAGCAGCTTTTTGATTCTAGTTCTGAGAAGATATCCTAGGGATGATTGACAAATGTATAAAAGTTTTATTCAAGGATGTTTGTAGTATTATAAAATATGAAACACACTAAACATTCATTTGTAGTGAATGTTGAGTGAATAAATTAGGTTACTTTTGTGCAATGAAATACTAGCCACTATACAGCCATTAAGAAGAATATATACATCTTTAAGTTTATACAGAAAGAGGTCTGGAAAATTTTAAGTGGAAAGTAATTTATGGAACAGTATGCATAGTACGTACCTTATTGTACCTTATCAATAATTATAAACATGCATTTGAAAATGAGCTACATCATATTCATATTGTAAATGCATTTATATGTTTAAAGAGAAGTCTGTAATGATATACTCCAGACTTTTTAACACTGGATATGAAATTGTGAGAGATTTATGTTTTTCAACTTTATGAATTTCTATTTAAATTTTAGTATTTGTTTCCAGCTGTATTACTTTTGTAGAAAAAAAGAAAAGTGATTTTCATTTCAAGAAAAGAAAAAAAAATTTGAAAGGAGCTAAGAAAATACTGTTTACTTCTTTGTAAGTACTCCCACACTAGTTCAAATCTCTTCTTAATAAACCCAAAAAAGCAGGCTGAGAAGATTATAGCAATAGCAGGCAGCAGTCATCTGCTTACTTATATTCTGTAGTGATGCTATTTGTTGGTGTATTATTTGTCCCTTCCTACTAGAATTCAGGCCTCATGAGAGCAGGGACTATTTTGTTCCCTGCCTTGTCTAGAACAGTGCCTGGCTCAGAGTAGGTGCTCAATAGTATTGAATGACTGTGTGAAAAAGTAAAAGAGAGGACTCCAGCCTATGTCCTGCTGAGAGCCCTAAGAAGGCCAGTTTCTTCTCTGCTCTTGATTTCCTTTCGTGTTTATTTCTTAATAATTTTCGTAATTTTTTTTTTTTTTTTGCTCTCCCCTACCAGTTCCCATGAGAATTCTCACCCACCTGTTTCTTCATTTTCCTGTCTGCATCCCTGCTGGGATATCCCTGAGCCTCTCTTTCTCCTGGTCACCAAACAAACCTAAAGGAAGCCTGGCTCCAAGGCGACCGCAGATGCGCACTTGAACTTAGATTTGCTTGCTCACCTGACTGCCTGACCTTTAGAACTCACTCTACAATCCTAATTAATATTCTAGCCTTTTCATTCCTTCTTGAGATAAAAGATGTTACTGTGGTTTTTCCCTTTTATTGTCCCTCCTTCCCTCCATGTCATTTCAGTTAGTTTCATCAGCTACTACTCTTCTGGGAATTCCACTCTCCTCCCAGTATAGTTGTTATAGGCAGTCCTGTCTGTTGATGTTATTCCAGTTGCATAAAGTAGTTGTTACTGTTACCGCTGGAGTAGTGGTGGCGCTTTATGTGAGTGCTGCAATTCTTGCTGGCCACATGAGGACCTTCTTCTGGCCCCTACCACTAGTCATCCTTTCCCAAACCTGTGTTCCTGTCTCTTCTACCTTTTCCCATCCCTTAATGGGAAGGATGGGGAAAAGTAGTTGGGAAGGGAAGTGCTTCGACTGTCTTTGGAGTTGGGAAGAGTGGAGTCCTGGATTCCATCTGACCTAACATGGCCCAGGCATGCCAAGGAGAGTACCAGAAGGGTGACCCAGGCAGGCAGTCACTTACCCATCTACCTTCCCATAGTACCTTTGTCTCTTTGGGGAGGCGGCACTGCCAGCAGCCTGCTTTCAAGTTTTAGTCAGTGGTAGATGCTATGGATGATGTATTGTGACTCTGCTGTGTATTTTTATTGCATATATGTTACACCGTGGTTGAATTGTATCCAAGGCAGGCAATATACGTATCACTGTAACACTATTTCTCTTGGGCAGGCAGGGGATGTTTTAGGTCCAAAATAACTGATCCATTATTAAACTTTCCTACCTTGATGCCACCCAAAGTTGGGAATTTTGTATTTGGGTAGTGATATATCTTAAGTCAAATACTTAGTGGTTGACAAGTGAAAGGTACACAAAGAAAAGAAAAATTCTTAATTTTCAAAAGGACAGTGGCACCTGGGTGGCTCGGTTGTTAGGCGTCTTCAGCTCAGGTCATGATCTCGGCGTCCTGGGATTGAGCCCCACATCGGGCTCTCTGCTCAGTGGGGAGCCTGCTTCCCCTCTTTCTCTGCCTGCCTCTCTGCCTACTTGTGATGTCTCTCTCTCTTTCTCTCTCTGTCAAATAAATAAATAAAATCTTTAAAACAAAAAAAAGTTTTTCAAAAGGACAAACTGAGGGTCGCCTGGGTGGTGCAGTTGGTTAAGCATCTGTTTCCCCTCAGGTCATGATCTCAGGGTTGTGAGATTGACCCCTGTGCTGGGCTCTGCGCTCAATGCCGAGCCTGCCTAGAACTCTTTCTCCCTCTCCCTTTGCCCCTCTCCCCACCATTCGTACTCTTTCTTTCTCTCTCAAATAAATTGACAAATGTAAAAAAAAAGGACAGTCACTTTTACCACATTGGTTTTATTCATTCATTCATTCATTCATTGGCCTGTTTAATGTGGCTGCTTAAGGCCTGGGCAAAGTGGGGAGTCCCCTGGAATTGGGCAGATAGGCAGGGTGGGTGGTTTGCAGGCCCATACCTGACTATAGGAGAGGATGCTGAGTGATGGGGGCTGGCCCAGGCATGCCAAGGAGAGTACTGCAAGGGTGATCCAGGCAGGCAGACCCACCAGGGGGACCTATAGGCCAGCCCTTGGAAAGATATCTAAGCCAGGTGAGTGCTCAGGTCAGAGCGTAGCCCAGGGAGACAGGGTTGGGGCTAGTTGGGGGCTCCAAGAGCCTAGGGACTGGCATCCCTAAGGGCCTTCTCGAACTGGAACTCAAGGCATGTCTGCTGGTTGGACTCAAGCATCTCTGGGAGGTGGGTTTGAGGTGGTCATTCTTCTCCAGGTGGTTCAGACAGAAGTTGATCTGGCCCAACATGGAGTTAATGGCAGCATATTCTGCCTCCCCGAAACCATCATCCTCGCATTGTACACCCAGCTCCACTGTCATGCCCAGGTCCTTTTGGGGCCCATTGCTGGCTCAGGGCATCTCAAGGGCCTTGTGACGATGGAATGCACAATAGTTGCACCAAGAGCTGGTACCCTCACATTTGTTTTTAAAAAAAACAGTATAAGCTTCCAAGAGTATAAATAAATGTGTGCCTGTCTTTTCTCACTTTTAAAGTTATTAAGACTTTTTCAACATTATGAAGAGAACTTTAAGTCAATTCAAATCAAAATTTATTTTATTAATGATAGAGTATGATTTATTCATGATTATTAGCTATTTAAGTTTAGATTTGAGTTTATAAGACAATTGCAAATTGCAGTTAATCTGTTTATTCATTAGTCAATAAAGTGCATATACAGAGGCAAATTTATTCATTCCACAGATAGATATTGAGCACCTATTACATGCTAGGTATCGTTTTAGGCAGTCAGTGTGGGGGAAAGAAGGGAGAAGGAAAGTAGGAAGGGCAGTCAAAACTCCATTCCCTTACAAAGAGCAAAATATGTATGCATTTGCCCTCTGCCTTAGCAATCTGACTTCTAAAAATCTACTCAAAATTATGTGGTGAAATAAGTAATTTATCATAATTCACAGGGGTATTTGTAGTAGCAGTAGTAACTACAGCATATGGAAAGGCTAGGAACAACACAAATGTCTGCTAATAAGCCATAATACACCACTCAGTGGAGACTGTCTGCTTAGCACACCCTTTGTAGCTGGGAAGCAAGTGTTGTCTTGAAGTGGGAACTGATCAGAGTATCTCCATATCCATATCTGCCATGGGCAAGTTTGGGTTTTGTTTTAAGGACCCATTAAAGTTTTGTTAGCGGGAAGTGACGTGAAAGGTCATGGTTGCTCTGGACACTGAATCCTAGAGGAACAAGGAGACCTATTAGGAGACTGTGATCTAGGCAAGAAATGCTTTTGGTAAGGGAGTTGGAGAGAACTGCATGGCTCAGGATACACTTTGGAGGAAGAATTGGTGAGATTTAGTGCTAGGTGGAGGTAGGAGGCAAGGGGCGTATAGGAGTACTTTTACTAAATACACAGGGCTGTGTAAGGGAGGCTGATTCGGCTGCTGCTGGCTGAACTGGGCCACTGCCCGGCATGAGGACATCCCAGTAGCCCCTTGTCCTCTCCAGATCCTGCACGCTGGTGTGCATTTGCTATGTCAGGGAGGCCACTTTGAGAGTATGCTGGTTCACCTTCAGGATTGCCAGCCAGGTACCTGAATGCCCCTTTAGATACATGTGTGCAGTGTGACGTCGCCTTAGAGCTTGTCTGTGTCTTAGCATGTGAAGAAAGGGAACAGGCTGAGGCCCGATTGAAGTGAAGCGACACAAAGCTGCTGGAGGTCAAGGCAACACTAGTCAGACAGCACTATCCTGAGGCCCCTGGTAATGCCAAGCCCTATGTGGGACTTGCTGAGAGGTGTGCAGGTTAGTAGCGAGTAGTGGAAAGAACGTAGTAGAAGCAGACACTTCTGTCTCAAGTCTAGGCTTATTGTGTGACCCTGAGCTACTCCTCTGAGCTTCATTCATCTTGGATGTATTGAATTTAAAATGTCCATTAGATATCCAAGTGAAGACATCAGTTAGATAGTTGGATAGTATATAATTCTGGAGCTTGGAAAGCAGGCTTAAAAGCATAAATTTGAGATTTTTCAGCAAATGTAGACTGTATTTAAACT
The DNA here is from genome assembly GCF_009829155.1 of Mustela erminea. NCBI lineage: Eukaryota > Metazoa > Chordata > Mammalia > Carnivora > Mustelidae > Mustela > Mustela erminea. The sequence continues at coordinate 74,460,569 of NC_045616.1, read as the reverse complement.
CCTAAGATTGGAAATGATCACTGGGGCAGAGAGTATAGAAAAAGGGGCAGACCTCAAAGTGAGTCCTGAAGCACTTCCACATTTGGGAGTTTGGGCTGAGAAGAAGGAGCTAACAATTTGATGCACAATATTTGGGTATTTTATAGACATCTCAAATTCAGTGTATCTAAAACAGATACGCTTCTTCCCTGTTTCCTCCATGGTTAATGGCATTACCGTGTCATCCATCATCATCAGAGACTTGGGAATGGTCCTGTTCTGGTTCAGCTCCACACTCCTGGTGGCCAAAACCTTTCTCATTTTGAATGTCATCACAATCTGTCTTTTCCCCCTCCATCTCACTACCTGTCTTGGTTCCTGCCCTGATGACGTCTCAGTTCTATTTCTGCAATAACATCCTGTCTAATTTCTCTATTTGAGTCTTGCCTCCTTCTGATCTAATTTTTACAGTTGCTAGAGTCATTTTTTTTAAATGTGGTATAAACACAGAAGTTTTCTGCTGTGTTTGCCAGATTTTGCAAATAAAAATACAGGGCACCTAGTTAAATTTAAGTTTCAAACCAACAATGAATAATTGTAAGTATATACTATGCAATATATAAGAACTAATTATTTTTTGTTTATTCAAAATGCAAATTAACTGGGCATTCTCCTCCTTTATCTGGAAATCCTACTCTTGCTTCAGAGTCAAAATACTTCACCATGGCTTTCAGGATGAAAGCTAAATGTCCTAACATCACATTGTAAGAGTCAGCATGTTCTCACCCCTGTATGCTGTATGAACTGCTGCCAGTGTTCTGAATTTGCTGTGCTGCTTTACTCCTCTGAACCTGTGAGCATGTACTCACCTCTTCCCAGCATGTCTCCTCTGTTCTCAGTTCTCTGGTTCATTCCTGTTGTTAAGACTCAGACCTCACCCCCTCCTCCCCACTCTGTGGATAATAATAGGAACACCAGCTTTTCTTCTGCAGTCTCAAACATTCTTGTTTAATATTATCATAGAATTTATCATATTGTATTTTCATTAATTTTTTAACCCATCTCTCTTCCTTAGATTTTGAGTTCCTTGAATTTAGGCTAAAGATTGTATCTTCTCACTCTGTGTCCTTGGCACATAGTGGGCTGTTGATATCTAAATGAACCAATGAATGAGCAAATGAGAAAGTAGGAAAGAACCCATAAGCATTAGCCACAAAACTGACCATTGGTGTTTACCCAACTCTTCCCTGCCTTGACTCATAGATGAGTCAGGAAGCAGGCAACCTCCTTTGTTCTCCTCTTGGCCCCCAAGGAAGCTCCTTAAGAGCGGAAGCCAGGTTTTGTTCTCTGTATCCCCAGGCCCTTGAATTGTAGGTGCTCATATATATTTATTCAATGAAAGAAAGAATAAAAAATTCATGAATGAGGGCGCCTGCGTGGCTCAGTGGTTTAAGCCTCTGCCTTTGGCTCAGGTGATGATCTCAGGGTCCTGGGATTGAGCCCCGCATTCGGCTCTCTGTTCAGCAGGGAACCTGCTTTCCCCCTCTCTCTCTGTCTGCCTTTCTGCCTACTTGTGATCTCTGTCTGTCAAATTAATAAATAAAATCTTTTTTAAAAAATTCATGAATGAATGAGTATATCTTGCAGGGCCGCAGGTTTATCGTCCCTTGCATCAAAGGACAGTACCTCTGTGTTAGGTCCTGGAGAAGGTAACCTCCCTCCACGGCTATGACATGTTTGATTCTTCCTCCCAGTTCCTTTCCTTCCCTCCCTCAACCTAGAAGAGTAGAACTGTTTTCTCCCTACAGCAGCTGGCATATAACAGCTCAGTAATGCTAACAGTCCTTCACAGATGGAGCCTCCTTTTTCCTTCAGGGCTCCAGCCTCTGCCCTTCTTCCCAACTCTAGGAGCCCAGGCCCGACAAACCATTGCTTCTCTCCCGGGATAATGGGTTTCCGCACTTCTCACACAGGGGAGCAAGGTTTTCTTTGTTTCCCACTAGGGCAGTGCAATTAAATAGAACTAAAGTTAAGTGAGTCTAATTATTTTTTTTATTAATGTTTAACTACTATATTTCTTTTTCAATTAAATAATTGTATCTTTATGCTCAAAGGTCTTTTTTTTTTCATATAGATGGAAGTTCATTTATTTTATTAAAAGAAATACCACCTGTAAAACTATATTAGTGACTTGAGCTCTGTGATTATTTCCTTTTAGTAACATTTTGAGATGTAATAATTAATCTGGCTCAAGTTCAAAGACAGAAAACTCAACACCAGAAATTCCTACCAGCAAGGAATATAAACAAATCTTAACAATTGTCCCCTTAAATAACAAAAATCATTGAGATCAACTTCTTGCAATTAGAAATGTTTTTCAAAAATGTAGGAGAGAAGTTCAAGAAAGCATGTCAAAACAACAAAACTCAGTCTGCATTTTTGTGATTGTAATTGATCAAAGTCTGTTTGCAATAGATTTGAATGTGAATAAATTAAATGTGACATTGATTTGGCAGAAGCACACTAGTGATTGGCAAGAACACATAGCAAGAGCAGCTTCTGCTACAGGAGAACTTGCTTGCTTGTTGTCTCATTCTAATAGATTTCCTAGCAATCTGGTACTGTCATACTACCTAAGCTTTGTCATTTGTTTACCCTTTTGGTTTCTGATCCCATCCAACCAAGATTCAGCTCATTGTTTGTTACTAATCTAGCAGGCATTGCATTGGGTCTGATACAGAGTATCTTTTGGTGACCTATGTCCCTCTCCTTTTTTTTCTCTCCCTTTCATATATTGAACAAATGTGATCTAGTAACCTTTTTTTTTTTTTTTTTTAATCCTGACAGTTCAACTTGTAGAACTAGAAAATGTAGTTTAAATAAACAATTTGGCAATATTTTCAAGCTTGGGCATTGCTGTCATATTTATTAGGCCTGAATTATTTCATGGTATATTATAAAAATGACACTGTAAAAAGAATATTCAGCTTAGAACATTTTGGAATAGTTGTACACCAAATTCCCATTATAATTATTTCGATCGTGGGGTAGAAGAAAGTTGCATATTCTGGGAAGCTACTTTTTGGGTGACACCACTGTATAGTAACCAAATGTATATGGCTTGGGGACCTGGAACGTACTTTCTGCCGAATCTTCACTTATACTGTATTTACTAAATCTTTTGTATTCTTCAAAATGTTTTTTCTTAAATTGACAAAAGGCAGGGTGCTTATACTTTAAAAATTTTAATATTCATTAAAATAAAAAATATTCATATGTATATTTTAAATTATGGAAAGAAATTAATGGAACTGTCAAAGTCAAATGTATTTATATTATATATAGCACATGTGTGGCAAGAGATGAAAAAACAAATGAATTGGGGAGATGTACTTATTAATTTAAGTATTTTAAAAAGTTCATCTCTTTCCAAGACTAAAACTTTCATTGTATCTTTATCTTATGTGCTCTTTGAAAGAATATACCTAGATCCAGTAGTTTTATTAAAGTTATATCTACATTTATACCTTTGCCACAAATATATTGCTAATTTATAATTTCAAATTAAAACTTTTAAAGACTTCGATTTCTTTTTTTTTTTTGTATGTGATGTGACTTGATCAGTATGAAATGGCCTTGTTTTTAATCCTACAGAAGATGTGAAAAATAAAATCTAGTGATATGACTAATTTTATCATTATGCATAAGACTGACTCCTACGTCTTTGCTTGCTCTTGAATGTAATAAACTCTCTAACAATAAAGAACTGTTTAATTTACTTTAAACTGTATTTAGATTTTATCTTGAGATGTGTTTTGTACTTAAGTTTGAGGAACATAGTTATATATGTTATACTTGGAATTCACAAGTAGTTGAAACCAAATGGAGACCATTTATAGATACTAAACTCCAGGGAAGCATGGAACCAGAACATCAAAGAAGCATTGGATTATGATATGCGTATGTGTATTGTGCCTGCTTTTTTTCTTAGCTGGATTTATAGCACTTTTATTTATTTATTTATTTAAAAGATTTTATTTATTTATTTGACAGACAGAGATCACAAGTAGGCAGAGAGGCAGGCAGAGAGGCAGGCAGAGATAGAGGGGGAAGCAGGCTCCCCGCTGAGCAGAGAGCCCAATGCCGGGCTCGATCCCAGGACTCTGGGATCATGACCTGAGCTGAAGGCAGAGCCACCCAGGCGCTCCGATTTATAGCACTTTTAAAACAAACATTATAATTCCCTAATTCCCTTACCATTAGCTCTGTTCCATTCACAGATCCATCTATATGAAAATTATCAAATTATTTTAAAATCTGTTATTATGGAATTTTATACTTAATATGCATATCACACCATCAGCATGATATATATGTATATAGAGAACATTACTGAAACACTCCTTGATAGAAGAATTCTCAGTTGAAATAGGGTTAGGGGATTAGGATCTTGAAGTATATCAAACTATTATGTGCTTTTATTTATACATATGGCACATACAAAGAAATTTAAAAATACTAGTGACATTTTATATATCTTTAGTAATAATGGGTTATTTGTAATTACCTTCCCTTGTTTACTAGAATATATGTGTAAAAACAGATAATATTCCTAAGGTGTTTTTGTATGTATGCTTATATCTTTATCCAAATATTCAATTCCATTTAATAGTATAGACTCGGAATTGTTCATTCTCATACCTCTAGTCCAAGTGTGGCCCCAGAGATGTAGAATGATGTGGATCCCTGAAAAGTCTTGGGTAACCTTTTTGACTCACTCAGATATTTCTCAGCCCTTCTCTCCTCAGTACTTGAGTGATCTAAACTTTATTGCAGCTCTCCTCCATCAGAGAGCACTTGCGTCAGTTCTCTCCCTTCTCTGAGTTTCTAGAATGGAGTTCCACGGTTCAAGTTTACATTGCCTCGGTTTTGATAATCTCTCCCAAGGAATCATTACAGAGATGTCTAGTCCCATCCTGCCATTTGTTTTACCTCTTCTTTTTTCATAGTTCTAATATTTGGTTCTATTACCTAACACCTCCCACAGGTATAACTGTGTATCAGAGCTGATTTCTACACCATCTCAGAAAATTCAGGTAAACTAGAATTTGCATAGGGGACTATGTGATTGAATTGGGATTATATCATCACTGAGGTCTATGAATAGCTGTTTAAGTCAGCATGTCAGTAGATTCCATTTTCAAGCTTTTTGTCTGTGTTATTAATTTTAAAAAAGTTGTCCAACTTAGCAAAGTACAAAACTTTGTACCACACTTAGCAATTTGCAACACTGAGTACAGTACTACAGCTACCAAAACGGCTCTTAACCAGAACTTAGGCAAGAAGTGGCACTGGAAGGGACTTGAGCTATACCTTTTGGGGCTTGAGTTCACATCATTGAATTAATGAATTGCACACAGTAAATAACCATTAACTTGACTGTGCTAAAAACAGCAGTGAGCTTTTTAAAAGCATCCAGGGATTTTTTAAAGGCATTCAGTTATTTTCCTTTTTTATAAAAAGTCTTGGACACCTGGGTGGCTCAATGGGTTAAAGCCTCTGCCTTCGGCTCAGGTCGTGATCCCAGGGTCCTGGGATCAAGCCCGGCATTGGGCTCTCTGCTCAGCGGGGAGCCTGCTTCCCCTCCTCTCCCTCTGCCTGCCTCTCTGCTTACTTTTAATCTCTGTCAAATAAATAAATAAAATCTTTCAAAAAAAAATCTTTAAAAAAAAGTCTTAAGTGTAATCCTTCACAAACAATAATAATGTATAATATGACATGGAAAAATACATAAATTCAAACATTAATATGTAGTTCTTTTTACAACTGAATTTGTCTCTTTTCCCAGTATCAAGGCTTCATAAAAAAATTTTAAGCTAATTTGCTCCAATACCCTGCTGCCTGTTGAAATGAAGGAGATTATCACAGAATAGTCATTCATTAACAGTATATTCAGGGAAAGTTCTGAAATAACAGATTTTGCTATAAGTGCGTGCTTCATTTTGAGTATGGTTTCTTTCTTTTCTTCCTTGAGCTGAGTTAAAAGTGATATCCTTCAATACTTTACTCTCAGGGACTCTTAGATGTGAACTTCTCAGAATGTGGTTGACCTCATGCATGACTTTCTGATTGTCAACTCCACTGGGCTCCACCTCGGATGGAGAAAACCCATTGCTGACATTATTGCTTCAAAGCCCAGGCCAGGGAAGCCAGGACAGTGGTGTAGGACATGGATGGTTTGGTTTGGTGCGTGGAGGCTCTTTGTTGGATAGGAGTAGAGAGGGAGTAAGGCATTGTCTCCCTCCTGCCTAGTGCTATTAATTTGACGGCTGTGTATAATCACAACAGTCTTCTTGCCTTCGGGTTGTACTTCTTATCAAAGATAACTGATATCTTTGCAAGCCTTAAGAATACCTCAAAATCCAAAGCAGTGGTTTCCATGGACAGTATGATGATACTCCTCATGTGCTCAAGGAGTGTTCAGTGGGTAACGTAAAGTTCCAGTGCATCAAGTCCACAAGTCATAGCATAGTGTCCACAAGTCTAACATTATTCTCTGCAGTGAGGACCTCCATTCTGGTCATTTGTCACTATAAATTCTGTTATGTGGATTCAAGTTTTCATCTTGTATCATTTTCCTTTAGCCTGAAGTACTTTCTTTAATGTTTCTTTTGGTAGGGGATTGTGATAAATTTAGCCTTTGTTTGCTTGAAAATGTTATCACTTCATTTTTGAAGGGATATTTTCATATAGGATTTTATATATTTTAATATATTTTATATATAAAGTTAGCAGTTTTTCTTCTCTTTCAGCACATTGAAGTCAATCCATTGTGTTACACCTTGCATTCTTTCTGATGAGAACTCAACAGTATTTATTTTTGTCTCTTCTGTAAATAAATCTTTTTTCTGTAGCTGATCTTAAGATTTTCTCTTTTTCGTTAGCTTTTAGCAATTTGATTTTATGTATTTTGGTTTTGTATTTCTCCTGCTTGGAGTTTGTTGGGTTTGGTTTGGTTTTAGTTTTGGTGGGTTTTTTTGTTGTTTGTTTAGTTTCTTAGATATATAGATTTATGTTTGCCTATTTGGAATATTTTTACCCATTATTTCCTCCCCTTCCTATCTTCTCTGTGACTCCACTTACATATTAGAGTGTTTGATATTGTCCCACAGCTTACTGAGGCTTTCAAACAATTTTTAAGCTTTTTTCCCCCCTGTTACATCAGTTTGGATGGTTTCCATTGACTTGTTTTCAGATTCATTGTTCTTTTCTTCTACACTGTATAATTTGCTGTTAGGTAAATCCATTTTGTTTTTCACTTCTGTTTTTCACCTTTAAGTTCCATTTGGTTCTTCTTAGTTTCTATTTTTTTCTTTAGGTTCATTTTTCTTTTATGTCTTTGAACATATTTATAGTAGTTTTGATAAACTCCTTATATTAATCACATAATTATGAGATATTTTCATGATTTCTATCATGTGTGATTCTGCTTCTATTGTCTGGGTTTGGATCACACTTTCCTTCTTCATTTCTTGATTGGATGATGAACACTGAAATAGTTTATTGTTTATAGTCTGGGTTTTGATGTCCTGCTTTTAAAAATGTTGAGTTTTATCCAGAGGACATGAAATTAAAAGTTTATCAGCCAAACCTTTGGAAGCTTATTTTTAAGTTTTGTTAGAGTGGATCTAGCAGTGGTATCCAATAGGAGTTTCTAGTGACATTTAGCTACTAAACACTTGAAATATGTCCAGTGTAGTGGAGGAGCTGAAGTTTTAAGTCATTTAAAATGTGTGGGTAGTGGCCATCGTATTGGACAACACATGTCTAGAGTTACCTCTACTGTCCACTTTACTCCTAAAGAGTGATCTTTCTGAGTGTCTGAATATTTGTGTGTTCGGTATGTTCAGTGAGGCATCTCTGGCTGATTAGAACTTGAATGTCTTTTATTTTCATGCATGTTCCAACAGTTATTCAGTTTATATCTCCTAACTAGTTATTCCTGGCCCTGTAGCATCTCACCCTACCCTCATACTCAGTAGGACACTTAAGTGGGTCCCCTACACAGATTTCTAGAACTCTTTTTCTCTGTACTGTGGTATTCTGCCCCACAAACTCTGACTTCCTCGTCCTCTGTAACCAACATCTCCATCTCTTTAGCACAACTTTTGCTTGGGTTCACCCACCCTATGCAGCAGCCCATAATATGTCTGCAGGCAGAAAGCTGAAGCAATACAGGGCTTATCTCATTTGTTTCCCTTCTCTCAGGAATCACAGTACTGTACTACTTATTGTTTAATATCTGATAAGTTGATAGTTGTTTATGGCAGAAAGACTAATGTGGTACTAGTTACTCCATCTTGTTCTCAAGTCAGTAGACGATGTTTTACTAACACCTCTCTATCCTCAGTCAAGTGGTAATGATTGCTGCCTTTGTCGAGGGCTATGGCACTTTAAAACATTGAAGATTTTTCAGTTTAGCAAAATCATGAACTTTGTCTATTTATTCTTCATAAGAATAACCATTGATATAGGGATTCTACTATTTACAAAGTTTTCACAACAGTTGTTCAATTTCACAAAATAGTGAGTTAAAATTTTAATTACTTAAACAGTTTAAGTATTGAAGAAACTTTATTTCTACTTTGAAGTAAAAATAAAAGGGATGGGTATAAATTTGGTATGTTTATTTTTTAATGAAATGATAAATAATCCACCCATTTATTGACTATCTAAAGTCCACAACATAAAAAATTCACCTGTACCCCCTTCTACTATCTTTTTTTTTTTTTTTAAAGATTTTATTTATTTATTTGTCAGAGAGAGAGAGAGCACAAGCAGGCAAAGTGGCAGGCAGAGGCAAAGAGAGAAGCGGACTCCCCACTGAGCAAGGAACCCGATGCGGGACTCGATCCCAGGACCCCGGAATCATGACCTGAGCCGAAGGCAGTAGCTTAACCAACTGAGCCACCCAGGCGTCCCCCACTTCTACTATCTTATCAGTGCTCTGCTGAGCCAGTTCTTCCCCAGTTCTTACAACAGCCCATGGAAGAAGACAGCATTGTTATCTCCATTTTACACAAGGAAACTGAGACACAGAGTTCAGCAACGCTGACAGGGTCACGGAGCTAGGACATGCCCCAACTGGGATTTGTATGCAGGCGGTCCTATTTCAGAGCCCATGGTCTTAACCACAAACTTTCAGAAGACCTAACAATGTGAAGAGTATACATATGAGTATTTGAGGTGTAAATATTTATACATACACAGTCATTTTATTTCCATTTTTCAGATAAAGAAACGGAGACTCAGTCTCAGTATGGTTTTGATTTGAATTTCCCTGATGGCTAATGATGATGAACACTTTTTCATGTGTCTGTTAACCATTTGTATGTCTTCTTTGGAGAAGTGTCTGCTCATGTCTTCTGCCCATTTTTTGACTTGATTATCTGTTTTCTGGGTGTTGAGTTTGAGAAGTTCTTTATAGATCTTGGATATCAGACAAAACACCATAGTTGTACTTACATTTAAGCCAGCTTTCCTCCAGTAATAGCTACTAGTTTGGTTGACCATGCACTTTGTTTTTTCTTTAAACTTTTCTTCTCTGTCAGTAGACCACCAAGGATCCAGGTTTCCATTTTTATCATACTTTATACCTAGCAAAAAGCAAAGTTAAACGATATTTGTACCACCTGTGTTCTCTTCTAGGATTTTTATAGTTTTAGGTCTCACATTTAGGGCTTTTATCCATTTTCAATTTCTTTCTGTGTGTGGCATAAGAAAGTAGTCCAGTTTCATTCTTTTGCATGTTGCTGTTTCCCAGGTTTCTCAGCAGCATTTATTGAAAAGAGTTATTTCCCACTGGATATTCTTTCCTGCTTTGTCAAAGATTAATTGACCAGCTATTTGTGGGATCATTTCTGGATTTTCTATTCTGTTCCATTGACCTATGTATCTATTTTAGTGCCAAACCCATACCATCTTGATGACTAAAGCTTTGTAATGAAAAAAGAAACTGAAACTGAAAAATACTTAAATGACCTTCTTGGTGTCACAGTAAAAGATGGTTTGGCATGGAAACTATGTCTGTTTGAGTCAAAGACCTATGTAGATGGTCATCAAAGTGTTGTTGTTTAATGAAAATGTGTAATATTGGAAATAACAGTAGGGGTGTTCATTAAGCAACTCGTGGTACGATGCCAAGTCATAAAACCATTTTTTTATGTTGAAGAATATTGTCAGGGAAAAAAGCAGCACATAAAAGGATATTTGTTTTAAACAGATAAACATTTATATGAAGACCTACTTGCTTGCTCTTGGTTTATCTCTACACATTGAAATAAACATACTGTTTTTATTGATGAAAATACTTAGACTTAAGGTGTTCTTCAAGAAAATGTAAGGAAAAATTCTTATTTTATGGTAATTCCTACTGTAAAATAGGCCTTGTTACACAATTACTTAAGTCCACAGATTCCTATTTTTTTCTACCTTACTTTCATTTTATCTATTCCAAATATTTACAAAACTAGATTTCCTTTCATACATGATTTATGTTGTTTAATTTTCCTGGAGGCTGTTAGGAGGGGTCTGGTAACAATTAGTTTTTAAAAAAGAAAGACAAAAAGGAAATCCTTTTCTAGGAAAAATCATAATCTCCATGTTTCTCAACTTTGAAATTTTTAATCTGTCTTCATATGTTAAAATAATTAACATATTCACAGTGGGTTTATTTGCCTAAATGGTTATTGTAAGAAGGAAATTTGGCAGAGTGATGGTGAGTAAAGAGAAATTATGTGGAGACAGAACAAAAGAAGCAACAGCTTTCTGTCCTCAATTGTCTTTGATGCAGAAGCTAGAGGCTTACACCAGCTGTAAGACTGCAACAGTAGAGCTGAGGTAAATAAAGCAGCGTGGGCAGCTTCAGGCGATGTGAAGTGACTGATCTTACACCAAAACCAAACAAGCTGCAGAACAACTTCTCAGTTGTGTTTTGCTACCTGTGGTGGGTTACTAGTGTAAGTTCAACCCTGTCCCGTAGCTTTCATTCTTCTCAAGAGCTTCCATGAAGACACAGCAGGTCATAGAAGGTATTGAAGAGTATGGAGATAAGAAAAAGTATTTTTTCTAAATTCCACTATTTCCAGTATCACATTGAGAGAGACTTCATTTGTGACAGATGGTCATTTCTCCTGGTAATTCTACAGGGTGTATAAAAGCCTCACTACTTTAACTCTCCTTGCACCTAAGAGCTACCCCTAAACTCAGTTACTGTGGTTATTGAACTACTCATGGGGAATTGGTCTGTGTTGTAGAAATTACATGAATATTTATATTCTTTCCCAAACATGTTTGCTTTGAAGGAGGAGTTTCATTAGATGGCTCCTTTGTACCTAAAACTAATTCTATAACACTACACGCCCCCCGTAGAAACCATTGTTTCCAATGTGACTTTAATCATCAGTGTTTACCTTTTTAAAGAACTATTACTACTTAAAATTTACTTTAGAAACAGAAAGGTGGCATCATACATTTAGATACCCAGATGTTGCTTTTAAGTGTTGAATGAAATGTTGAAATTAAAACACATAACTTGGAAGAAACTCTTTTTGTCGGTGTTGTCAGAGATTAGTTACATTAACATTCTTTTTTTTTCATATTATAAATGATATATGTTAAGGAAAATTTTAAAAATACATGTAAGCAAAAAGAAAATTTAAAAATACTACCAATTCAAAAGTAATTGTTAAGACAAAGGGAAAAAGAAATCAATAATGATAAAGGACTTATTTCATCTGTTTTTAAGATGCACATCTTTTCAAATTTTAATATCTCTGAAATGAGGGTGTGTAGAGTTTGTCCTTTTTTAGTGGTGTTAACAGTGATGCTTCTTCTTTTTTTTTTTTGGTAATAATTTATTTGATGGTGGGGTGGGGGGAGAGAGAAGGAGAGTGCACGCACAAATGCTTCTTAAATCTTAAATTCAATGTTTCCTTTGTATTCAATGAAATACAGTAATTTGGGTTATAGATCCTTATGGGTAGAATAGCAAGTTTGAGGGACAGAAGCTGGGTGCCCCATAGGACAAGTTTTAAAAAGCTGAGGGGTTCCTGGGGGCTCAGTAGGTTAAGCGTCTGCCTTCGGCTCAGGCCAAGATCCTGGGGGCCTGGAATCAAGCCCCGCATCCAATTCCCTGCTCAGTGGGAAACCTGCTTTTCACTCTCCTTTTGCCACTCCCACTTGTGCTCTCTCCCTCTGTCAAATAAGTATTAATAAAATTAATAAAATATTAATAAAAAATAATAAAATGTGTCCTGTGCATATCTGTATATTATTTAAATGCAAAGTATCATGTATATGTATATATTTATTAGCTATTTTATAAAACCTATAGTTTGTTTTCTTCAAACTAGAAATTTAATAATTTCTTCCATTTATATATATATGCAGGAAATACTAAAGAATGAAAAACATAGAGAAGAAATTAAAATGAAAAGTCAAGATCTTTATGAAAAAGAAACACTCCTTAGCAAAGGGAGCAATGAAGAACTTTTATCTCCACCAGTTCAAACTCAGATCAAAGGGCATGCCTCTGCTCCCTACTTTGGAAAGGAAGAACCCACCGTGGCTCCCACCAGCACTGGTAAAACCTTTCAGCCAGGATCCTGGATGCCACAAAGGGGCAAGAACCCCAATCAATGAATATACTGTGGTAGTATTTATTTGTATGTAACTTTTTTAACAATAAAATAAGTAAAAATTACTTTATTTCCTGATTGTAAATAGTTCTCTAATCCATTAAGCTTAAGAATTCATTTTTAGTATGCATAAGAAATGTGAGATTATGAACTATAGAAACCTTTTTTTTAAAGTAATCTAGGGGCACCTGGGTGGCTTAGTTGGTTAAGTGTCTGCCTTGGGCTTGAGTCATGATCTCAGAGTCCCAGCATCTAGCCCCATGTCGGGCTCCCTGCTAGGCGCTAAATCTGCTTTCCCTCTCCTCCTGCCCCTCCCCCTGCTCTTTACTCCTCCTTCTTGCTCACTCTCAAATAAAAGATTTTTAAGTAATCTCTACACCCAATGTGGGGCTCAAATTTACAATCCCGAGATTAAGAGTCACATGCTTTACCAACTGAGTCAGCCAGACACTCCGAAACCTAACTTCTTTTAACTTTTTTTTTTCCTTTAAAGATTTTATTTATTTATTTGACAGACAGAGATCACAAGTAGGCAGAGAGGCAGGCAGAGAGGCAGGCAGAGATAGAGGGGGAAGCAGGCTCCCCCGCTAAGCAGAGAGCCCCATGCAGGGCTCCATCCCAGGACCCTGAGATCATGACCTGAGCCGAAGGCAGAGGCTCAACTGAGCCACCCAGGCACCCCTATGTTTAATTTCTTTATTTGCTTTAGTCATCATTCTGTTTATCAGTTCGCTTAAGTTTCCTCACTTAGGATTGCTCCTTTGTGAAGTATCCTGTAGCTGTAAATGCTCAGTACATTTTGGATCTTTATGATCATTTCGGAACCCCAGTGTATATCATGATAGAAGGTAAGGCTAATTTGCGAGCTCTCCTAAAGTACCCAGTTAAAAAAAGAGAAAAATGAGAAGACTGCCATTTCTGGAGAGGCAGTCTGTAAGATTCTAAAGGATTAATCAAAAACATGAACTTGGATAAAACATGTGGAGGCCAAGAAAAGGTAGCTGATAATGGAAAGTCATGAAGACCTGGAGTTTGAAAAGAGGAATCAGGACCAAGAGACACAAAAGTCTGAAAGGACAGTAAAGAGAGAAATGGTACAATAACTGGAGTTCCCTAAGTTTAAAAATTATTTTGAGAGGGGCTCCTGGATGGCTCAGTCAGTTAAGCGTCCAACTCCTGATTTTAGCTCAGGTCATGATCTCAGGGTTGTGAGAGCAGAGCCTGCTTGGGATTCTAGCTCTGTCTCTCTCTCCCTCCACACTATCCCCGCACCCCACCAAAAGAAAAGAACAACAACAAAAAAAAATCCTTTGAGAAAATGAAAAATAGAAGAGAGTACTCTGTGATTACATGGGCAGTGGGGATTCCAGTGGCTTGTATATTGAAGAAAAACATAGACGGGTAATGTTAAAACACCCATTATTATACAGAAGTATTTTTGAAGGATCATATGTTTTCCAAAGTACACAACTAAGTTTTTATTGCTAAAATAGACTTCTCAGAATGTATGGCATTATAATAGGTGCTCAATATATATTTACTGAAGAAGTGATTCAAATTTTAATGCTCTATAGGAAATCCCTGGTTACGTTTTAACAGTGACTTGCTAAAAACACCGGTTAACATTTTTACTTAATAGAAGTAAAAATTTTTCATTGTTTAAGAAATAGAGAAAAATACTTTATAAAATGTAATATTAAAACAAATAATCAAATGTAATTACCATAACACACTTATTGAATGACAGAAAAGCCCCTTGATAAAAATACTACCATTCCAGCAATCTCTTACTATGAGGTTAACCATTCTATCATTACAAAATACTACTACATTTTGCCATACAGGCAAAAAGAACTAGCCACCAGGCAGTATAAAAAGAGGTACAAATGACTGTAAATTAAGATGTTCCGGAGTCCTGGGTTACAAGAAGAATTGCAAATGTTCTAACATGCTAGACTATTTCTACTGCCAAGTTGCTATTAGCTTATTAAATGTATTCTATACATATCTTTTTATAAATGTTTGCCTTACAGTATGTAAATATTTTAACATATGACAGAATTTACATTTATTTTTATTTTTATGTTTTCATTGTAAAATACGTGTTTTTTTTTTTAACTATAAAGAACAAACTGATATTCCCAGATGGGAAGTGGGAGGGAGGATGAGTGAAATAGGTGAAGGGGATGAAGGAAAGCACTTGTGATGAGCACTGGGTGATGTATGGAAGTGCTCAATCACCGAAGTGTACACCTGAAACTAATGTTACACTGTATGTTAACTAACTGGAATTTAAATAAAAACCTAAAAAAGGTAAATACTAAATAGATGAGGCATTAAAAAAAAAAGTAAAATAAATTAAAATAACCTGTTTTATATAAGCAGCAAAAGAAAATCTTAACCAAAAGTCCTTGTGGGAAAATACCCGAAGATTATGATACTGGCCCACCATTATTAGTAGAGCATGCACTTAAAAAAAAAAAAAAAAAAAGACTATTTTAAAATAATCTCCATGTCCAAGGTGGGGCTCAAATTTACAACCCCAAGATCAAAAGTCACACATTCTACTGACTGAACCAGCCAGATACCACTCCTAGAGCATGCAGTTTTAAAGTCATTTGAAGAACTGGAAATGACATTTATAGTAATCCATCCATACTCCTTTCCTCAAGACTAGTATTTTTTGGATGACTGGTGGCGCTGTTAGATGGTATCAAAACAGTTTAATGTCCTACATAGAAATTTAACTATAACTCTGGCCTAATTCAAATTACCCTTCTAAGCAATCTTTTTTGTATTCGGCTTTTATGCCAGACACATGCAAAGCACAATTAAAGTATTAAATAAAGTATTAGTTTGTCCACCATATGTTGTATTTTCAGTAGTTATATTTTGGACATTTGTAAGCTTTTTTTTAATGAAAATGTCTTAAAATAAGTAAATGAAAATGTCTTTATTTCTTCAAGACAGACTTTAGACCTATGCAAAATTTTTTAAATTCCAAAAGTAAAAATGTTCATTTCAAAGTAATTAAAGTATCATATATACCTTGTGTACTTTCTCAGAAGTAAATTGTTCTTGATTTCCCATGCCTGTGCTACATGTGCATGTAGCAGACTTTTGACCATTCAAGTACAGAAAATGTTGGTTCAATCATACAAATCTAGCCTATTAGCTATAACTTGGATATGTGATGTTGAAAATCAGTAAAAATGGAGGAAAAATAATTTTCCCATTATCTGTTACTCTTTTCCACTTCTACTTTTACAAACCGATTTCTGGCTGTCACTTATTTCATTTCTTAATTTAACCAGCCTTGAATCAGCCTTATATTTTTTATCTCATTAACCACACTATTTAAAACGTAACCTGACCTCACCAAACAAAAAATAAAACAGAAAATAAATAAAATAAAATGTAACCTAAATTTAAACAGAACAGGCTTTCTTAAACTGTGTTTGTGTTCCTTGGGGAAAAAAACAGAAGTGAGAAGAGTCTATAATAGTCAAATTAAGTTAAAAGAGTCCAAGAAATCACATAGGAATAAACCCTAAGTCCTATTTTTTTTAAATTTTTTATTTTTTATAAACATATATTTTTATCCCCAGGGGTACAGGTCTGTGAATCACCAGGTTTACACACTTCACAGCACTCACCAAAGCACATACCCTCCCCAGTGTCCATAATCCCACCCCCTTCTCCCAAACCCCCTCCCCCCAGCAACCCTCAGTTTGTTTTGTGAGATTAAGAGTCACTTATGGTTTGTCTCCCTCCCAATCCCATCTTGTTTCATTTATTCTTCTCCTACCCACTTAAGCCCCCATGTTGCATCACCACTTCCTCATATCACAGAATGGGAGAAGATATTTGCAAACGACATATCAGATAAAGGACTAGTGTCCAGAATCTATAAAGAACTTAGCAAACTCAACACCCAAAGAACAAATAATCCAATCAAGAAATGGGCAGAGGACATGAACAGACATTTCTGCAAAGAAGACATCCAGATGGCCAACAGACACATGAAAAAGTGCTCCATATCACTCGGCATCAGGGAAATACAAATCAAAACCACAATGAGATATCACCTCACACCAGTCAGAATGGCTAAAATCAACAAGTCAGGAAATGACAGATGCTGGCGAGGATGCGGAGAAAGGGGAACTCTCCTACATTGTTGGTGGGAATGCAAGCTGGTGCAGCCACTCTGGAAAACAGCATGGAGGTTCCTCAAAATGTTGAAAATAGAACTGCCCTAAGTCCTATTTTATATATCCCAAACTTGTGGTCTTTGAACATGCAATCTGTTTTAATATGTTTGAGAAATATACACACATATACATGTATATAGTCCAGATATGAAGTAAACCCAAGTGATGCTATAACCAACTGCAGACATAAAAACAATCATGAATAGGAATCAGACTTCCTCTCATGTAATACCAGATGAGCTGTAAGTGCCCCCTGCCCCTTTACATTCTGTATAAGGAGAGAACGAATGGGTCAGGAGCTAATTATAATTTATCTCAACACTGGTTTCCAGCTCACAGCATGGTAAGCTTACTTCATTTGCTTACTCTAATTTTAAGAAATCAAAGCAAAAAATGGTGCACTAAAAAGTATATCTCATATACTTATATACTCATATATCTCACAGTGATACCATGCTGAAGTTTGTCACATGGATAGTATGAATCAAATTTTGACACACAAACTTTTTTCTTCTTTTTGAGTAAAATGTCTGTTACAAGCAGCATGTGTTTTATCCAAAACCAGCCACAAAAAGGTAACTGATTATATTAGTTCTCAAAACTTCAGAAACAGCACAAAAGGCAATTTTTAAAGGAAGTATTACAGCTAATAGTAAAACATTCTTTCATCAATAGTACTATTTGTTGCAGTGAGAAAAGACTGATTTTTCTGAAGGATCCCAGCCCTCATAATATTCTATTTTACATCCCCCCATTTCCCCCATACACATAAACATATAGACATCCATATTATAATACCTAATGATCTCACATATATTAAAAAAGGCTCCATAAATGTTGGAAAAGCTAAAGCTAAAGAAACAAATGGCATATGTCAAATAAAAAACTGGCACGTGTTAAGACTTTAAAGAAATTATAGAAAAAGATTTCAGTTAAATATCTTTAAATTGTAACAAGAAAACCAATGAAAACACAGCTCTAGTAGATAACTAAAAATTATGGTGAATATATCTTTTGCTTCGATATTTGACTCTAAAATGTGGCCATAAGCAAGACTTACATATATAAATTTCTTTAACGAACAGTTTAACTGCAGAAGCCCAAACACATTTTAGATATATCTTAACCTTGTTTTTCTTCAGCTGTGCTCTGTGGACCCAGGAGGGCAAGTAGATCTATAGAAGCATATTTTTAAGTTTTAATTTCAATGGTAATTTCAACTATTAAAAGTTCAGTGACCCCCCCCCCCAAAAAAAAAGTTCAGTGCCAATAAAAAGATCACTAGATATCCTACCTCGGTTAAGTAATGAAATGGAAGTTGCAATACGTTCATTCCACTGGCAACACCTAAGAACTGACAACCTAAAGTGAAAGTACTAAGCAGTGTTCAGACCAGTCCAGAAGCATTCTCAGGAGTCCTTAGGCTTTCATTGTTGAGAAATAGTGCTCTTAACTTTTGTAAGTAGGCTTTTAGTTAGAAATGAAACTCAAAACCCTGTGAAAAGTCTAACTTCTATAACATATTTAACTTTAATTACTTTATTATTAACCCCCCTTTAAAAAAAACCCAGGACCTCTTTATAAAAAAGTATCAAATTTATTTCAGTATCTAGTTTCACTTTTAAATTAAAGCTGGTGGACAATTTTTTATAATTTAAAATTAATTATCAGAGGTGAGGAAAATATTAATAAGCTATTATATACTGACAGCAAATAAAATTATTAGACACGCATTTATAAAAGCCATGTTTAATAGTAAAAAGTTCCAGTTATACTACTTAGCTGAAGGAAATATCCTTTAGCTCTTTATTTCTAATTTTAACACATTCTCATTTTGACACAATTTGCCTTTTTCACCCAATTACTAGTATGATGAACGAAATTTTTCCAAATGTTAAACTTTTACCACTTATGCAATAGAACTTAACTATTACTTTTTTAGAATTCCTTACGAGAAGTCTGAAATTTTAATTGCCACCATGAACGTGCTTGATCATAGAATATCATTATTAGATAAATTAAAATGAAGACTGGAATAAAAACACAAAAGTGGCATCTATATAATGAACAAATTATGTGGTAAGACATTTTAACTACTTTACATTTCTACATAGCACAATAAAGAATAAACTTGTTCCAAGGAAACACAAAGTTTGGCATTTTTACTGCAAGCTTTAAATCATAGTGTTATTCTACTCAACAAGACATCTCTAAGAAAATGGCAGGTTTACAAGTACAAAAACTGTTCTATCTGGTAGGTGGTATTCTACATAGCCAATACGAGAATTCTTTATAAAACGAGATTTTTAAAAAGGCAGAATGTCTGATAATTATCTCAAAGGCTAATGAGAAAAATGCAAAACATGGTCATTGGTTAGTATGTGGTTTTGAGAAAGCCAGAAATTATTCTATTCCAAGAAAGAAGCAATAATAAAAAAAGATGTAAATAATATACTATATATGCCTTTTTAAGCCAAAGCACACTTTCACCTCAGGACAGTTTTGATTTTTACATTCTCAATTCCCTTTGTCCTGAACAGGACCCTATTCTAAGCCATTATTTGAATAGAGTTCATAATGTATAGTCATTTTTCTCCACAGGCTGTTTTCATTTCAGAATATAAGCTGCAAAGTGGCAAATGACTAAGTCAATTATAAAGAATTTATAGCATAATAAATGCCAGTTTACAGTAACTGTCAACAGACTTCTACACCAAAATCTAAAAGTTGCTGCAGTAGAGGTCACAACTAACATGATTCTTACAGGTGCTCCAACTTTGTTTACAACAAATTACTGCTATAAAAACCAGAAAAGAAACCTTAGTGGGTCCTTTCAACACTGCATTAATTTTCCAAATTATGTTCTTCTGGTTCTATAGCCTGTTTGTTCATTCCTTCAATCCTTTTTTAGTCGTTTAGCTTTTGCAATATTTTCTTGACGTTTTTGTTTCTTCTTTTGCTCCTTTTCCCTGGCCTCAATCATCTTGGCCAATTTCCAGGACAGTACTGCACTTGCTAGAAACAATGGAGTAAGGGCCAGGATAACTGTTGTAAGGAAGCCATATGGGTCCTTTGCAGCCCATTCCACAACATACTCAGCCCAAGCCTTTATATCAAACATCTTTGTAGCCGTCTTTGGAAAAGAGAAGAGAGGGGCAACAAGAGAAAAGACTTCGTGATTAATCAAATTTTCAAAGAGTTACATCATACAACTATTTAACTCAGAATTGTTATTACTGATTAGCTTTTTGTTTTTAAAAACCATCAATTAGTACTATCTTAATATGGACTGTTACCTCCAGTTAAGAAGAAACAAACTAGGGTAACACTTAAAAGATTTTAAGGTATAGAAGTTAAAAGTAAAAACCATCTGGAATCTGTCACAGGGACTATGCATTCTTTGCAGTCAAGACAAATTTTATTTAGCACAGACTTTTGAAAGAATCTGGTCTTAAGCACTCATTCCAGGAAACAGCAGAATCCTGTTATTTTTTTGACACAGACTTAGTATTAAGTACTAATTAACCAAAGTATGATTCATCAAATTTGGTGTATGAAAAGGACAAGCCACAGAGTACATGAAATGCTTGGGGAAAGGAAGGTAATGGAGGGCTGTTTCTAAGAATGAAAAGGACGGGGAATGGGAAGCGTGGAAATATCCATATTCACATGCAAAGAGATACAAGCAAAAAATGACATGCTATTTTATGCCCTCTTTCGGCTCTGGAGACTCCTCCTTGAGGACATAATTTTTTTTTTTAAGATTTTATTTGTTTATTTGACAGAGATCACAAGTAGACAGAGAGGCAGGCAGAGAGAGAGAGAGAAGGAAGCAGGCTCCTGCTGAGCAGAAAGCCCGATGCGGGACTCAATCCCAGGACCCTGAAATCATGACCTGAGCTAAAGGCAGAGGCTTAACCCACTGAGCCACCCAGGCGCCCGAGGACATAATTTAATGACAAAATTACCATAACAGGTGCCATGCATTTTGTTCCACTGAGTTGGTATGGGAGGGCAATCTGATAAATAAGGACAGTATGGATCTGAGTGACATTTTCTATTTTGCCTCAGAGGCTTTTCAACCTTTCGTTTTGTGTCGACCTCTACTCAAAGGTGAAAATTAAGAATACTTGGGTAGGAATGGGTGTACATACAACCACAATTTCAGCTGGGATTTAAAGTCATCTACCTTATGCTTGAGTACTTCTTTCCAACTTTGTCCTGGGATTATTAATGGGCCAATTACAATTTCAGATGACCCTTGCTTGTTTGTCGTCTTCTTTTTTAGCTCTACCATACACTCGTGAGACAAGGTTTAAATTTTACATACTGGGTGGGTTGAAAAGAAAAGATAAAAGAAAAAAAGTTTAAGTCACAACTTTCAGGATAACTTTAAAACACTTTCAAAACTGTCTACTTGCAACCTATAAATGACATGTAAAACTGCCTGGCACATTATGGACATTTAATACCTATTTCTTCCTAATTTGAAGAAAGTCATTACTACAATTACAAAGGCACTCTAAGAAAATCCTATTGGAGTAATTACAAATATTTCACTAAGTTACTTCAAAAATAAAATTATGAAGCTCAAGGACATATAAAAAGACAATTCACTGATAAGTTACAGCAAATCCATTTCTAGATTTTTAACTTTTTATACTAAAAAAGTCGTTAACTTGTAAGGTTAGGTAATTAAAAATTCTACATCTCACTTAATTCTTTAAAGGATTTTTGGTCTCCCTATTACACAATTCGTGTTCTTTACAGAAAACCAGAACAATATATAGATCAGCCACAATCCCATTACCTCAAGGAAACTACCACTGGCTTTAATATCCTTCCACCGGTCTCTTTCTATTTTCAACTGAAAACACTGAAGTGCCGCTAGTATGTTGTTAGAGTCCAGCCTCCGCCCCCTGCCCTTGAATTCTTAGGCCCACACAGAGATCCCATCTGTTCCTTCAAGCCTCTCCAGCACGGTAATGAGTTAACTACGGCAATATGCAAAAAAGAGTAACGCGGGAGTGAAGGACCTGGTTTGCGGCTAAGTTTTAGCCGTTAACACAGAAAAGTTATCGTCCACAGGCCACAAAGCTCCCGTGCACTTCAATTTCGGACCCAAACGCACGTGTCTCCACACTCGGAGGAATCAGTTATCACTCTTCTTTCCGTAAAGGGTGGACCGCGCTTGATCTCCAAACCAGACCTGCCCGGCGCCTGAAGCTGCCCCGGAGAGTACTTCACCGCGATCCGCACGTCCCGGACATCCCTGCTTCGCGCTTGCTCATTCCTGCTTTACTATCCCATCCGGCCGCCTGCCCAGGGGCCACGTTGAAGCACCCCTCGGCCTCAGCGGGCAATAGCCCGAGGTGCGGGGCTCGGAAAGCGGGTGGTTTCCAGGAATCCGGACTTGGGCCCGCCCCAGCCCAGTCCGCCGGCGCCGTGGCCACTTCCTCCGGGAACGCGGGCAGAAGTGTCACCAGCAGCCCACCCTACACCACGGCCGGGCCCCTGGGTTCAGACCCCTACTCCCAACTCACCTCCAGGCCGGAAGCAGGAAGGCGGAAGCCGCGGCTTTCCCGTCCCGCCCACAGGCCGGCCTCAGCCCCGAGTGGGCCTGAGGAAGTCGAGGGGCCAGTTTCCGGCTGCGCCATTGCTGAGCGGGTCCCGGGACCTGGGCTTCGGGGACTCGCGGGGGCGGGGGGGGGCGGGGAGGACGGGGGAGGGCGGCGCCCGGCTACCCGGGGAGCGGCAGGTGAGGCCACGCCGGGCGTGTGGCGGCGCCCCGTCTGGCCTCTGGCGGGGAGCCCGAGACCGTCGCCTGCTGCCGGGACGAAGGGGCCAGCGAAGGAGGCGTGGGTGGACTCAGTTTCCAGGAGGCAGTCCGGCTTCCTGCCGGCCTTCTGCCCCAGATGTCAGCCGGGAGACAGCTCCTTGCCCTGCCCTGCTGGAACCAGACCGTTGATGGCGGGCCCGGGTGGGTGATGTATGTAGCCCCTGGAAACAGACTGAAGAGCGGCGGCAAGAAAGGAGTTGGTCTCCGCAAACCGCCTGAAGTCAAGGTGAGGGTCCCAGAGAGACTGTTGAAGGACCTGGCGAGTTCCTCCTCCCGGTTCACACTCCACCCTTTGCCCCTCTTCATCTTCTGGTTGGACAATAGTTAAAGCGTCACGTACTGCCCACAGTGAAGCAGCTGGACCATGGTGGCTCCACCGAACCTTATTACTAAGGAAAAAATGCAACCGTTCTGGGTGAAGAGGGGATTTTTGCTGTTTGTTTTTAGTTTGAGAACCTAACTCATTTCACACACACACACACACACACACACACACACACACACACGAAATGAACCGTACTTGCCCAAAGTACTCGATAAATAAACTGGGCATAGAATTCCCAGAGATACTTGTTCTTTCAGTACACAAAGGGCTGCAAAAGTCAACAAGCAGAAAGAATGAGCTTAATATTGTCTTCTAATCTGCAGGAACTGAGAGATTAACTCTGGTTTGGTTGGTGACCAAATTTTATGACTGCTTGCACCAAACTGCTCTGTTCGACTACCTCCGAGAATGTTGCAAGACCTCTTCACTTTTGTGTGCCAAATACAGCAGGTTTTTATTCTTGAGAGACTATAGAATGTTCTCTTTGAGGAGCAAGCTGTGACATGCATAACTAGTTTAGATATAACAACAGTAACTACTATTTACCAGGGAACAGGCTTTTGGCAAATAATCTAGTGATCAAAAATACTGTTCGTTGGGCATATGTTAATGTTTGTATGTTGTATTAGCAGCAGTTGTTTTCTTACTCATTCTTGTTTGAAAACTTGGATGATGGTTTCAGAGCTTGTGCTGCTTGGACCTAACCTGTACTTGTAGTAGCCAGAAAAAGCAGACTTGGTCACTGGATTGTGTATACCGAAAACTTCACTTGCTAGAGGGAACTATGTGAGCTCTAAAAAACTGGTTCAAATAGTAACTGCAGGAGGGGGTCAGGATGTATTTTAACATCCTTCTCTCCAGAGGCCAAGGTGTGTGTGTGTTTTGATTTAATTATGGATACACAACATACCCAATTACTGCCTTCCCCGTAGTTTACTCTGCTGCTTCCCTTGTTAAATGCACTGGAGACGTGAGCTGCAAAAAAGGGTGCATAAGAAAGAAGCTTCTGTAGCTCTTTGGCTATAGTCTCGACCCTGCCTTCACAGCCTAATACTACTGACCTAGTTTTCAGTTCCAGAACAGATTGCAAGTCCAGGAGTAATAGGGGTTGCCACAGCTGAGCCCCTTCATGCAACCTGCATTGCCTTCATGAAAGATGGTATCAAGATTGGTTCAGATACTGTGCACTATATTCTGTAGTGAGGAGTCTTGTGAATTGTGAAACTGCTGATGTGTATACACTGTAAGTCACTCTGAGCCTGTTTCCTCTTTATGTGTAACGTACACTAGGTCATCTCTGGTGTTCTTTCAGCTTTAAGGTTTTGTCAGTTGGACTGGGCTTGGCCATTTTTCTAACTTATGCTTCGTAAGTGGCAGCAGAACAAGGAATTTAGTGGAAACATATCCAATTTTCTTAAGGTCTTACTCTTTATTTGAAAAGATCCTCAATTGGATTTTATTCTTTCACAAATGCCTTTAAGAATGCCAACTTAGAATAACAAGAAAATAAGCTCTGCTTGTGTTTATTTTTAAGAAATCTTACCCATGTAACTTGAGCCAAATTAACAAAGCTTTTAACTATTAAGGATTTGTCTTTGCATAATTCCTGTGTAGTGTGTTGTGCCTCCCACCCCATCACACTAGTTATCTTGAAAAAAAGAACATTACAAAATTTTAACCGTTTTTTTTTTTCCTCTTGAGAAGGTAAACCCTACTCTGTCATTTGTTTAAAAAGTCTTTTTTTTTTTTTTTTTTTGGTGGCAATGCTGGGGACCGAGTAAAAAGTATTTTTCTTTTGGTGGTACAAAGTTGCATTTCCCCTTGACTTGTGTCAAAATTGTGAGTGAAAAAAAAAATCATGAATGAGTAAAACCTGAATAAGATTCTATTATAAAAACCTAAACTTGACTAAAGGTCTTGAGAACTTTCCTACTTGCTCAACATTTGGTGCTTATTTCTCTGCAGTAACAGTTCACATATTTGACTTAATTTGATGAAATTGGTTTCTTCCCTAAATTTTATTATTAGTTTCTTCCTTTCATTGAAACATAATGAAAATATATATATATTTTTTAAGAGTTTATTTATTTGAAAGAGTGTGCATGCAGGTGCAGGCCAAGTGGGGGGAAGGGCAGAAGGAGAGGTATAAGCATCCTCCCTGCTGAGCAAGGAGCCAGATGTGAGGCTCTATCCCAGGACCCCAAGATCACAACCTGAGCCAAAATCAGACAGTTAACTGAATGAGCCACCCAAGCGTCCTGAAAATACCTTTCTTAAAGGGCACAGTTATTGATTTAAAAAGTAACAATCAGGTCTTTACATATTTGCAAGATCATATTGAAGAATAATAATTTCTTAAAAGCTCTTTATTGAGTATTCACTGTATACCAGATACTGGACTAGATGCTTCAGATCTATTATTACTAATCCTGAGACTAAACAACCCCAAATGATAATGTTCTCATACCCATTTTACAGATAAGGAATCAGAGACTGGAAAAGGAGTAGAGCAGGATTTTAAACCCATCTGGCCAAAATCCCTGCTCTTCCTTAATATCCAAAGACTTGTCAAAAATGTTGATTTCATAAAATGAAAGTATATTTTTTAATTTTGTTAATTAACTGATTATCACAATCAAAAATTTTCCATACTTTAGAATTTCTTATTGCCCAGGTGGTGGCAGCATGTCTCAAAGAGCTAGTGTGGTGCAAA
Organism: Mustela erminea; assembly: GCF_009829155.1. Lineage (NCBI taxonomy): Eukaryota > Metazoa > Chordata > Mammalia > Carnivora > Mustelidae > Mustela > Mustela erminea. Next base: position 74,434,804 of record NC_045616.1, on the reverse strand, counting down.
AGGTTCTCTCCAACTTTGCCAGTTGATTTGCTTCTTCATCACACATACGTGATCTCTGTCAACTAACTCCTCTGTTAGGCTTTTACTACTATTAGACTAAGCCATCATTAACTGTGTTTCCCATCCTCCCATCCACCTCAGCTTCTGAATGGGTCCTACTCTGCCAGTTTGCATTCAGTCTGTTTTACTTAGAAAGAACCACAAAACTACTATTCTTTAGAATATTCGTGTAGACCTATCCAGTAACACAAAGATTTTTTTTTCAAATATTATTATTTTTCACAGATTATTAAATGTAATTTGGAAGAAACATATACTGAAACAATGACCTAATGTTATAGAATATTTTTTTAAAATAGAAGGCATGCTTCTTAAACTTATGGAATACACCAATTAAGGAGGTAATGAAAAGCTTTTAGAAGAATTAGTCTCCAAATTAAGAATAAGAACATTCAGGAGGGAGCAGTGCAAGGTTAAACAATTCAGAAGGAATGCATATATAGCAGAATAACTAGTTAAACCTACTTCAGCCAAAAATTGCTTGGAACATAATTCTCATCTTTACAGGGCAGATGTTACCTCCTCACAAAAACCCCTCTCTACCCCTTAACACTTAAATTTTTTTTTCATAGCACTCCAATCTGACAACTTGTTTACCAGTTTGTCTGTTTTTCCTGTTAGAGGGTGAGCCATATATGATCAGTTACCTCAGTATCTAAGAATATTGTTTTGAATAAATGATTCCAAGATACAGCATTGCTCCCACAAATAAAACTTAGTTTTACTTTAATTTGTAGTTTGAACAAATCATGAAATAACCTAAATCTTGGGAAGTTGTGAAGTTTGTATTAAAGTACTAAACAGTTATAGTATGTTTTCAGGGTAATAGTGGATGCCCCCGTCTAAAGATGAGTAGGTAAGGTAAGTTTGGAGAAAGGTAAAGTAATTGTGATTATCTTGTTAATGAAAGAATACTAGTTGCCTAATAATTTCCAAGTGTGTAACAAGGAAAATAGACTATTAGTGCTAGTAGTATCTATATATAGGGATCTTTGAAAATAGGGCAAAAGTGTATATGCAGACTAGATGCTCCCTCTAGGTATTTTCCAGCTTCATTATTCCCAATGCAGATTGCAGGAGAAATACTTAGACTGAACAGCAGATACGACTTGTTGATTTTTCCTTGCTGCCCAGGGCTGCTTGTATACATTCAGAAACATTCAGTGTGTTTGGTTATATATTGCTGCTTTGGGTAATTTACAGAATTTTTTCATAAAGTGCTGATAATTAGGTATTTCTGTTTTTGTAACACTGAAACACTGTTTATAATTTTTTATCTTCAGAATGTACTGTACATGAACATGCAGCTAACTAATTCCTTGTGAATAGAGGACATCATTTTGGAAAGGTAGAATTTCCGGTAAATCCTGTGAAGCCTTAGGTTGCAGTCTGTGCTGTTGAAGTTGTGAGATACTAAACTTCCCTGCTGAATCTGGAAATTCAAATTAAAGGTCTGCCCCTAAATGATGAAATTTTATTAATCATGTCAAGTTACTTTTGTTGTCTGTTCGGGAGTCTCCTAGCCATTAAATAAGAATTGTTATCCCAAGTGGGAAAACTAATCCATGTCTAAGAATCCTTCAGTGTAGGAGTGCCTGGGTGGCTCAGTGGGTTAAGCCTCTGCCTTCAAGTTCAGGTCATGATCTCAAGGTCCTGGGATCGAGTCCTGCATTGGGCTCTCTGCTCAGCAGGGAGCCTGCTTCCCCTTCTCTCTCTACCTGCCTCTCTGTCTACTTGTGATCTTTGTCTGTCAAATAAATAATAAAATCTTTAAAAAAAAAAAAGAATCCTTCAGTGTAAAAATCGTATGTATTACAAAAGCACCCCCTAGCAATATCACTTTCACTGGGTAGAATTTGAATTTGATATCTTCACCTAAACAAGGTGAGTTACTTTGAGTAGTAACCATATAAAGTATTTTAACATATTTGTTCAATGATATTGTCTGGGACATTGTTCTCCATGTCATAGAGTACCCTTTATATAAAGTCCCATATAAGATACATTAGAATGTGATTCAAAAAAACTTTTGGAAACCACTTTGATAGAGTTTTGCCTCTTTGATTCGACTGTCAGGATGCTCAAGAACCAAATTTGAAGTTCGTATTTAACACCTATCCTGACCTGCATACTTGCATTTCTTTTTAAACACATTTTTCGTAGGACAGGTATTTTCTATCTGTAATTATTATATATGTTAATTTAGTAAGATAAGTCCTTGGTCAAATAAGGGACAATTTGGTTGCCTGTTTATCAGGTATTTGAAACTCAGACTTAACAGAGACCTTTGATACGTAACAAGTCGTTATTTGCTAGTAAACTTCTTTCACTGATTATAATTTTTATGTCTATATTAAAATCTTGTATTATAACGGTATCATTTAAAACTAGGGAACATAGGAAATCATTGTATGGAATTGCATCCCAAAGTCTAATGCTAAAAGCTTTTAGTTTGTGCCTTTAATAGCCCATGGAGTATAATGTGTATACTTGGAACCTAGTTTGAAAAATAAACAAAATTTACTTGTGTCAGACTATAAATATATATGGTTTATGTTCCCTAAACCATCACTTAGAGACATATCCTACTCCCAAATTCATAAATTGCTCTTGCTGAGTTTACAGTTTATGTTTTTAGGCTTTAAGTCAGGAAGTGAAACAGTCTGAAATCTAAAAACTCCATTCAGATTCACATATGTAGTCTTGAAGTAATAAATAGTAGTGATGCGTATGTTGAGTTTCTAGAGGCTTTGAATTTGGAGTTTTACTTAATTTTTAGATTTGACCTTGATCAACTAATTTTTCATTCTTTATAATAAGCAGATAATAGTAATACCTGCTGTTACACAGAAAGTTGAACCAGTGTTCTCTTGAGATTTTTTTCATCTCTAGGTTTTAATACTCTATTGCAGGGCTATACTGTACACTTGTATTAGTAGTGAATATAGGTGTGTGAGAATCTGATTTCGTCTCTAGTTCTAGGTTCATATTTGTTTTTATGATGTGGAGTGAAAGAATCATCTACTATTTCTGTGCTGGGTTCCCATGTCCATAAAATAGAATTAAGACTACCTGCTTTTTTCCAATACTAACTAGTTAATGAATAATTGTGTGGTCTCCTTTTTATAAAAGGTTATATTTTATAGAATTCATCTGTAAATTGATTTTTGGGAGCTTACACAGATACCCAGGGAATTATGTTATAAATAGTGGTTATGTTCTTCATTTAGCCTGTAAATGCCTATTTGACACACAGTATGAGTGGAAAGAGTGCTTTTGCATTAAAAAATGGTAGAATATAATTTTTAAAACTCTTAATAACGTAGTAAAAATCAGGTGAATTTTTGATAGCTTTGTGCCACAGTAAGATCTTATACCGAGTGATGGAAAATGAATTTATCTGAATCCATTTCCCCCCAGATCTTTACATCTAGATGGCATGAGTGATTTGTCAACGCTTTCTGACCATCTTATATATATGCAGGGTAATATATCTTACCGCATATGTAGTGCAGGAATCAGTGTTTGTTGCAACTATTTCCAAGTCTGCTAACCGTTTTATATTATAGGAAACTAAAGCTACATATGGGTCTGTAAATTATTCATATGTGTATGCAATGCATATGGAATATATTCATGTACATTAATCTGTAATATGCCCCCTCTCCCCACTTTATTGTCTGTTGAATGAAGTACAGACTCTTTAGAAGAGCCTAATGATTCTTACCAATCCAGTCCTGCTGCCAAATAAATCTTCCAACGTGATAGAGAACCATTTATTTCAGTCCTCTGCAGCTCTAAGAGATGCCATCTTAGTGTAGTGTTTGCAGTATACACTCTGGAACTAAACTACTGAATTTGAATTCCAGCTCTCCCTCTTGCTAGGATGATGAGACTACTGTGAGAATGTGCCTCACAGACCCCCACTACAAGAAGCTTAATTAATTGACCAAGGACCCCAGCTGCTGTGCTCTGAAATCCATCACTATGTTTGTGCCAAGACTTTGTTTCTTTTGCAGCTCACTAAGCATGGCAGAGACTAGGGCCTGTTTTTGGCAGACACAAGACTTCCCTGATGGCCTGCTGGAGTTCAAGGACTCCTCCATTGCCTTGCCAAGCCTTCCTTAGGCTACATGGCCATCTAGAACACTTCTACCCAACCTACCCTTCCCTCTCTTTCATTTAGGGTCAGACTTGCATCATTGTATGACAGTTCACCCAGTCTCTCCGGCTCCCTCCCTGTTTCCTCTCACAGATACTTCCCCTAATTCAAAAAAAAAAAAAAAAAAAAAAAAAAAGAAGAACTTATACATTTAATTCCATCTTGGCTCTGGGATGGTAAAATTGAGATTTAGAAATGGCTCATCCATTTCTTGCTCAAAGAGGCCACTGTGATTGGTAGGTGGGGCACTCATTGCCCCTGGCATAAGCCTGCAGATTAATTATTAAAGATTTCACTAGCGTTGGCCCAGGACAATGTCCCAGTGAAGGGGAACTGTGGTAGATATACAGGCATTTGAAAAATATGGGAGGAATAACATCTACAAAGAGAATAGAGTTGACTATTACTGTTAAGTTGTATAAGTACTGTAGAATGAGAACAGAAATAGCTGTTAACAACTTAGAGCTGGAGGTCTCCTATGGTAGCCTTTATCACCTAGAAGGTCAGAGTCGGTTGAAGTACATGCTGAAGAGCTAGCCAATGTTGATGTCACAGAACTCCAGAGACTTCTGAGCTTTGAATGTTTAGCTAATGTTTAGCTCTGTTAATGTGAAGGTGGGGAAATCTAGGGTCCTAAATATGGGATGGATTCTTCTTTTTTTTAAGATTTGTTTCATTATTTGAGAGAGAAAGAGATGGAACACGAGCAGGGAGAGGGACAGAAGGAGGGGAAGAGGGAGAAAAGCAGGCATTCCCACGGAGCCCAACACCAGGGCTCCATCCTACAACCCTGAGATCATGAACTGAGCTGAAATCAAGAGTCAGACACTCAACTGATGAGTCACCAGGGCACATCAAGGGATAGGGTCATCTTGATGGACTCTCCTGCCCCTCCCTCTGGGCTAGCAAAAGTAGCTGTTCTTTAGTAAAAACTAGCATGTTTGTTCTCCTGGAGATACTGCAGATGCCTTTTGCCCACAAGGCAGTGGCCCTTCGTCTCTACCCCCTTTCTCTTTTAATAGTTGCCAAGCGAATAACAACCAATAACCAAGACAATAACTGGGTTAAATCTCAGCAAAGTGAAAAATGTTTGAGTTGCACTGGCAGACTGGAGCAAGGAATAAAGAGGCTGAGCAAATGGGCATGCTGGAATGGATAACTTGCATAAAGCCAAATGATCAATTGGAGGATTGTATTCCGTGAGATGGACTAGAATCTCATCATTCACCCAAGGCCATCAGAGAGTACTGGTGAGAGAGACTTAAGCATCACTTGGAAGTTTGGTGGTAGCTGTCCTCTGCAAGCCTGGGAGGTAAGAGAAGCAGCCACAGAGTTGGCTTATTAACATCCATGGCAATAATAAGAGCCCTGAAGTAAGGGAAGCCAGGTGGTGTTGCTTAACAGCCAGAAGCTAGAAGGCCACAATTATAACTGGCAGGGTCATTCTTGCATCCAAAAGAGCTTGACCCACAAGGAGTTCTAGAATCCGCTAGTAGTGCATAGTCTCCCTGTGGGCAAAATAGATGGGCAGTCCATGAGGGTGCTGATTAACATCTATGACCCTGAAAAAGCAAAGCACAGTTTCCAGGTCTAGAACTAAGTATGTGGATGAGTCCCAAGGAAGAAGAAACCTACCACAACACAGAAAGTACATAAATACATGACATTTCTTCATAAAGGCTTAGACCATCTTAGACCATCTCTCTAATTGACTGCACTAGGGAAAGGGTAATAATATTTTGAGGACTATCAGTCATAGGATTTGAGTTAATTTTGGTATCTGGAAATTTTAAGCAACATTATAGCCTACCTGTTAAAATGAGCATCTACCAGACCAGGTGTTCTGGCTCAAGACCAGGTGTTAGTCTCACAGTGGCCTCAAGTGCATAATTAGAATTTATTTATGTGGCAGTTGGAGTAACTGCCACATTGGGTCCCTGGTCTGTGGAGTAGGGGTTATATTGGGGGTTGCCAAATGGAACCCTCTGAAACTGCTCACCCCAAGACAGTAAGTCAGGCATAATATTGTATTTTAGGGGAGCAATGAAGATTAGTGCCACAATTAAAGACCTAAAAGATACAGGAGTGCTGGTCCCAGTTCTCTTTCTTTAATATACCAGTCCAGCTCCTAAATAAACTGTTATTATGTTACTATGTTACTATGGACTACTGCTGAGTTAACCAAGTAGTAAGTCTTAGAACAGCTGCTATTCTGTGCTGCCCTCATTGCTAGAAGAGATTAGGAAGGCCTCATACCTGGTGTGTCACTAATTTGGCATTGTGTTTTTTTTCCATTCCAATTAGAAAAAAGAATCAGAAACAAACACTTCACCTTCACAAAGAACAGTCAACACTATTCATTTATTTTTTTTTTAAGATTTTATTTATTTATTTGACAGAGATCACAAGTAGGCAGAGAGGCAGACAGAGAGGAGGAAGCAGGCTCCCCGCTGAGCAGAGAGCCCGATGTGGGGCTCGATCCCAGGACCCTGAGATCACGACCTGAGCCGAAGGCAGAGGCTTTAACCCCCTGAGCCACCCAGGCGCCCCAACGCTATTCATTTAGATGGAGTTTTTCCTCAGAGCTACGTTAACTTTCCCATCTTCAGCCATAATATAAAGATTATGGACCGCCTGATTCCCCCCTCATGACACTACACTGGTCCATTTTGTTGACAGCATCATGTGGTTGGACAGATGAGCAGGAGGTGGCTACTATGCTGAAGACCTTGGTGAGATACATGTACCCCCAAGGATAGGAGATAAACACTATGAAACTGAGAGACCAGTCACTTGAGTAAAGTTTGGAGATCTAATTGTCAGGGGAATGCAGGATATAACCATAGTGAAAGATTGTGCAGCCCCTACCACAAAGAAGTAGAACATTTTGTTGGCCTCTTTTCCTTCTGGAGACGAGACACTCCACAACAAGCAATAATGCTGGCTCCTACACCAAGAAACATAGAAGGCTGCCAACTTTGAGTGGGGCCCAGGGCCTGGGCCAGGTGGAAGCTTTGGTGCAAGCAGCCCTGACTGACACCTGGACCTTGTGATCCAGCAAACTTTAGTTTTATCAGTGGTGGGAAAAAAATGCAGTGTGGAATGTATAGCAAGTTCAGTGGGAAAATCATAATCCAGGCCCCTGGGATTCTGGAGTAAGGTCATGCCATCTGCAGCAGGTGATTGTATGGCTATTGAGAAATAGCTCCTGGCGTGTCACTGAGCCCTGTAGAGACAATACCTGGCCATGGGACAGTTAAACCTGCCCTTCCTCCAAGTCCCTACTGGAGTGAGTAACTGATTTTCTAAAACCATCATTCCATCTAATTTATTAGTTGTTGCCATTATAATAAAGTAAGTGTTTTAACCTGTTCATTTATTTTTAACAGATGGCCTCATGGATTCTTGGTTAACAGATTAAATCCATTACTATCATTTTATTTATTTAGGTGTTGTTAATTGTGCCACATTTGACCATTAAAGCCCCAGAAATACTCCCTGTATATGTCAGAAGTCTTAGATGTGTCATATACTCAACATAATTTGAGCCCTTTCTTTTTGGTACAATCAGATATTCAAGGTGCATCTTACACTTTCCCTCCCTAGCCCTGAAGTCAGTCATTTCTTCAAGGAGCCCTGCTTACTTTTCATGGACAATGGAAAACAGGAACCAAGATTGGAGTGCTAGGTTTGCTCACACTACTAGTGTGTCATTGGCTGCAGTCCCTCTCAGCAGTCGACACACCTACAAATGGCTATATTCATACCTGTTAAAAACTATGATTTTAGGGCGCCTGGGTGGCTCAGTGGGTTAAGCCGCTGCCTTCGGCTCGGGTCATGATCTCAGGGTCCTGGGATCGAGTCCCACATCGGGCTCTCTGCTCAGCAGGGAGCCTGCTTCCTCCTCTCTCTCTCTGCCTACTTGTAATCTCTCTCTGTCAAATAAATAAATAAAATCTTAAAAAAAAAAAAAAAAACTATGATTTTAGGGTGCCCAGATGGCTCAGTGGGTTAAAACCTCTGCCTTCGGCTCAGGTCATGCTCCCAGGGTCCTGGGATCGAGCCCCGCATCAGCCTCTCTGCTCAGTGGAGAGCCTGCTTCTCCCTCTCTCTGCCTGCCTCTCTGCCCACTTGTGATCTCTGTCAAATAAATAAGTAAAATATTTTTTTAAAAACTGAGTTTATTTTGATACCTTCAGTAGCAGTCTATTACTACTTTCTGTTCTTTCCCTCTTCCTTATTTGTAATTTCCTCAGTAGAAAGACTCCTGGCTGCCACTGTCTTTTTTTGTTTTCGTTATGTTGTTACCCAGAATATAGTACATCATTAGTTTTTGATGTGGTGTTCAACGATTCATTAATTGCATATATCACCCAGTGCTCATCACAACACGCACCCTCCTTAATACCCATCACCCAGCTACCCCATCCCCTCACCCCCCTCCCTTCTGTAACCCTCAATTGTGCCACTGTCTTTAATATATATACTCATTTGCTCAAAGCTGAAATACAGAGGCGCCTGGGTGGCTCAGTGGATTAAGCTGCTGCCTTCAGCTCAGGTCATGATCCCAGGGTCCTGGGATCGAGCCCCGCATCGGGCTCTCTGCTCTGTGGGGAGCCTGCTTCCTCCTCTCTCTCTGCCTGCCTCTCGCTGACTTCTGATCTCTGTCTGTCAAATAAATAAATAAAATAAATCTTTAAAAAAAAAAAGCTGAAATACATGGAAGGCGTTTTTAGCATTGCTAATTCATAGTATTTTGCAGGAAAAAAATACAGGATTTTAGGTGACCCATCTGTTTCCAGTCTCTTGGTTTGGCTGCTGAAAAGTCAACCCTTAAGCAAGATTAATAAATTCAAACTAAAGCCCCAAATAGTGTGTGTAGGCCAGGAGACCTGGATGGCCCACAGGGTTTTAAAGGGCCATAGAGCTTCAACAGTCCAGGGTAGTAGCTTCAAACTTCATTTCTGCTGTAACTCAACAGGTGACACAGAAATGTTTATGTTGGTTGGGCAGTAGTAGCTAATCATGGCCTTATGCACCAGGTCTTAGCAGGTATAATCATGGCACTAAGAATTGGCACCTCAGCTGAAGGAAAGGAAAGATTTCCCTCTTGATGGTACAATTTATCTCTTTTTAAAAGGCAAACTGCAGTGGATTGTTCTTAAGCTTTTCTGCCCACTCATAAAGCACAATTTGTCAGTGACATCATTTATAACCTTGTGTTAGCAATTACATCCTTTTAAAAAACTCCCATCCATAAATAAATAAATAAATAAATAAATAAATAAATAAATAAATAAATATTTAAAGACTCACATCCGGTTTTATGACCTACTAATATTTTAACAAATATTTTTAGGAAATGATTGAAGGAAAAAGGTGTTATTAAATGCAGCACTCCTAATCTGAGGCTAGCACTTTCTACGTCAAAACTAATTGATTTGGGGGAGGTGATATTTTGTAGTTGAAATATAAACTAAGAGGTTAGGATTTGAGATAAATGTGCTGTTACCATCAGACTTCAAGTATGCCAGCCATTTATTTGTGCCTTAACTTCAGTTTCTTTTTGCTTTTACTATTTTGTGCAGTTTTGGTAAATATCATTAAACAACTTCAACTTTCCACCTTAGCATTGAATAATAAGCAGTTCAAAGATGAATGGATCCTTTTGTATTGATAGTATCCTTGAGGAAGGCTTAAATTTTGGTTATTAAGATTAGTGTTTAATGTTACGCAGTACACTGGCTTTCTCCTCTAAAATGACAGGTTAAGTTGGTTAGTCTCTTCAGCTTAACATAGTCCGTACGTTAATTTGCCTATTTTGTTTGGTATTTTGCCTTTAGATTTACTGTTGACTGCCCTTCACTAAAAAGAAATTATATGTTAAATCTTTAAAGTGCCCTGTTTTTTGTGAACTTGAATAACTGGGGAAATGTTTGGAAAAAGAAAGGGGCACTTTTAATCTTTGGAAAGCACATTGACCTAATTCATAAGGCTATGTGAAAGTTGGAGTTATGCAAGCTGACTTGCTTTGACATTATTTTGTCTAAATGGCCTTAAATTGATGCGTCCTTAGATAATGAAAGAAAAAATATAAATTCATTAAAAAGTACACCTATCAGCTTACTTTTGGTTCATCTCTGTCAAAGCAAGTTCAGTTGGTTTTACAAAGAAATCAGTGATATGTATACCCCTAATGTTAAGATACTCTGGTTGAGATTCCTTTAAAGTAGGTTAATTTTTAAGTCAAGTATCATTAAACATCTGTAGTAGGCAGCTTTTAAGATGGCTCCCAATGATACCCACTTGCTGGTATCTATACCCTTGTTGTATTCCCTCTCATTTAGTTCAGCGAGATCTAATAACATACTTCTGATTAATAGAACCTGGTAAAAGTGATAGGATGTCATTTCCAAGGTTAGATTACAGAAAGATTCTGGCTTCCATCTGGCTCACCCTATCTTGCCCTCTCACGCGCTCACTTTAATGGAAGCCAGTCTGTCATGTTGTGAGCTACCCTCCGGAGAGGCCGGGGAATGGGAGAGGGCTTCTAGCCTACAGTCAATGAGGAACTGAATCCTACCATAACTGTGTGCACGCGCTTGGCTGCAAGCTATTTCTCCCTCCGTCAAGGCTTGACAGTCCAGCTGACAACATGAAGACAGCCTTTTGAGAACCCCTGTGCCCCACTGTGCCAGATTCCTGACCACAAGAAGCAGTGCAATAAGTGTTGGTTGTTTCAGTTGCTAAATGTTGGGATCATTTGTTACTCAGCCAGAGGTCATTAATAAAGTGTCCTTGAAAAAATAAATCACAAAAGACCCTCAAGCTCTGTGTTTTCTTGGTACAGCTTTAACTAGCATTTCCAGATACATGATTTAGCATAGTGGTTTTTAACCACTAACATTAAAATCACCTAGGGAGATTTTTAAAACTATAAGTGCCTGGGCTTCACCCCCCAAAATTCAATTTGATTGGTCTGGGATGAACCCAGGCCTCAGTATTTTTAAAAGTTCCCTAGGTAATTCCAGAGGAAGAATCACTGATTCAGCATAAATCAATTTAGTAAGCCCCCTCTGGGTGCCAGGTGTAGGAGCAGCAATAGTGAATGGGAAGTAGAGCTTGCTTTTCATTCATAGGTCAGAAGAGAAGATAAACAGGTAAACAATAACAACAATGTAGCAGATGCTCCAATAAAGTTATTTACAAGGTGATATAAACACAAAAGAGGAAGCACCCAACACAGCCTGATAGAAAAGTTTTGAGGGAGAAAATGTTATTCTGAAGCTAAATGTAAAAGCCAGTCAGCTAGAGTAAGAACATGGAGGGATAAAGGTTGCAGGCAAAGGAGTACAAGAGTAAAGGGACAAAGTTTTTCAAGAATAAGCAGGGTGGTGGTATGTTCATATTTGAGTAATAGGGCCAGAATTATCCAGAAGGGTAGTGGGAGTGTTGACAGAACACGAAATTAGGGTTATGGAAACCAGTTAGGATGATGACATGACCTGTAGTGGTGGCGAAGGGATGAAGAGGAGAGGGGAGGATTGATTTGCTAACTAGGATACGTAATGTGTAAGACTGGGAAGCATGCACTGAAATGCAAAGGGAGGAGCCCGTGATGACTCCTGGGTTCTGGGTTGGCAGTTGTGTGGGTGGTAGCCTAACTTTGGCAACAGATATGGGGGAAGCAAAAGCAGAAGACAGAAGGAAATGAACAGTTCGGTGTTGGACCTAAGTTTAAAGCTTCAAAAGAAACAACTGGTTGCAGTTGGCACTAGAAATGAAAACCAAATTACCAACACTGAAAAGAAATAGAAATTCAAAAAAAGAAAAAGAAAAAAAAAATTGCCATGTCCCTTGCCAAAAGAGCACATCTTGGGGATTTTACATATTTGGAAATAATCAAGAGCATAGATTCTGTCCTGTCTCCATGTGTTTTGGTACAATCAGCCCTCACTAAGACAGGAATGATCTTCAGAATAGCTATATGGACTTACAGAAAGTTTCCTATTTCACTAAACCAAAGAAATCTTTAAAATTGTTCTGTGTAAACTACTTTTCACCGTTTGTGTCCACGACCTACAGTTCGCTCACAGCACACTCCTCTCCTTAGGTTCCTTTGCCCCTCTTCCCACTGAGGTTAGGAATGTCTTGGTTTGCCCAGTGACAGTTTTGAGCTGACGACAGATTGTATTATGTCCTGAAGTGGAAAGGGTTTGGATGGTGACATCCCCATATCCTTACAATGATCTGATCATTTTTTCCAGTTTACTAAGAAATGATTGACATATATCACAGTGTAAGTTCAAGGCTTAGAGCAGGATGGCTAGATTTACATATTTTGTGAAATGATTACCACAAAAGGTTCAGGTAACATCCATCTTCAATAGACATAATAAAAAGAAAAGAAAGAAAGAAGTTAAAAATTCTCTCCCGATGAGAACTCACAGGATTTGCTCTCAACAACTTTTTATTTTTCATACTGCAGTACTAGCTACAGTAATCATGTTGTACATAACATCCCTTGTACTCACTTATAACTGGAAGTTTGTACCTTTTGACCCCCTCCCTCCCCTTACCCTCCCCCACCCACTGCATCTAGTAAACACAAGTCTGATCTCTTTTTCCATTTCTTTTTCTTTTTAGATTGCACCTACAAGTTGAGATCATACAGTATTTGTCTTTCTCTGACTGACTTATTTCACTTAGTGTATGGCTCGGATCTGCCTTCAGTTCAGGTCGTGATCTCTGGGTGCTAGGATCAAGTCCCATGTTGGACTCCTAGCTCACTGGGGAGTCTACTTCTCCCTCTCCCTCTGTCTCTTCCCCCTGCTTATCTCTTTCTCTCTGTCTCAAATGAATAAATAAAATCATTTAAAAGGAAAGAAATGCCTGTTCAGGTCCTTCACCCATGTTTTAATTAGGTTATTGGATTTTCTTGCTATTGAGTTGTTTGAGGTTTTTTATATTTTGGGTATTAACCCATCATCAAATAGATGGTTTGCAAATATTTTTTCCAATTCCATAGGTTGTCTCTTCACTTTATTAATAGTTTCTTTGCCCTTTCAGAAGCTTTTTGATTTGAGGTAGTCCCACTTGTTTATTTTTTATTTTGTTGCTTGTGCTTTAGGTGTCATATTCAAAAATTAATTATCAAATCAATGTCAAGATGCTTTACTCCTGTGTTTACTTCTAGGAGTTTCAACTAATTCCTAGCCACCCCTGCTCTGGGTCTCACATTTATGTCTTTGATTCATTTTAAGTTAATTTTTGTGAGTGGTGTATGGTAGTGGTCCAGTTTCATTCTTTTACATCTGAACATCCAGTTTTCCCAGCACCATTTCTTGAAAAGACTGTCTTTTTCTCTATTGAGTATTCTTGGCTCCTTATCAAATATTAGTTGACCATATTGGTCATTTATTTTAGTTGCAACAGAGCAGTACCTCAATCTCCCTAAAGCATGAAGTTACATGCTATTATTTTGAATCCCTGACATTGTGATATGTGCTTTCCTGTTTCAGTCTACTCATGTGTTTCATGTGTTGTGGCACTTTTTTTTTTTTTAAGAGTAAAGATATTTAGTTGTGCCCATTATTTGCTAGTGATAAACTGACACTTTTGAACTTTTAAAACCGTTTTCTTTCTTCTCTCATTTAGACAGCTCAAATACCCCCACAGAGAAACCACAGGGAAATACAACTGAATCTTACTGTGAAAGGAAGGGCTGCACTTTGTTTCATCTCAAGCCTGCCTTGAGGCTGGTGCAAAAAAAAAAAAAAAAAAAAAAGCTTATGTCCGCAGAACATGTATCTCTTAGGTAAATCAAACCTGTAATTCAACTTGGCTGCCTCTAAGCCGTTCTGATTCCTGCCAACAAGAACATTAATGAACTTAGTATCTCCACAGGTTTATTCATGTGTAAGACCCAATTCCTTATTCCTCTTCCTTGTTCTAGCAGCTGCCTGTGCCCCATCTGATAAAGTGGAAAGCTGGACTAGATCATACAAATCCAGATGAACTTAAACCCCAGATTATTGTAGGGTGTTCTCTAATTCTTCTGTCTCGCTTTAGGATAGTGAACAAAGTTTCTAGGCTTTGGATTTAAAAAAAAAAAAAAAGCCATACCCTAGTAATTACTGTCATGAAGAAACATTTTATGAAAGTTAGCTTATTCATCCTCTTATTCTTCCTTTTATTCTCCTTTTGAGAGTATTCCAGAACAAGCTGTGCTTTGGTCATTCTCCCCAAATGGCATGAGACTGATAAAGGAAGGGCGCTAAAAAAGACATGAACCTAATTCATCAAAAATTTTTAAGATAGGAATATGAAAGAACATAGGCCATTTTATCTTTCCAAGTTTGTCTACATGTTAGAATCATCTAGAGATCTTTTAAATTTCCAAAGCTCATGCCACACCTAGATCAATTAAATCATACTTTTTAGTGATGGGATACAGGCATCAATAGTGTTATGACTCCCCCAGGTGACTCCAATGTGCAGACAAGCTTGGAAATCACTGATCTAGACAAGTCTATTACTTCATAATTGCAAGAAAAAACCGCTGTGGCTTCTTCTCCCTAGACTCCTCTCCTAGCTGTTGGTGGGGGATTCTATGCTGTCCAACCAAGTTCTCTGTCAGTTTTGACAACTTTGAACCTAAGCAAGGATGTTGAATGAGGAAGGTCAATCACTGAAAAGCAACATTCAGCTAATCAGAAACCACAGATATGAAATAGTTGATTGCAACTTTTTAAGTTATTTTTGATATGTTTTTTTTTAAGATTTTATTTATTTATTTGACAGAGAGAGATCACAAGTAGACAGAGAGGCAGGCAGAGAGAGAGGAAGGGAAGCAAGCTCCCTGCTGAGCAGAAAGCCCGATGCGGGACTCAATCCCAGGACCCTGAGATCATGACCTGAGCCGAAGGCAGCGTCTTAACCCACTGAGCCACCCAGGCACCCTGGATATGTTTTAATTTTTTCCTGATAACATGAGTATTGCATGTCAGATTTCTCTATTCCATTTCAGACAGAGCTTCTTATGCAGTTAGTTTAATGAAACTAGTCTACGTGGGTGACATTTTTGCATGCTTTGGGTAATTGTTTTAGAATTCCTTCTCTTAGTCAACTTTAAAAATGCCTAATGCAGAGTTGGTATCCGTTGATTGAGAATTGTCTATTTTTGCTTTAAGAGACCCAGTTTGGCCCAAAGATAACCATTTAAAATTTTATTTTCGGTGTATACACAGCACATTACTTATTTATATAAGCAATCACTGACTGTCCAAAAACTGAGGGAAGCTTAATTTAAATACAGCAACAACTGTTTATTCATCAGTGGTGAACTGACATCCTTTATCAAAACTCAGAATCCCACAATCGTACAAAAATCACCACACTGCCCTATAAAATTTTAAAGTGATATTATAACCCAATAAAATTATGATTGTGCTATATGTCTATATGTATCTTGAGAGAGATTAATTAAAGAAAATAAAATTGCAGTTGAAGCTGCTGGATGGTTGAAATTATCTGAATAAGTGTGATCTTGACTTTAATGAATTAACAAGTAAGCTTCTTGCCTTAAGTATTTAATTAATTTTAAACCATATTTGATTTAGAAAGCATTTATACTTAATTTCTGATCTAGTGTTCAATTAAAATTGTCTGTAATATTATTTGGAGTCTCTAAATCTTATTCTTGCTTTGGTTATCTTTCTGCTTGGTCACTGCTGCTGAGCAGTGGGAAGAGAAGGCATATGGCTGTGATCTTCTAATTCCTCATATGCTAGGGAGAATTCTTCAGAGAAAAAGTTTGCTTTGAAAATGCATGGTTTTTCCCCTCCACTTTTACTTCTATTTTTTTTAGACAGCAGGAAAGAGAGAGAGAGAGAGGTGGGGAAGGGACAGAGGGATCCAGTACGGAGCCCAGTTCAGGACTCGATCTCACAAGCCCCAATCTCACATGATCTCACATCCTGATATCATGACCTGAGCGGAAATCAGGAACTGGATACTTAACCGACTGAGCCACCCAGGCGCCCTCTCAGATTTTATTCTATAAGGAATCATTTGGGAGAGGTGGTAAAAATAAATGAGAACATGTTTGTCATTAAAAGCAAAAGAGTGAACTGTTGCAGTTACTTTCTAAAATCACTTTTTTTTCTATAGGAAGATTTTGGATAAATCATTATCAAGGAAGCTAAGGACACCTGGGTTGTATTGAAAGCACACCAGCCATGAAATCAGAAGGCCAGAATTTGAATTCCGGTTACTCACAAATGTAAGGTTATATTTTTATCCCTCCTCTGTTAAGATGCTTTCTTGATGTTTGATGTTTACATTTTGTCCTAGAGCGTGTTTTCTTCTGCTCCATAGGAAGAGGTATATTCTGTACTGTCAGTTTTTATTTCATTTTAACTGAGGACAACCATGGTATTATATAAGCCAAAGGGTAATGAATCCCAACATAATGATATTTGGTTTTGAAATAAGTCTTAGAATTTATATTTGAAAGTGAGTGATGTTTTGGGGAACTGACTCTAATTTGGTGTCACTCCAAATAGAACAGTGGTGTTGGGGAACAGGAACAGGAGTTATGGTTTATAACTCTGTTGTATCATGGTCTTATAGTATTTAGTTATATTTGGGAAATACACTTTGACCCATACTATTTTTGAGCCATATAATGGTAGAATAATGCAACTTCATTGTAAGATTGCTTTATAGCTCTTTTTCCTTTCCTCCTTGCAGGATTTATTCCTCATATGAGAGGAAGTATTAACTCAGAAGGAAGTAAGTAATGAACCAGCCTGAAAAGAGTTTCCCATTTTCCTTCAGTGTTTGTCTTTGCCAGGAGATAGACAAATAATTCTTTTGCCTTTAAGGCATTGATTCTGAGTATTAGATTAAATAGACAGACTGTTGGCTACATGTGACTTAAGCAGTGTGTTGGTTATTTTACCAAGCTTTGGATCACAATTTGCTTGAAGATAAACCTTTGGTAGAGATCAAGAGTGACCCGGATAGCCCTCAGCATTGTTTATACCACAACATTACTTGGCGGGATTGACTTGGAAAAAATGACGTTTAACTTCTAAGAACCCAGATCAGATTCAGGTATTCTTAAATGTAAAACTGATTTTGACCTACCCAAGAGCTACAGAATGTATCCTGATCACAGGCAGGAGAATAAAGTTGTCCTATCGATTTTTCTGTGTGCCCTTTAAGAAATCCATTCTGGAGCACAGAGGTGGGCAGTTGGTCAGCCATTTTCTTTCTTGTGTGATATATCAGAGTTTGAAAATGTCAGTCTGTTAACCAAGACTTATATTGCAATCATTGCTGAAGGAAACTTTGGGGATATCATCGTATCACCACTATTTAGATTCACATTTTTTTTCCCAGGCTAGATGAAAAGGTAACATAATAATCTATTACCCAACTAATTTAGCAGAATGGAGGAAAAAATAGGTTGATTTGGGCCAAACACAGGTTAAATAACTTACAGGCAGACATGGCTGAATTAGTTCGGTGCAGTTTTTTTTGTTGTATTTCAAAGAAGCAGACTTTCTAAAGATTAGAATCAACATTACTGGTGGAAGCAGGAAACTTAGGAGCAGGCCATTAGGTGTGAATCAAAGGACAGCTGCTTCTGTGTCACAACTATAAGGACAGAATGATGCTCATTTTTCCTCAGGTGCTACTTTTGCATAGTTGCATCAGCAGGCTCTATCAATAGACAAAGGAGAGACTAAGAATATACATGCAATTCCACAATCAGGCAAAAGGCACATAAATTTTTTTTTTAAGATTTTATTTATTTATTTGACAGAGAAAGATCGCAAGTAGGCAGAGAGGCAGGCAGAGAGAGAGAGAGAGAGAGAGAGAGAGGAGCAGACTCCCCACTGAGCAAAGAGTCGATGCGGGGCTCCATCCCAGGACCTGAGGTCATGACCTGAGCCGAAGGCAGCGGCTTAACCCACTGAGCCACCCAGGCACCCCAAAAGGCACATAAATCTTTTACATTCTCAAGTAAATTAATGAAAGGGTATAGTATTCTTTGGTGTACCTCTAAACCCTATCTCTTTCATATTCTAAGTTCCTTCGCTCTTTTGTTATTTGCTCAGCAGAAGAGGACAGGAGCAAGAGAAGTCTAGGGTAGAATCACTGTGCTTTTTTTCCTCTTGAAACCAGTAGGTTTTAGTGTGTATATTATACACACGTACATGTGTAATTAATATTTAATGTGGCAACCCCTGGGTTTTTAGAACAATTTTGTTCTGTGATGCATAATACTCTTATTTTAAGAAGTGGTAACATGGGGCGCCTGGGTGCCCCACAGTGGGCTCTCTGCTCAGCAGGGGGCCTACTTCCTCCTCTCTCTCTGCCTGCCTTTCTGCCTGCTTGTCATCTCTCTCTGTCAAATAAATAAATAAAATCTCTAAAAAAAAAAAATTAAAAAAAAAAAAAGAAGAGGTAACATGACATCTACAGTTTGCAAAGGTTTGTGAGAAGCATCCCTTGTAACTGCCACCGACAGGTGAAAAAACTGCAATGTGGAAGAATTTGACCAACAGGACAAAAGCCTGGTGGGTCCCTTGGCAGTCACAACCTACTCCCCACACTTGTCCTCTCTTCTCTGAGGAAGCTTTAGCTTTCTTTTTTTTGGTAATCATTTCCTGTATAGTTTTACCGCTTGAGTGTGCAGCTGTATGTACCAGATACATCAGTGTTGCATGTTTAGCAACTTTTTATAAATAAAGTCTTACTTGATATATTTTTTAGTCTTGCTTCTTCCGTTTGTTATCCCTGTGGTTGAATGTAGCTGCCGTGTGGTCATTTTCATTGCTCTGTAGTATTGTGTGGTGTTGGCTCTCTGGGTTGTCTGCACTTTGGACCTTCTGCAGATAATGCGGCTATGACTGTTCTTAGGCTCTCTCTTGGTGCACATAGGACATGTATTTCTGTCAGATGTAGTTCTAGTTAATAAATATCAGTGATGTGACAGTGGACAATTAAACTGTCCTTTTCTAGATGCAAATTTAATGAGCCAGTTATTTAATGAAGGAAAAAAAAATTCGGTTATTTTAAGGTGGTAAGTGCTATCTAGACACAGAGATGGCCACTTCCACCCAGGTAAATAAAAAATAGAGTATCCAGGATTTTACCTTTGTTTAAGATTCACGTCTGCAAGTATGTTTCATCGAGGAAAGAAAACATTTTCCTTTTTAAACAGCCTCTAGTATTATTTCTAGAATTCTAAAATTAACAGGGTGAAGCAGAGCAGAGAAAGTAGCTTAAATTTCTTCTCGAAGCCATGGCACTGCTAAAAAGATGTTAAGTCCCCGCTAAATATATATTTCCTCAGTAAGTATTTTTTGGAGTAAAATTATTTGTATAAATAGGTATAATTTACAAGGGGCACTCTCCTAAAATGTAGGTTGGTTTAACTTAAAACTGTTTCTGTTTTAAAAGCCTCTTTCCTGAAACAGAAAATAATAGTTTGGTTGAGTCAGTGCAATTATCTGCTTTTGCCATAGTTTTTCCTACTGCATTCGTACTAGCCCTAAGTACAACTAATATTAGTGTATTTCTGAGATTTTTTAAAGAAATATGGGTCCTTTGCCTTTTGAAGTGGAAGACAAAATGCACAATACAGTACGATGCAAGTGTGTCACTTGTGATGTGCTTCAGAGCATAAGTCTTTTAGGGCTTGTCATGATTTCACGAGTATGGTCAGATCATGGTAAATTGATTTCAGTATCTTCCTGTTTTTATGGGTTTCATACTACAGCCTCAGCGGAAGAGTCAAAATAATGTTTGTCACACTATTCTTGGTTAGCTGAAATTTTGTTTCTGTTTGTAAGAAATGACCATTGGTCTAATGCAGTTAGCACAAACACTTTATAACTCATCCAAGAACTATTCCAAGTGGTAAGAAAAAGGCATTCTACTTTAAAAATTACTTATCCAGCTCAGGTCATGATCTGAGGGTCCTTGGATTGAGCCCCACATCAGGCTTTCTGCTCAGCAGGGAGCCTGCTTCCCTCTTTCCCTCTTCCTGTGATCTCTGTCTGTCATAAATAAATAAATAAATAAATAAATAAATAAATAAAAATTACTTATCCAGGATCAGGCTTGAAGAAAATGCTGCTTCTTGTGAATTCAGCATCCTACCCACACCATGATTCATTTTGCCCCTTTGCTATAACAGATGTGTTTGAATTCTTTTTTGCAATGAAAAGATTCTCTTGTCTTCCTTAGGGATTGTAACTTTCAAAAGGTGCTCTTAAGTATATTACTACCTTATTTAAACTATTTGCTTCTAAGATGTGCAGTACTTTGCACAAAGAATAAGTCACCAATCCCCTGGGCATACAAAAGGAAAGTGCTCTGCTGGGTTTCCCGTTTTATTTTGTTTTTCTGTGGTAGGTTTATGACTTGATGCCCAGCTTTTTTATAGATTGACCTCTCATAGGACACAATTCCCTTCAATGTGTTTTCCATGCTTATGGAATGAAACAGTGTGTTAGTATCTTAGTCTGTTCAGGTTACTATAACAAAATATCATAAACTGGGTAACTT
This sequence comes from Mustela erminea, assembly GCF_009829155.1. NCBI lineage: Eukaryota > Metazoa > Chordata > Mammalia > Carnivora > Mustelidae > Mustela > Mustela erminea. Next base: position 74,413,995 of record NC_045616.1, on the reverse strand, counting down.
ACAAACAACAGAGATTTATTCCTCACAGTTCCAGAGGCTGGGAAGTCCAAGATCAAGAGTCTGGCAGATTCACTGTCTGGTGAGGGCTGCTTCCTAGTTCATAAACAATTTTCTTTTTGCTGTCACCTCATATGGCAGAAAGGTGGGTCTCTCATCAGGGCACTAATCCCATTCATATAGTTCTGCTCTCATGACCTATTCACCTCCCAAAGGCCTCACTTCCCAATACTGTCTTCTTAGGGGTTAAGATTTCAAAATATGAAATGTGGGGGAACACAAGCATTCAGACTATAGCACCTGGAAATATCAGTAGAAATTTCACTTTTACCACTTGGCTTTCTCTTGGTATACGGAGACAAGCCTCCTTAAAGTGCTCCTATGAGGGGCGCCTGGGTAGCTCAGTGGGTTAAGCCTCTGCCTTCGGCTCAGGTCATGATCTCAGGGTCCTGGGATTGAGCCCTGCATCGTCAGGCTCTCTGCTCACCAGGGAGCCTGCTTCCCATGCCCACCCACCTGCCTCTTTGCCTACTTCTGTTCTCTTTCTCTCTGTCAAATAAATAAATAAAATCTTGGGGAAAAAAAAGTGCTCCTATGAGTCAAGTGAAAGTGACTTTAGTTGATTCTTTGTGATTTCTAATTTTTTTTGACAATTTATTGTTTTTATTCATCTGGGATAAACATTTTAGATTCTTTTATGAAATTGAAAGATATAAGGGCGCCTGGGTGGCTTAGCTGGTTAAGCATCTGTCTTCGACTCTAGCCATGATCCCAGCGGCCTGGGATCAAGTCCTGTATCAGGCTCCCTGCTTGGTGGAGGAGTCTGCTTCTCCCTCTGTCCCTCCTCCTGCTCGTACTCTCTGTCATGCTCTCTCTTGCTCAAATAAATACGATCTTTTTAAAAATAAATTCAAAGATTAAAATTACAGAATTAAGAAAGTTGTTAAGAAAAGTTGCCAGTTTCTGTGTTGGTGGTATAGTGTATCTAGGGAGGTCTGTGAGTAGAGGTATGCCATAATGAAGGTGGTATTTAAAGGAGACTGTTCAGCCACAAGGCCAAAGTCAGGAACATCTGCCCTTCCGTGACGTTGTTCCAGACTGCTGTAACCTTGCTGATTTTTCATTCTCTGTGAATAATTATACAGGATATAAGCAAGAACAGATGGGTGGGTCAAAATAAAATCCTTTTAGCAGCAAATATAGCATAATGTACCCTGATAGGAAAGCAATGATCAAAATTCACATTAAAAAAAAATATTGGATATGGTTTTTTCATTGGAGTTAGAACTTTTAATGTGTTAATTATATTTTGAAGGTACAGGAAGAGCTTTAAATTTCAAAGGATGCTAATGTTTCATGGAATGGAGTGGGAAACACTGAGTTAAACTATAGCATAATGTATTTAGTTTAGACATAATAGAAAGTTAGAGCATAACACTAGCAGTGTGTAATAAGAATGGGTATGAGTCCATTTTTGTATATCCTCAAAAACAGAACACAGTTGTCTGCTGTTTTACTCCCTGTAAAACTGTGATTTTCAA